>NW_016107502.1:1338662-1361609 GCF_001604975.1 Cebus imitator
GAAAGATAAATTGGGAGAATTTAGTCTACATGATGTCAAGACTTATTTTATCACTGCAATAAAACAAGATTGTGTGGTAGAAGAAAAGACATACAGACCAATGAAACAGAATGAACCTAGAAATAGCTCCACACAAATGACCCCAAATGCTTCTTGACAAAGGTGCCAAAGGAATTCAATGGAGGAAAAATTGTCTTTTATATAAATGGTCTTGAAGCAATTAGACATCCACAGGCAAACAAAATACAAAAGAATATTTTGAACCTCGTCTCATATCTTACGCAAAAACTAACTTAAAATGGGTGAAGATTTAAATGTAAATGTAAAGCTATAAAATTGTTAGAAGGAAACCATCAGGATTTAGGCATAAGCAAAGAGTTCCTAGACTTGACACCAAAAGCTTTTTACTCTGCAAAAGGCTCTGTTAAGAGGATGAAAAGTCAAGCTACAGACAGGGAAAATATTTACATGCCACATATCTGATAAAATACTTATATCTGGATTATATAAGGAACTCTCCAAACTCAACAGGAAAAAAAGTCAATCCAATTAGAAAATAAGCAAAAGACAGGCCGGGTGCAGTGGCTCACACCTGTAATCCCAGCACTTTGGGAGGCCGAGGTGGGTAGATCACGAGGTCAAGAGATCGAGACCATCCTGGTCAACATGGTGAAGCCCCGTCTCTACTAAAAATACAAAAAATCAGCTGGGCATGGTGGCACGTACCTGTAATCCCAGCTACTCAGGAGGCTGAGGCAGGAGAATTGCCTGAACCCAGGAGGCGGAGGTTGCGGTGAGCTGAGATCGCGCCATTGCACTCCAGCCTGGGTAACAAGAGCAAAACTCCATCTCAAAAACAAAAAAAAAAAAGAAAATAAGCAAAAGACATGAAAAAAATTTCATTAAAGAGAATATACAAATAGCAAATAAGTACATGAAAAAAATCTTTGATATCATTCATCATTAGGGAAATGGAAAAAAAATCATAAGAAACCATGCAAAAAAAAATCATGCTTATCAGAATAACTGAAATAAAAATATTTGAACTAGCTCATTGAACTCGCCTGCAGCTGTCGGGGTTCCTGTGTGTTTCTTCGTTGTCGGAGCCAGGCCTACACGCCAGCAACCATGTCGAAGGGATCTGCAGTTGATATTCATCTTGGCACCACCTACTCTTGTATACATGTTTTCCAGCATGGAAAATTAGAGATAATTGCCAATGATCAGGGAAACCAAACCATTCCAGGCTATGTTGCCTTGACAAATGCTGAACAATTGATTGGTGATGCTGCAAAGAATCAAGTTGCAGTGAAACCCACCAGCAAGGTTTTTGATGCCAAACATCTGATTGGACGAAGTTGATCATGCTGTTCTTCAGTCTGATATGAAGCATTGGCCCTTCATGGTGGTGGATGATGCTGGCAGGCCCAAGGTCCAAGTAGAATACAAGAGAGAGACTAAAAGCTTCCATCCGGAGGAGATATCCTCTATGGTTCTGACAAAGATGAAGGAAATTGCAGAAGTCTACCAATGCTGTGGTCACAGCGCCAGCTTACTTTAATGACTCTCAGCATCAGGCTACCAAAGAGCTGGAACACTTGCTGGTCTCATTGTACTTAGAATTATTAATGAGCCAACTGCTGCTGCTATTGCTTATGGCTTACACAAAAAGGTTGGGGCAGAAAGAAACATGCTGATCTTTGACCTGGGAGGTGGTGCTTTTGATGTGTCAGTCCTCACTACTGAGGATGGAATCTTCGAGGTGGAATTTACAGCTGGAGACACCCGCTTGGGTGGAGAAGATTTTGTCAACTGAATGGTTAGCCATTTTATTGCTGAGTTCAAGCACAAGCATAAGAAGGACATCAGTGAGAACAAGAGAACTATAAGACACCTACATACAGCTTATGAACGTGCTAAGCGTACTCTCAATACTGGCCTAAGCACCCAGGCCAGTATTGAGATAGATTCTCTCTACGAAGGAATTGACTTGACTCCTCCATTACCCATGCCCGATTTGAAGAACTGAATGCTGACCTGTTCCATGACACCCTGGACCCCATAAAGAAAGCCCTTTAAGATGCCAAGCTAGACAA
The DNA here is from genome assembly GCF_001604975.1 of Cebus imitator. Lineage (NCBI taxonomy): Eukaryota > Metazoa > Chordata > Mammalia > Primates > Cebidae > Cebus > Cebus imitator. The sequence goes on from NW_016107502.1 coordinate 1,340,759, forward strand.
GTGACTGATTCATGATATCGTCCTGGTTGGTGGTTCTACTCATATCCCCAAGATTCAGGAGCTTCTCCAAGACATCCTCAATAGAAAAGAACTGAATAAGAGCATCAACCCTGAAGAAGCAGTTGCTTATGGTGCAGCTGCCCAGGCAGCCATTCTTTCTGGAGATAAGTCTGAAAATGTTCAATATTTGCTGCTCTTGGATGTCACTCCTCTTTCCCTTGGTACTGAAACTGCTGGTGTAGTCATGACCATCCTCATCAAGTGTAATACTACCACTTCTACCAAGGAGACACAGACCTTCACTACCTAGTCTGACAACCAGCCTGATGTGCTTATTCAGGTTTATGAACATGAGCATGCCACGACCAAGGATAACAACCTGCTTCACAAGTTTGAATTCACAGGCGTACTTCCTGCACATGTTCCTCAGATTGAAGTCACTTTTGATATTGATGCCAATGGCATCCTCAATGTCTCTGCTGTGGACAAGAGTACTGGAAAAGAGAACAAGATCACTAGCACTAATGACAAGGGCCATTTGAGCAAGGAGGACAGTGACCGTATTGTCCAGGAAGCTGAGAAGTACAAAGTGGAAGATAAGAAGCAGAGGGACAAAGTGTCATCCGAGAATTCACTTGAGTTCTATGCATTCAACATGAAAGCAACTGTGGAAGATGAGAAACCTCAAGGCAATATTAATGATGAGGACAAACAGAAGATTCTGGACAAGTGTAATGAAATTATCAACTGCTCGATAAGAATCAGACCACCGAGAAGGAAGAATGTGAACATCAGCAGAAAGACCTAGAGAAAATCTGAAACCCCATCATCACCAAGCTGTACCAAAGTGCAGGAGGCATGCCAGGAGGAATGCCTGGGGGATTCCCTGGTGGTGGAGCTCCTCCCTCTGGTGGTACTTCCTCAGGGCCCACCATTGAAGAGGTTGATTAAGCCAACCCAAGTTTAGTGTAGCATTGTTCCGCCTACTTAAAACATTGAAGGATCTAAAAGGTTCCGCTGTTATAGTAAGTTACTGGGCATTCTCAATACTTGAATATGGAACACGTACACAGGGTAAGGAAATAACATTGCACTTTATAAACACTGTATTCTAAGTGGAAAATGGAATGCTTAAATAAAACTATTTAAAATTGGCACCATAAAAATAATTGAATTAATAATGCAAGAATGATCCTTCTTACCACTCCTATTTATCATCATACTGGAAGTCCTAGCTAGAACATTAAGAGAAGAAAAGGAAACAAAAGGTGTATAAATTGAGAAGGAAGAAAGAAAACTTTCTTTGCAGATGATATGATTGTCTATATAGAATATTCAAAAAATTCACAGACACAAAAACTTGATCTAATAAGTGATTATACGAGGTTGCAGGATACAAGGTTAATATACAAGTCAACTGCTTTTCTATATACCAGTAGTGAACAGTTGGAATTTGTAATTAAAAATGTATCACCATTTACATCAGCACCCTGCAAAATAAAATACTTAGGCATAAATCTCACAAAACATGTGCAAGGAAATATGAGAAAAACGATAAAATTATGATGAAAGAAATCAACAATGTAAGTGAAGAGAAAGTCTACATTCATGAACAGGAAGACTTAATATGGTTAACATGTCAATTCTTTCCAAATAATCTGACAGTTCAATGCAATCACAGTTAAAAATCCCAGCAAGTTATTGTGTGGATATTAACAAACTGATTATAAAGTATATATGGGAAAGTGAAAGACCCAGGACAACTGATAGAGTGTTGAAGTAGGTTAAGCACAGAGTTGGAGAACTGACACTAACCAACTTCAAGACTTGTTATAAAGCTACAGTAATCAAGACTGTGTGGTACTGATGAAAGAATAGACAAATAAGTCAGTAGAACAGAGTAGAGAGCCCAGAAGTAGACCCATGAAAATATAGTCAAATGATCTTTGACAAATGACCAAAAGCAATCCAATGGAGAAAGAATAGTATTTCCAACAAATGTTGCTGAGAATAACCGAGCATACCAAAAAAAAAAAAAGATGCAGAACTTATCCTTTCCAAAAAAATTAATTGATAGTGGATCATGAACCTAGTGGATCATGAAGCTAAACTGTAAAACTTTTAGAAGATTATATAGGAGAAAATCTAGGTGATCTTGGGTTTGGTGATGACTTTTTAGACAAAACACTGAAAGTACAATCTATGAAAGAAAAATGTAATAACTTAGATTTCATTAAAATGAAAGCTTCTGCTCCGTGAAAGATACTGTTAAGAGAATGAAAAGACAAGCCGCAGACTGGGAGAATATCTTTGCAAAACATATGTCGGCTAAAGAATTTGTACACAAAATATACAAAGAACTCTTAAAAATCAACAATAAGACAAGCAGTCCAATTAAACAGTGGGCAAAAGATCTGAACAGACATTTCACCAAAGGAGATACACAGATTACAAATATAAACATATGAAAATATGCTTAACATCACATACTATTAGGTATTGAACATTATCTCCATCAGAATAATAGCAAAAATTTATAATACTGGCACACCAAATGGTGAAGAGGAGGTAGAACAATAGCAACATTCATTGATGGTGGGAATGCAAAATGATATAGCCACTTGGAAGAATGTCTGTTCTTTTAAAATAGTTTTTGGGGGAACAGGCGGTGTTTGGTTACATGGATAGATACTTTAGTGGTGATTTCTGAGATCTCGGTACACTCATCACCCGAGTAGGGTACACTGTACTCAATGTGTAGGATTTGATCCCTCACCTGAATGTTCGATCTTATTGTAGACCCAGAAGTTGCACTCCTTGGTATTTACCCAAGTAGTTGAAAACATATCCACACGAAAAATCTGCACACAAATGTTGATAGAGAATTTATACTTGCTTGCCATAACCTGGAAGCAACCAAAATATCCTTCAGTAGATAAATAGATAAACAACTGTGATACATGGATTCAATGAAGTATTATTCAGGGTGAAAAGAAATGAACTATCAAGCCATGAAAAGATATAAAGGAACCTTAAAAGCTATGGCTATATGAAAAATAATCAATCTAAAAAAATCACATGCCATATGATTCTAACTATATAACATTCTAGAAAAGGTGAAATTATAGACACAGTAAAGATAGTAGTTGCTGAAGGGGAGGGAGATGGAGGGATGAATAGGCACAGGACAGGATTTTTAGGGCAGTGAAACTATTTCACAGAGTGTATTTGGATGACGTGTACATATTTTGATATTGTGTGGGGGATGCATGACACATTATGCATTTGTTAAGATCCAGAGACTTCAGTTAATAATATATAAATATCTAGATTATAATTTAGTTAATAATGTATCAAATTCATTAATAAAATAATGAAAACTGTAATAATTTAGCTAATACATAAACTTTTGTCTGTTGTAACAAATGTACTCCATTAATGGGATATGTTACTAGTGGAAGCTGCTGGGGTGGCAGGGAAAGAGGAGAGGAAGTCTGTGGGGACTCTGCACTCTGTTCAAGTTGTCTGAAAAAATAAAGCTGCTCTAAAAATACATCTCTTAACTTTTTAAAATAGTTAAATCTTCCACAAAGGAGAATTCCAAATAATTTATGCAAATATTTCTCCCTCAAGGAGATGGGGGCTTAACCCTTAACCATTTGTGTACTGGTCAGCACTTGGTAACTTGCCTTTGGACTGTAAAGTGTGGAAAGGGAGGAAAAGGTTAACGTTATAGGAAAAAAACCTGGCAAACACCCTTGCCCAGGTGATAAGGTCAACATCATCAGTCATGTCAATTTCATGTATGTCCCTTTAATACCCTGTGCTGGGAATGGCACTGCCCCTTTGTGATAATCCTCCCAAAATCAATAACCCCTGTCTTGCCATGAGAAAAACATCAAACAAACCCACACTGAGGGATATTCTACACAGTATCCAGCCAGCATTCCTCAAAACTGTCAAGATCATCCCAAACAAGGAAAGTCTGAGAAACTCTCGCAGACAAGAAAAGGCTAAGGAGACATGACAAAGAAAAGTAATGTGGTACCCAGAGTCAGAGAAAGGACAACGGAGCAAACTAGTAAAATGTGAGTAAACTGTAGAGCTTAGTTAGTACAAGTGTGCTGGTCCTGGCTCCCAAGGTGTGACAACAGTTCTGTAAAATGAAGAGACGTTAACAGTAGGGGAAACTGGGCGAGGGGGTGTACGAGAAGTCTGTACTATCTTCGCAACTTTTTTGTAGATCTAGAACGATCTGAAAGTTTGATTTAAAATAATGTGGGAAAAAATAGTGACGGGCCAAATGCTGGTGAGGAACTAGATCACTAACACAATGTGGAGGGAATGTAGAATAGTACTACCACTCTGGAAGAGTTTGGCAATTTCTTTAAAATTTTAAACATGAAATTACCTCACAACCCAACAATTGCATTTCTGGATATTTATCCCAGAGAAATGAAAACATGCTCACAAAAGACTTGTACGTGAATGTTTATAGAAGCTTTATTTGCAATAGTCCCAAACTCGAAACAACCCATTTAATGGATGAATGGTTAAGCAAACTGTGATACATTCATAGCAGGGAGTGCTATTTGGCAGGAAAAAGGAAGGAGCTGTTCATATACTCCACAACACGGATGACTCTCCAGAGACTTATGCTGAGAAGAAAAAGCCAGTGTCAGAAAGTTAGATATGTATGAGTCGCTTTATTTAACATTCTTGAAATGACAGAATCATAGAAATGGAGATGAAATTAGTGGTTGCCAGAGATTAAGGTGAGGGAATGACAGGAAAGTCGTTGTAATTATAAGAAGGCAACTTCAGGAAATCTGGTGGTGATAGAAATGTTGTGTATCTTGACTGTATCAATACAAATATCCTGGTTTGCATGACAGTATAAGACCCTGTCTCAAAAGAAATGTTAATGTATCTTTTAATGAAATGACTAAGGCTTTTATCTTTAATTAATTGATGTATTCATGCACAATATTACTTGTTAGAGTTAGACAAGGAATAGCATCCATTCTATTCCTACTTTTCATTTTTATGAAAGTAGTGCTGGGAAACTTGGTTCACGTAAGTTTGGATGGAGTTTTATTATAGCAATATGATTTAGCTCTCTGAACGCTTTCCAAGTTCTATGCCAAAAATAACATACTGCTCTATCATCAAGAATTATTTTTAATAATCTATCAGCTGACGACTTCATTAGGTCCTCCTCTGATATTGTTGAAAGCAAAAAATTGGAAAACATCTGACTTGCAAATATTTATTACCTAGTCTTTGTGGTCATGAAGTTTCTCTTTTTCTGGGAAGTCACCTAAAATACTTTATCAAGACTTATTAAATGATTGTTAATTATGCTTGTTATTCTTTCTCATGAAGGGACCTTCTAATTTGATATACTTAAAAAGGGTTGGGTAAATTGAAATATTTTTCATTTCAGTATACATTTACCAAAATTTTTTTGTACATTGATTTTATATTATCATATACTTAATTTTTATTGTGAAAATTTTGAGAGCTGAAAATCAGCACATTCAATTTATGGCACTTTAAGGTAATTGTTCAAGTGAGTCATAAAACTTATCACCCAGAGTAGACTTATTCTCTGTCCCCCTCCAAAACACTTAGTTTTCATTTTTCAAGCCAAATCAATGAGTTAATATATGTCCCCAAGATAAACACTCTGAATTCTAAGTCTAAGATAGTAGATAGATTACATAGATGGATGGATGGACAGATAGACAGATAGACAGATAGATAGACAGATAGATAGACAGATGATAGATAGATAGATAGATAGATAGATAGATAGATAGATAATTGATGGAGCACGAAGCTGTACCACGAATTTATCACCTGGATGAAATAATGGGCCACTATCCTCAATATTTCCTACCTTCACTAACTTTATTTTGTTTTCATGAGATTTCCATGATGGCAATATGTTCTTTGACAATCCTTGGGGGAAGGATGAGAGGAGTCATTAGACAAATATTGTTATCATGTTTCTGCCTCACCATACAACCTATCTGAATTCAAAATACTCCCCAAATGGGTTAAAGCACCTTGTGTCTAATGCCATGCTTTGCCCTTCACAGACATGTGTATAAGACAGAGAGAGACACAAAACCTTAGAGATTTATGTTGCCTTCATTAATATTTTCAGTTGTCCTTTTTTTGACGCCATGGGAAGTTTGTACACTTGGCCTAAGGCACTATAGTCAGTTTTTTCCCTTTTTGTAAAGTGGGAAAAGGGCTATTGAGAAAGGGCATGCAGGACCAGAGAACCAGCCAGACCCCCCAGCTGCAGGTGCACTGTCTGCTAGATCAGTTCAGGAAAGGGCAGTTAAGGAATTTGGGGTCTGGAAACAGAGTGCCTTAAAACAATTCATGCCCAAATTCCCCCGGGAAGTCTTCCTGTCTCTTCAGAGTCACACTCCAGGTTGTAAACCATGGTTCTCATACCCTCTCCTTGCAAACCACACTTAGAAATAGGTGTGTAGAGACCTAGAACACCTTCTGAGCTTCACCAAGACCTTCTGAGCTGCCGTTTCCCCACTGTTTCAACCCTGACCAAGGAACATCTCACACTGTGCAGGCAGCACATGCTGTGATCTAAGCCACAACTTAGACTTAGTGCAATGGTGAGATACTGAGAAACAAAAGCCGAAGTGTCGCCAGGAAGTAAACAGCCCGTGTCAAGAGGCCAGGCAGGCCACACATGAAACAGATGCACCACACATGAAATGTGCATAAGAATACAGTGAAGATACGTGCACGTCTTGTTAAAAAAGAGGCGGCAGACAGCTAGAGAGGTTGAAGGAACTGGAAATATGGGATCTCAGAGACTGAGGAGACTTCCTGGAGTTGCATTTGTTTTAGAAATTCCGAGAAGGGCACAAATGAGATTTGATGGAGTAAGGAAGGTCAGCATATGGATACATTTTTAAACTTCCACAGCTGTCTTCTGGTAAATGAAAACTCCAGATTGAAGATGTGTTTTTGAGCCTGACGTTCTGTCAGTGATTAGAAAGGAAGGAAGGAGGAAAAGGAGGGACAAGTTGGAATCTCAACTTCTGGACTAGCAGTCATCAAATGAGTTAATTTATACTAAAGTGTTAATGACACACAACAGTTATAGCCTCCAAAGATCCCTTATAGCATAAAGGCTCTGGGAAATGTTGTATATATTAAGGAAGCGAAGTAACAAAGAAATAATGAAGAACGGAAATTAGGGAAAGGGAATGGGGAGAAGACTGGTTCTCAACAGTGGAGCAATCCAATCAGGAAACCCCATGGCATGGCAAAACTTATCTAGTGCACCAATGGGGCCAGTAGGTATCATCTGCCAGTAGATGGCGGTCTTCATATTAATTGACTCTTTGCTGGAACAGCCTTTTTTCCTACCAGGTATTTGTAGGGTTGGTTGGGTTACTGCATAGGTGGAGAAGGAAGCTACCTCCACAGTGTGAATTGGAGAGCCCGGTGTGAGAGCTCCCCCTGCTCAAAATTTATTCCCTCACAGACTCTGCCACTTGTGTCTAAAATTCCTACTTATTCAACCCTTTGTGGAGGAGGACAGATGGCTGGCAAGAAGGGAAATTGGGGTTAGTCATTAACACTTTAGCAGGAACTAATTTGGTATATTAATTCAGGAGAGAAAGGAACTTTCCAGGCACTGGGCACTTAATGGCCTTCTTTTAAAGAAAAAAAGAAGAAGAAGGTGGTCAGGTGCAATCGCTCATGCTTGTAATCCCAGCACTTTAGGAGGCCAAGGCAGGAGGATTGCTTGAGCCCAGGAGTTCAAGACCAGCCTGTGGTCCCAAGCCACAGGCACACACACCCAGCTATTTTATTTTACTTTTGTAGAGACAGGGTCTTGTGATATAACCCAGGAGGCTGAGGCAGGAGGATCACTTGAACATAGGAGACTGAGGCTACAGTGAGCTATGATTGTGCCACTGAACACAGGAGACCGAGGCTGCAGTGAGCTACTACTCAGGAGGCTGAGGCAGGAGGATCACTTGAACCTAGGAGACGGAGGCTGCAGTGAGCTATGATTGTGTCACTGCACTCCAGCCTGGACAACAGAGAAAGACCCTGTTCTCAACAACAACAACAAAAATAAACAAAAAGAAGACATAGGCAGAAAAGAAACGGTAGGTTGGAATAGATGGGTTTTGCCTGGGGCCAGACCTGAACGATGTTTCCTTCAGCTCCCATCCCACGATGGAGGACAGGGCCCCCACAGGTTTGCTGAACAGACCATAAAGCTTCTTAACCTTGGCTGGGTACACAGTCAGGATAATTCTAATTTCTTGGTACTCTCTACACGGATGCCCATGGATCTGTTTGGGCCAGTACTTTCTTCACCCCTAGGATGGCTTAAGAAGTAAGGGGACATAGAAAAAGAGAAGTAATTCAGACAGACGCCAAGATGGTGAGAAGACCTGAAACTGATGCACTAGCTGTCCCATGGCAAACTAGGGAAGAGAAGACACATATTCATCAAGGTGCTGGCCTCTGACACCTATAGTTGTCATGTGGAACCTGCAAACCGAAAGGGAGAATCAGAAGTTAGAGAGAAATTGATCACGATGTAATGTAAGGACAACTTCACCTTCTGTCAGAGCCATCTGAAGACAGACTGATGACGGTTATGGTAAAATAATAATCATGACAATAAATCACATTTATTTAACCATCACTTGGTGCCAGGTGCTGTGTTTTATATGCTTGATCTCATTTAACAATTGCAACATTCTTGTGGAGTGGGTATTATTATTACCACCTTTTTACCGATGAGGAAACAGAGGCTGAGAGGAGTTAAATAACATTTAATATGACCCTGAGCATTTAGCCGTGCCGCCAGGCTGACACTACAGCCTGCCCTGGGAGTCTACAAGTTCACAGTGCAGAGGCATTGGAGCAGAGTCTAGGGACATCTAGCTGGGGTGCTGCAGAGGAAACTCATTGGATTCAATCATCTTAAAGGTCCTCCCCCAGGGCATACAAATCCACACACTCATTCAGCAAATACGCACAGAGTGCCAGACTGTGTCCTAGGAACTAAGAGGTTCATATTATCCAAAGAAGTAGGAGGAAGAAGAGGAGGGCATGGAGGAAAAGGAGAGAGGATAGAAAGTGGGAAGAGAGAAAGCAGGAGGGAGAGAAGGAAAATAGGAACAGCAATTAAAAAATCCACATCACTATTAATATAATAGGGACTATCTTACAGAAGTGAAAAAAATGCTATTAAAATATATAGTGGGGCATATAACCTCATCTGAAGAACCCAGGAAACTTTCTTCAGACTAGAAGGGAAGTGACATTTTTCTTTTTTTTTTTCAGCATCCAATTTTTTTTTTTTAATTTTTTAGTAGAGACATAGAGATGAGGTCTTGCTATCTTGCGCAGGCTGATCTCAAACTCCTGACTTCAAGTGATACTCTCACCTCAGCATGCTAAAGTGCTGAGATTATAGGCATGAACCATTGCACCGGGTCCTAAAATCTTTAAATAAGAGGGTATGATCTGGGGTTAGCATTTTTTAGCTATGGCTTGCCCTCGGAGTGGACATAGGGTTTGGTGTGGCTGTGTGGGGTTCCCCAAGCCTGACCTAAATACCTGTACACCTTGGGCCTTGTAAGGATGGGAAAGCAGGCTGGAGCCACAGGCCTTGGGGAGGCCAGAGCCAACTGGGCAAAGGTGAAGATTTTGCCCCCAGGCTTGAGGATGTGGCTCTGGGCCCACTGCTCACATACAGTGCACACACTTTGAATTTGGGCACCTCCAACATGGGCACGACATCCATTATGACCCCTACAACAGCACTTCCAGCTGGAAAGCTTCATCTTCCCGATCATCTGGAAAAGGACAGAGGCGGCCAGTTGCTGCGATTCATTAACAACATCCTTAGCACACCCTGGCGGAAGGTGGAGTTGGTTCATCTGGCCAGAAACCTGAACAGCTTGACCAATAGCCTTTGGTAGAAGTCCTGGCTCTTGGGCTCCTGACCCCTAAACTTTTGGTCCTTGTCATGGCAGACATCATCTCCCTCAATGGCACCTTCTGCTCTGCCAGGTCCAGAAGAAGGGAAATGACATTTAAGCTGAGACCTGAAAGCTAAATAAGAGATACCTAAGCAAATAAGTCCAGGAAACAGCCTATACAAAAGCCCCATGGATGCTGGGCGCATGGCTCAAGCCTATAATCTTAGCACTTTGGGAGGCTGAGGTGGGAGGGGAGGATTGCTTGAGGCCAGGAGTTTGAAACCAGCCTGAGAAAAATAGTATAACCCTCATCTCTACAAAAAAATTGTCTTAAAAAATTAGCCAGGCATGGTGGCACATACCTGTAGTCCCAGTTTCTTGGAATGCTGAGATGAGAGCATCGTTTGAGCCCAAAAGTTCGAAGCTGCAGTGAGCTGTGATCATGTCACTGCACTCCAGCCTGAGCAGCAGAGTGAAATCTTAACTCAAAAAAACAAAAGCCCATGGTGGGAGACTTTGGCTGTTTGAGGATTAGAAGGAAGTGTGGCAGGAGTCAGGGAAGAGGAGCTGTCCTGGGCTACTGCTAGAGAATTAAGCAGGAATTAGAAGCCGTGTTGAGACTTCATTCTTAGAGCAAGGGAGAAGTCTTGAAGGACTTTAAGCAGGGCAGGACATGAAGTCTATGTCTTCAAAGTGCTGTGATTGCTATATAGCACCTGCAAGAGGAAGAGGTTGGAACTCAGGAGAGTCATTGCAAGGAGATCCCTGGGGAGTTTGGTACAAAATAGGAAATAGCCCTCTTCTGAATGGTTCACGTGGCACTGCCCATCCACACTGGCCCTGCACATCTTCTTGAAGGAAGGAAAATCCAGGTGGAGAAAGTAGAAGCTAGGCTTGGGAGCTGAGCTAGGTCTCTACCAGCCTGACCCACCCAGCAGCGGTCCTTTCTGGTCTTCACTCTTGCTATGGTTTTCAACTCTGCATTCAGCAACTGAGGCAAAGCAGCATGTACTCAGGGCTCTTGTGCATCCTTCCATAATCAGTGACAGCTGCACTGAGCTGCAACCCCGAGTGTTTGCCTCCCACACTGCCTATGCTATGGTTCCTTCTCTGCCACCCAGGAAGATGTCGGAAGCTGGAAGTGAAGGAAAAGAAGGCTAGGCAATGGCTAGGGAGTCAAGAGAAGGAAAGTTCAGGCACTTTTTTGAATAAGAATTTTAAGTCAGATAATAATTATGATGCACAAAAGAGCTAAGGATGAATGCAGTTCATGTATATCTGGCAAATTATGCTACCAACCCTGAATTAGGAGAGCTCCGTCTATAAGCTTACCCTTGTGCCATCCAAGAAAGGAGGCAAACCAATGCTTCTGGTTTCCACCCCAACTTCCTGGGAGGCCTTGGATAAGACAGCCAACCTATTTCTCTGTTTCCTCACTCTCAAACAGAGTTAATAGTCGGCGTCACTTTTATCTCACAAACTCAAGCTGGAAGGAAGAGTGTTCAGATAGCTAAAATCTTTTTTTTTTCTTCTAAGATCTTGATAGAGAAGTGAGGCAGTGGTGTTGCCAGGACTGTTATCAGATGGCAGGGGCGGGAAAGAGCCAGCTTTTGCTTCCAGCTGTCCATCATGTCATTCCATGCTTTTCATTGAAATTAAATCCTGCATGTTCTAGAACTTTACTTTAGAGTGTTATTCTGCAGGGCTCCTCCTCAAAGTCTCTTTTTCACCATGCACTCCCTACCTGTCCCTGCTCCATAAGCCCCCGATTCTTAAGATCTTTGTTAGACACTGCAGACATATCTTCAATCAAGTCAGAGAGCAGTCTTACTCATTCTCTGCTAAATTCCATCAAGAAATCCCTCAAATATATGAGTTGAGTATCCCTAATCAAAAAATCCAAAATCTGAAATGCTTCAAAGTCCAAAATTTTTGAGTGTGGACATGATGCCACAAGTGAAAAGTTTTGCACATTAAGCACTTAACACAAACTTTGTTTCATGCACAAAATTATGTAAAATATTTTATAAAATTACCTCCAAGCTATGTGTATCAGGCATATATGAAAAATAAATTAGTTTTATGTTTAGACTTGGATCCCATCCCCAAGATATTCATTATGTGTAAAATATTGTAAAATCTGGAGATATAAAAAATCCAGAACACTGCTGGTTCCATTCATTTTGGATGAGTGATACTCAACCTATAGTAGGTGGCTAGTATATTTGGGTTTCTGGAGCACTCAAATTGAGATCCAGCTCCTGACCTCAAGGAGCTTACCCTCATGCCATCTAAGAAAGGAGGGAAACCAGTGCTCCAGAAACGTTTACACGGGAGAGATGTTTAACAACACACAACAGGAAGACCAATGACATAACCATGAGGGCAATGGAAGTTTTCTTTTTGCTTTGTATTCTCTAGAAATTGTTGAAGCCTGGCCCCCTCTGTCAAAGCAGCACATTCTCCTCTTGTGCTTCACCCCTGCTACATTCATTTCTCTCAAACACTTGCCATCACGAAACTTTTGTATTCATTTGTTCATATGGTTACTGTCTGGTTCTCCACTAGAAGTAAAGCTCTCTAAGTTGAGAAACCACGTGTGTCTTGTTTAACACTGTATCCCTAAAACCTGAAACTAGTGTCTGGCACTAGTACGTGCTCAGTAAATATTTGATTGACTGAATGCATGCTGTCTTTTTGGTTTTTAATTGTAAATTGTCAATTGTCAGTCCGTACTCACCAGACTGTAAAATTCAAAGGCAGGGATTTTGTCTGTGCTGTTCATTATGGTGTCTTCAGTACCTGGAACCCACAGCATTGAAAACTGTTTGCTGAGTGAATGAATGAATGAATGAATGAATGAATGACAGAGATTAATATAGGCTGAGGAGTCTAGGAACTGACATTTACCGAGTACCTGTTCTATATGAGATAACCTTTTAGGCACTTTATTACTATGTGTTACATTGCAGAGAACATGTTTGGACTAGCTTATAAGTCAACTTGAAATAATTTCCTGCATTAAGAAAAATTGGTTTTGACACATTCTTGTCATAGAAGTCAGCCTTTGTTCCCATAATGCTCTCAACAGCTGCAGTCCTGAGGAAGCCAGAGGAAGCTCCCCCTGCCTGCTGCTTAAACAGCTGGATGGTGAACAGAGACCACCCCAGACCCTTCAGCTCTCAGCACAGCTGTGTGAGCAGATGGAAATTCTGACACCCAAAGAATCCAACAGCTGAGAACAGAGTGGGTGGACTTGGCCACTGGTATGACCTGTGCATGTCAGCCCTAATGTGGAGGAAGGTTTTTCATCTCTAAAGGTCAATCAATTAGTGTGGTTTGAACTAGAACTCTTCAAGAGTTCTAGCAAGAGTCTTTCTGTATTGTCCCTGCAGCCAGGCCCCATGGACCCCACTCCAGCTGCTGGGGTGCAAGAGGTCAATGGGCTTGACTTTGCTGTAACCCTCAGGTTCCACACTTATTTCATCCCCTTGCCAGTTACAAAGCCAAATTCTTAGACTTGTAGAATGTTGGAACTAGAAGGAGCCATAGAGATGGCTTGGACTGAGGCCTCACTTGAGGGATGAGGACCCTGAAGTTCAGAGGGGCATCCTCGTGGCGCAGGCTGCATGGCTGGCAGATGGCAGCCAAAGGGCCAACCTCTTAGCTCTGTGGCCTGTGCTCTTGCATGAGTTTTGTTCTAAATTGGGTTTGGAGTATTGTCATCATTAGCAGTTCCATTGTTTTTACCTTTTGTCAAACAGCAGTAATTAGCGTGTTAATAATAGTATTGATTATTAATAACATTGATCAAGCAAGTCTGGCAGACAAGGTGCTACGGGTTGTGTTTAATCCAATCAGAAACCCTAAGAGTGGGAAGGAAGCTGGTCCTAACCTGAAGGAACACAGGGAAGTTTTCAGGGCATGGAAAATGTCTCTACCGTGGCCTGGGTGGTAAGTACATTGATAAATACGTATACAAAATCCATCCAGCTGTATACTTAGTACTTATGCTCTTCAAGTAGTGATGTCTCAGTTTTAAAAAATGAATGCAACTTATATATGCATAAATTTGACACAATAAATTGCTAAGAAATAAGGAAAAGAGGCCCCAAGAGGTATCATTATTACTTATTCCCACTTTATAGATGAAGAAACTAAAAAAGCAATGTTAACATAATTAATCATCATATTAGCTCCTACATACCAGGCATGAAGAAAAGGGCTTAGGTACAATAACTCATTTAATCCAATTTAAAATCCCATAAGGTTATTTTGTTTGTTGTTTCTTTTCACCATTTTAACCACTTTTTATTGTGGTAAACGTACGTGACAAAGTTTACCACTTTCAGCAGTTTAAGGGATTCGGTAGCATTAAGGACATTCACATTGTTGTGCAATTACCACCATCCTTCATCCCCACAACTTCTTCATCTTCCCAGACTGATGTGTGTTCCCATCTGGATTCTATCACCCTCTAAATGTGTGACCTCAGGCAAGTTGCTTAACGTCTCTGAGCTTCAGGTGCCTCCTCTTTAAATTGGAGGACCTGAGGTGAGCCCTGCTGTGGAGGGGATCCTGGCCACACGCAGAACGTGAGCAGTGGGCAAGTGAGTGACGCTTCATCTGTATTTATAGCCACTTCCCATTGCTCACATCACCACCTGAGTTCCACCTCCTGTCAGATTAGCGGCCTCATGAGATTCTCATAGGGGCACAAACCCTATTGTGAAGTGCACATGCGTGGGATCTAGGTTGTGCGCTGCTTATGAGAATCCAATGCCTAATGATCTGTCACTGTCTCCCATCATCTTCAGATGGGACTGTCTAGTTGCAGGAAAACAAACTCAAGGCTCCCACTGATTCCACATTATGGTGACCTGTATAATTGTTTCATTATATATTACCATGTGACAATAATAGAAATAAAGTGCGCAACAATGTAATGCACTTGAATCATCCTGAATCCACCCTTTCCTCCCCTGCCCCATCTGTGGAAAAATTATTGCCCACGAAACCCAACCCTGGTGCCAAAAAGGTTGTGGGCCACTGCTTTATAGAATGTGGGCAGCCTAAAAGCTAAGCTGGTGAGACCAAATCTCCAGATTTGGGTTGTTACTAACCCATCAGGGACTCTCTCAGACACCCTCAGCAGGAACGGAGAGAGAGGTGGCCCAGATGCTTAGAGACACAAAGAAGGAGCCAGAGAAGCCGTAAGGAAACACATGTGGCTCAGGAAAGAAGAATAGAGGAATATCAGTCTGTGGTAGCAGCGTCAAGACAGAGCGATGAGTAGGTGCAGGCATTTGCAGAGAGGGGCAGTAATAGAGGTCACGAGGCTAGAGAAGCCTCCAATGGGCAGGAACCAGGAGGCAGAGGGGAGGAAAATGCAACAGCCACGGGAAAAGCAGGGCAGGAGAGACCTGAAAATCCTGTCTACAGTGTGGACAGTTGGAGGGTTGCTTTTGGTCCCTTCAGCTGCACTGACCTCCAGATCATCCATGGGCGGCCGCTGCCCACCATCTCAGCATGTTTTGGCAGCTGCTTTTTAAAATGAGTTCCTGGCATCATATAGAGAGATAAATAGGGCAAAAAATAAGACATAGCTTTTACCCTCAGGGAGCTTAATCTCCAGTTCTCATAAAAGCTGAGCTACTAACATACACACAAAAATCAGAGTCCAGTGGCTAAACCCATGTACTTTATAATAGAACAGAAATGGAGTTATTTCTCAGCTCTGCCGTTTGCTAACTATGTGATCTTGGAAGCATTTCCTGACCTCTCTAAGGCTCCATTTCCTCATCTGTGGAAAGGTCACGGGGATAGCACCTGCACACCCAGGGCGCTGGAAGGATTAAGGGAGGCAGAGCCTGCAGGGCTGGGCATGCACTTGGCATGTGAGGGTTTGGCAGATGGCAGCCTTTATTACCCAAGCTCCTTAGACCTACAGGTATTTCCTCTATCCACCTGCATCACTATTGTGTGAGTTCCGATTCCTCAGGTGCTGCTGTCATGCAGGAATTTGGCTCTTGAAGCAGGAGGGGGAGAGGAGACCAGAGAAATGGGGAAGTTATCACAGGGGAGAAGGGCTCAGAGCCCAACTTCATAAAAAGAGCATTGCATCGATGCTTCCTGGGGCCACTGGCATCCCCCGTAAGCTGCACATTCCCTCCCCAGCCGGGCCTCTGCTAGCAACCTCTCTGTGCTAGAGGGAACCTAGGGACAGGGACTGCTCCAGCTGCAGGCAAGTTCCTAGAAAGTCCGATGGAATGGATATCATTCTTCTACTGTGAGTAATCAGCCCAAGCAAAGCCCGCTGGTATTTCCGAGTCCATTCCCAGTGCCCAGAGCTGGACCCAGTAGCTCAGCAGCTGCAAGGAGTGGAATGCAGTTCTCCAGCATGCTGCCCTAGATTCAGCTCTGGGGAAAGGCTCCTGGCCCCGAGTGGGGAAGGCACTCTGAAAGTCATCTCATCCATGCTCCTGCCTCTGGGCCCAAACATTGTAAGACACGGGGCTTCGCAACCCCCTGTTTCCCATACAAGTGTGGGGACCAGGGAGCCTGTGTGAGGATTCTACGGATACAGGGTGGAGTCAGGAAAAGGATGCCCCTGTCTCTGTTGCCTCCTTGAGATTCCATTAGGAGTTGGAGGGGAAGGAAAAGAAATCGGGAAAAGAGAAGCTGAGCCTCCGTGGTGTCTCTGCCGCAGCTTCTCTCCTGCTCCTTCTTTGGTCTTGGGGCAGGCCAGCCCTGTCTGTCTCCCATTGCTCTCTCGGCTTCTGGGTCACTAGTCTGTCACTGTCACCATTTCTGGAAGCTCAGAGGTAAAGCTATCCTTATTCTTTCAGAATAGTGGCAGCTGCTTTGTCAGTTCTAGGTGGTAGGGGTTTCCCTAACTGGGTTGCCGATGAGCCCAGGTCATTCACACTGGGGAGTCGGGACTTTGTCTTTGCTCACTGGGTCATCCCAGCCGTTGTGCCAGGGAGGTCTTATTGACAGATGAGGAAACTGGAGCACAGCAATATGAAATGACTTGCTTGAGATCCTTCACTGGTCCTTCCACTGCCTGGACATATCCCCCCTCACCCCCCGGGGATCTTGAGGCTGATTTTCAAAGAAGAGAAACTTCCCCTGCTGCCTGTGCCTCACCTGGCTCCCACCCAATATGAAAGAATGGCACCCTTACAGGTTACACACCCCAGTTAATTGCTCCCTAGCTCCCATGGGAAGAGCCCTAAAGTGTCCTTTCCAAAGGGTGACTGTCATTTCCCCCAGCCTGATTTAAGGCAGGCATTAAAGTTCCCCAGAGAGTTCACCTCGGCCGTGCTCCTGTGCAGTTCCTGTACAGAAATGTTTCCTCTGCATGCATTGCCTGCTGTAATTTCTGAGCTTTTCCAGAATGTAAGCTGTGATCCTGGGGGAACAGGGCAGTAGGTGGGGTTGGGGGTCCAAGGGTCAGTGGCCTTCAAACCTGGTATCCTGTAAATACCCTGGTCATTTTGAATTTACCAGCTCAAGAAAGAAGATTCCTTGCAAGCACACAGTTGCCTGTGGTCAGAGGGATGATCTCAAAGTGCTCTTAGTTCCTGGGCCAGCAGCCAGCTGCCTTGGATGTCAGAAGGTGAAATTTGAATGCTGGTGAATGGGAGAGCGGAAGTTCAGCGAAGCTGAGTTAAGCCCATTCATGAAAAAGATCTAGTCTCACTTCCTTATTGCTAGGAGTCATGTGTGAATAGCGTGTGTGCGTGTGTGTATGTGTGTGCACGCGTGTGTGTGTGTGTGTGTGTGCACATGCATGCTCCTGAGCTTGGTTACTTTCTGCCTCACTTCATCCTCCACCGCTACTCTTTTCTTTCTTTTTCTTCTCTCTCACAAAATCTTAAGCTCATCCTCAGGAAACTGCCCGAGAATGTGTAGCTGGTCTGTGGTCTGCTGAAAAAAAAAGAAAGAAAAAGATTCATACAAAAGCAGTTCTCTCTCTCCTTCACCCTGTCTCTCTCTCTCTCTCTCTCTCTCTCTCACTCACACACACACACATACATGCACACACGCACGCGTGCACACACAGACACACACTCACTCCAGGCTGTGCTGCCTGCACTTCCTCAGCTGTTTTCCCATCCAATCCCATCTGGCTTAGGGAGGCAAAGTCATCTCTGGATGGGAGAGCATTTCAGTCAAAGGCAGGGTGGAGGGCTGGTCAAGGCTGACCCACAGAGAAAAAACTCATTGTTATCCACTTAGATCCCACTCAGTGGACCACATGGTGCCTCTGGCAGGCTGTGCTTATGGCTAGTGGCGTGATTCCCAAGTTACTAGAAGGCTGCTGTGTGGCAGGTACCCTCCCCTCCTATCCATGAGATGGGGGTGATCGTGATAGTGGGCTGTTCATGGGTTGTTGCAGCGATAAAGGTGATACACACAAGGTCCGTAGCACGGTGTGTAGTCACAGGTGATCTTGCTAAACGCCTCCGGGGCAGGGGGCTCGCCACTGCCGGGGCAACCTGTCCCGTCTTCAGCAGCACAGCAAAAAAGCCACCAACCCTGCTGGACTTTTCAAGTCTTGGGAGGAATCGAGACACCTCCTTTGCCTTTAGAAATAGAAACCGGGATGCTGACCAAGAAAAAGTACGCGCCCAGTGCAGTTTGACCCCCCCACATACGGTGCAGTTAGATTCACAGGGCCTTCTGGCCATGTGCCTGAGAAAGAAGACATACCTCAGAGAAGGATGTGACACCAAAGCCCTCGAATGATTAACTGGAGCAGGTGATTTTGAGCCCCAAGTACTTTCAGTTGTTACTCTCAGACTCTGGCCAAGAAGTGCTTACTGGGCACCCACAATGATTTCAGAGTAATCTGGGAGGAGTGCACCTGTCCTCCCAGCTGAGCCCCCACCGCGGGTGCAGCAGGTAGAAGGGCACATAGGTGCTTTCCCCGCCTGTAGCCAACAACCCCTGAGCTGTTGATGCCCTGTGAAATCTCTTTCTCGCTGATCCTGCACATTTGGAAAGCACTGTCATGACAATTCTTACTCACAAAGTTCTCTTGATGAGGGAGAGTAGTCACTTAACATGTATTGTTCTCCCCATTTTATAGACAGGAACTGAGACCCACAGAGATCCTGGTGGTGGAGTTTGAAGCTGCTGGAATTCAAGCTGCTATCCCTGCCTTTTAGGCTGTTTCTCCAAGTGGTGTCGGTGACACAGAGAGCTGTTCTAATCCTCTCTTGTCCTGAGTTATTCTCCAGTGAGTCGGGCAGAAGTTTCTAACCACCCCTCAAGTTCCCTACCAAGGAACTTAGGGAGGTGAAGTCATCTCTGGGTGGGAGATCATCCTAGTCAAAGGCAGGTTGGGAGGGCTGCCAAGGCTGACCCACAGGGAAAAAATTCACTGTTAACCAGTTAGGTCCCACCTCAGTGGACCACATGGCGCTTTTAGTGGGCTGTGCCTATGGCTAGTGGCGTGATTCCCAAGCTGCTAGAAGGCTGCCGTGTGGAAGGTACCTCCAAGTAATGGGCTGTCCCACATCCGTGCCCTTGGTTTGCCTTAACCCTGGCTTTGACCATGCGATTAACATCTGTCCGGCACTTCCTGGAACTTTAGGGAGTGGACACTGAGCCACTGGAGAAGGATGGGCTCCCAAATTAGAATTCTCTCATGGCCTTCCTTTCCTCCCCCTCCCTTCCCGTGTGTCCCCAAACCATCCATCGATAGTCAAAGAGAGGAAACACCTGCTCTGCATTCTGCACCTCCACCCTGTGTCAGGGGCTTGTAGGAAGCGATGGTCGGAGGTCTTGGAAGCCTGAAATAAACCAACGGTTCAGCTGCCATCTTCCCCACCCACCATCCTGTCTTCCTCACCCCACATTAATATCAGCCATTCTCCCAGCAACAGCCTGCACCCTGCCACCACCCAGGAGGCTGCTGCTGCTGTCAGGTCCAGAAACTGGAGAGATGCATGGCCAAAGTGAGGCTCCAGAATCTCTCTGTCAAGACAATGGAGATATTGATGGCCACGGGTGGGGGGGCAGTGACAGGGGGTGAGACTGAGGGGACAGCTCTGCATGTACTTCCAAAACTCCATAAAAGAAGTCTTCCTCCAAACATCCTCTTCCTTCTTCCTTCCTTCACTGCTCACAATGAACTATCTTTTATGGAATAGTTCCTCCATGCCAGGCACTTAAACAGATTATCTTGTTCAGTCATCATAATGGCTCTACAGGGTGGGTATTCATTCTCTTCTTACAGATGGAGTCAAATCACAGAGAGGTTAGTAACTTGGCCAAATTCACACAACTCTTGAGGGGCAGAGCTCAGATTCAAACCCTATCAAATTCCAGAGTTCAGGCTCTCAGCATTGACAAGCTGTCTCTCTGATGACTCCTCAATCCTTTGGCTCCCAGTTAGGCACACCAGGATTTAAACACCATCCCATAACGACTGGTCTCGCTCAACTGTCTTCTTCATTCGCTTCCATCACTCATTCATATACCAAGTAAAAGACTTACTATCCACCATGTGTGTGGTAAACATTGAGAAAGAACAAAATATTTAAAACTCCATTCTTCTCCCAGGGATGTGATCATTTGGGGAGCATGATCGATGGCAGAGCAGAGAGTAAATATTCCCAAACCTGAGAGCAAAAGGGATCACCTCATTAGCTCTGGCCTCTTCTTACCTTCCTGCCTCCCAGTTTGCCTTGTGGCTTTGAAAGATGAATACCTGAGCCGGGCGCGGTGGCTCAAGCCTGTAATCCTAGCACTTTGGGAGGCTGAGGCGGGTGGATCACGAGGTCAAGAGATCGAGACCATCCTGGTCAACATGGTGAAACCCCGTCTCTACTAAAAATACA
>NW_016107502.1:1361866-1406629 GCF_001604975.1 Cebus imitator
GAGGGATGTGATGTGGTGGTTGTTCAGAGAAAGACAAGGTCTAGAGGCTGTCTGGCCTTGCTGTAGTGGTGGGGCTCCAGCAGAACCTTCAATGGTGGCTGGCGACCCTCTTCAGCTAAAAGCGTAGGAACAAATATTTGGTGCCAGTTGAAGGAGCAATAAATTCAAGAGACACTGAGAAAGACAGACCATGTGCAGGAGAAGCTGTGGTTTATAGGCAGAGAAGAGATTATAAAGGAGTGTTGGGGCCCTGCTGGGTGGGGCCCCGAGTGGCTGGTGAGGGGCTGGCTTTACTCCTGCATGCCATGGAGAGGTCAGCTTCTGACCGTGTGTCAGGAGGTCATCTCTGGAAGAGCAGAGGGAGAAAGGTGGGTTTAGTAGTTGTCCTGTGGCTGCAGCCCCCTGAGCTGCAGATGCCACTGGTTCTGGGTGTGATAGTTGATGAGGAATCTGGGGCTGGCAAACCTGGGTTTGAATCCAAGCCTCACTGTTGCTAGTGGTGGTGAGCCTGGGCAGGCTTTTTAACCCCTCCAAGCCTTGCTCTGTTACCTATAAAATGAGCCTACTAATGCCTACTCTACAAGGTTGTCGTAAGAGTTCAATGAAATATGGATGCAAGAATGTATTGATAGCACAGTGTCTGGCGTAACAAATCCTCCTGGATAGGCAACTATTAGCCCAGATTTTCCTGTCCTGGTGTTCGGGTGACTGGCCAGTTTATTAATTGGTTGAAAAGTATGAAAATGTCCAGCAGCCAGCGTGACTGGATTCATAGAGACCCTCCCTCCTTTCTTTTTTTTTTTTGAGACATGAGTTTTGCTTTTGTCGCCCAGGCTGGAGTGCAATCGTGTGATCTTGGCTCACTTCAACCTCCACCTCCGGGGTTCAAGTGATTCCCCTGCCTCAGCCTCCGCGTATTTGGGATTACCAGCTCCCACCACCATGCCTGGCTAATTTTTGTATTTTCAATAGAGACTGGGTTTCACCATGTTGGCCAGGCTGGTCTAGAACTCCTGACCTCAGGTGATCCGCCCACCTTGGCCTCCCAAAGTTCTGAGATTACAGGTGTGAACCACTGCACCCAGCTTCTCCCTCCATTCTTAAGAGATCACCTAGGAAAATGCCTCCATGTTCTGTTAATGGACAGTCAGCATCTTGCTAGAACCCTGTACAATGCTGCACCCACCCACACACACTCACACACACACACACAGAGCCACAAAAAATAGCTCATGTGATGAATGAAGCCTTAATATATATAGAAAGAGAACATTTCTCAAAGACATACCATGATGTACATATGGGTGGATGGTTCATACATTGGACACTGAAATGCACCCCTTTCCCATCTACTGCGCCCCAGATATTTGGAAATGAAGAGAATAAAACTGCTCTTGAAAACCATGAAATGAACACACGACACATCAGAGCCAAGCTTGTAGTTGCTCAAGAGAGAATGATTCTCTAGGCATCAAGCCCCATGGAAGTTAATTGAAAGGCTGTCTACAGAAAAGATGGTCAGTCCTAAGGGAGAGGTTGGTCAGTAATGGAAACATAGCAAAGGAGAGTCCTGGAGAAAACCAGAGCCCTGGCCTGGAGGAAGGGGACCTTGGTCCTAAAGGTGCCTGTGTCTTTTTTTGTGGAGCTGGACACTCAAATTATCATCACCTGATACCATTATGCATTGTAATTTTCCAACTAACTTCAGTGTTTTCGCTCTGTACTCAGTGAGCATCCATGTGACTGTAACACAGCTTCCCAAGTACTTGATCCTCAAGGAAAGAATGGGTGTTAGCCCCTCGGCAGTTCCATTCCGATGTCCACAGCTGGCTGGTAGGGTGAGTCATCATCCCCCACAGCAGTCCCGTCCACACCAGACCACTGCTGAGACCCAGCATTTGAGCAGTAGGGCAGGGTGCTGCAGGCTGACCTAAGTCATGCCGCAATGATCTGGTCTTCCCAGGAGGCTCCCAGCCTTCCTGTCCTATGGTGCTGTCAGACTGTATCTCTCTATTTCAAAACACATCAGAATACATCAAAGCCCTGCCTGTTAGGGAAGTATTATGCCCATTTTTATAAGCAAGGAAATAGAGATTCCAAAGGGGTAATTAACTTGCCCAAAGGCATTTAACTTAATAAACCAGCCTGGATTCCAAACTTGTCCTGACTCTAAAGCCTGTGTTCTTTCCCTTACTTCATGTGGCCCCTGACTTCAAGGACTTTTCTCTCCAGTATATCTTTGAGTAAGAAAGTGTGTGTTGCAGGTGAGGTGGGGGAGAGGGATGAGAATGGTTCCCTGCCTGAAGCTCCTCTCTGTGACTAAGAACCCAGTTTGTAATCTCTTCTTCACTTTCAAGGGTAGGATGGGGATAGCACTAAGGGCCAACGCTATCTCCAGCTATGTTCTCAGGTGCTCCGCAAGGAAGAGTGGAGAATGATGCTTGGGGGACAGCGAACAGTGCCTGTCCCTCCTTTTGTTCCTCAAACTTCCACATCTTCAGTCACCTTCACTGCCCCGTAGGCCCTTCCAGGTGAATGGATGACTGATGACCTTGACTCCAAGCCCAGAGGACAGGGTTAGCGCTTCATCCCTTTCTCCCACATAATACCATCCTGTTTTAACAACTGATTTTCATTCAGTTTCCACCTTAAGACACAGAACACGATCAAACCATTGAGGTCACCTGTGTCTCACTCTCGAATCCTACTGAATCACTCTCAGATATTTCTGAAATACCTACTTTTCAAAATAGTTTTGGCCAGACACAGTGGCTCATGCCTATAATCCCAGCACTTTGGGAGGCCGAGGTGGGCAGATCACCTGAGGTCAGGAGTTCGAGACCAGCCAGGCCAATGTGGTGAAACCCCATCTCTACTAAAAATACAAAAATTAGCCAGGTGTGGCGGTGCAGGCCTCTAATCCCACCTGCTAGGGAGGCTGAGGCAGGAGAATCACTTGAACCCAGGAGGTGGAGGTTGTAGGGAGCCGAGATCGTGTCATTGCACTCCAGCCTGGGAAACAAGAGCAAAACTTCGTCTCAAAAAAATAAAAATAGGCCGGGCGCGGTGGCTCAAGCCTGTAATCCCAGCACTTTGGGAGGCCGAGGCGGGTGGATCACGAGGTCAACAGATCGAGACCATCCTGGTCAACATGGTGAAACCCCATCTCTACTAAAAATACAAAAAATCAGCTGGGCATGGTGGCGCATGCCTGTAATCCCAGCGACTCAGGAGGCTGAGGNATTGCCTGAACCCAGGAGGCGGAGGTTGCGGTGAGCCGAGATCGCGCCATTGCACTCCAGCCTGGGCAACAAGAGCAAAACTCCGTCTCAAAAAAAATAAATAAATAAATAAAATAAAATAAAAAATAAAAATAAATAAAAATAGTTTTGTCATTCCCGAATGTGCCTCTAAGTGATATATCATTCTTTTCTTCAAAGGTCAGGATACATGAGGCATAACAACATGCAGTAAAATTCACTGTTTTTAGGTTTAGTGTTCCATACATTTTGACAAACCCAAGTATGTACCCACCACCACGATTAAGATGTAGAACATTTTTCATCACCCCAAAACGTTCCCTGTGTCCCTTTGTGGAGAATTTCCTCCCCCAAATCCCTAGATTTGGGGAACTGCCAATTTGTTTTCTGACTCCATGGCTTTGCCTTTTCTGGAATGTCATATAAATGGGGTCATACAGTACATAGCCTTGAGTCTGGCTCTTTGATTCAGCACCATGCCTGTGAAATTCACTCTTGTTGTTCTATGTGTGTCAGTATGCCTCTCCCTTTTATTGCTGAGGAGTATTCCAGTGTATTAGTGTATTTATCCATTCAACATTCATCATTTATTTTCAGTTTCTGGCAATTATGAATAAAGCTACCCTAATATTTGTGTACAGATTTTCATCTGGACATGTGTTTTAATTTATTTCTCTTGGGTAAATGCTTGGGGTGAGATCGCTGGATCATATGGCAAATACATGTTTAATGTTATAAGAAAGGACTAAACCATTTCCTAAAGGAGTTGTACTCATTTTACCTTCTTACCAACAATGTGTCAGACTTCTAATTGTTCAGGATCCTTACCAACACTTTCTATTGTCTTGATTTTTTTATTTTATCCATTCTAATAGGTGTGTAGTGGCAGCTCATTGCATCTTAATTTGCATATTCTGATGACTAATGATGTTGAACATCTTTTCATGCAGTTTTTTGTAATTCATATCTCTTCTCTTGGAAAGTTTCTGTTGGGATCTTTAGCTTGATGACAGCTGCAAACACCCTGTTTCTTAATAAGATTACATTCACAGGCATTGGTTAGAAACTATACATAGCTTTTGAGGGAATACAATTCAGCCCGTGAGAAGTAGTGAAATCCTCTTTCTCATTACTAACCTTGCCATTTTTTGGCCTTTTCTCTTGATCACTTAGTTATGTCTGCTGGCAGTTTTCAATTGCATGCATATTTTTAAAAGAAGCATTTTTCAGCTTTGTTTGATGTAATTGATTTTGTTTGATGTAATTCTATTTTTTTGTTCCTATTTCAGCGTATCTGCTCTTTATTAATTCACCCCTTCTATTTTTAAAAATATTATTCTTTGGTTTATTCTAATTTCTTAATTTGGATGTTTACTTGCTGCTATTCAGACGTTCTTCTTTCCTAATATATTAACATACATGCCATATATTTTCCTCCAACCATCTCAAAACACTTTATTCCTTCAATTTAAATATGAAATATTATCTCTATCAATCAGTATTATTTCCTCATTTCCATTATGATTTCTTCTTTGACCCTGAAGTTATTTAGAAGTGTGTCTTTAAATTTCCAAATACAGGACTTTTTTTTTTTTTTGGTCCTGTTTTTGTTATTGATTTCTTAAATTCTTTGGAGTCAAAGTATGTAAACTGTAAGAAGCTGGTTGAGATTTGTTAAGACTTGCTTTATGGCATACTACATGGATGATCTTCTTAAATGTTCCAAGTACACTTGAAAAGAATGTGTCTTTTCCATTTCTTGGGTACAAAATCCAATATACATCTATTAGATCAAGCGTATTAGTTGCATGTTCAAATCTTCTAAAATCTCTGATTTTTCTGTTGCTTGATCTATCAAATAATGAGAGAGGATATTAAAGCTTCCCACTATGATGTAGAATTCTCTGTTTTTCCTTGTGGTTCTTGCAATTTTGTTTGATGTATTTTGAAGCTATGTTCCTGATTACATACAAGTTTAATACTATTATATTCTTCTGGTGATATGAACTATTTATTATTCTGTAGAATCTCTCTTTATGTCTAATAAGGCTTTTTGCCTTATATTGAAATTTGTCTATTTTATTACTCTTTATCAGGTATCTATTTTTCTCTGCTTTTACTTTCTTTTTCCTGAAACAGGATCTGTCTTTGTTGCCCAGGCTGAGTGCAGTGGTGGTGTGATCACAGCTTACTGCAGCCTCAATCTCCCTGCCTCAAGTGATCCTTCCACCTCAGCCTCCCACGTAGCCCCCCACCATGGTGGGGTTGGCCACCACACCTGGCCATTTTTGTTTTCAAAATTTCAATGTCTTTATGTTTTAGTGTGTGACTCTAGAGAACAGAATAAATTAGATTTTCAGATCTAGTCTAGCTATATTTGCCTTTTCACAGAAGAGTTTTATCAATAATTGCTACATTCTTATAATAGAAATTTAGTCCATTTACATTTATAGTGGTTACTGATAATTTCTACCATATTATTCTTTGTTTCTTCCCCTTCCTTTTTGCTTTTTTTTTTTTTTTTTTTTTTTTTTTTAAAATTTTTTTTTCACCCTTGTTGGAGTGCAGTGGCGCGATCTGCTCACTGCAACCTCTGCCTCCCGAGTTCCAGCTTTCCTTCTACTAGTTTGAAGGTGACACACTCTATTTCTATTATTTCAGTGGTTATTTAACTTAAAAAGTAAATTTAGTATTTTTACTTATCTCATGAATGGAAAGCCCTTAGCAAGTTACATTCATATTTACACCCCACTCCAACTTTTATGCTTCTTCAATCTATTTCAGTTCTGTTTCTTAACTCCTCTGTGTTACTCATTATTGTTATCACTTTGTTCTCTATCTAGATTTACTCACGTGTCAGTCTTTTCCTTCTGTCACCTTTCCTTCTTACATCTCAATGCTTCCTGCTGGAATCATTCCTTCTTCCTGAAATACACCCCAGTCTAGAAATTCCTTTACTGAGGATCCAGGTAGTAAACTCAGCTAACTTTTGTCTGTTGAAAATATCTTTATCCTCATTCTTGAAAGATTGCTTTGCTCTGTATATACATCTAAATTGAGAGCTATTTTCTATTATCCAAGGCTGTTCACTTTGAAAAAAGTCCTTAAAACATCCAGAATGAAAATTTGTTTGTACCTTTCTTCATAAAACATGCAGAAACATGAGAGACCCATGGAAAATTGTCTCCTAATAACTTCAAAATGAAAAGTTTTTTAAAAAATCTAAAGAAAACCAATGGAAGTCCTATGAAAGATGCTTCTATATCTGTTAAAAATGAGAAACTGAATTACAGAAAAGTTAAGAGATTTGCCCACGTCCTACTATTAGTGAGAAGAATCCAAATGAAAACATGCAAGTCGCCTAAAGCCCCAGCCTCATTCCTGGACTTTTTGCCCACAGAGGCTCATCACCAAATTGTCTGTGCCTCCACGTCACACAAATCCCTGGACAAGAGAGGGCCTCCCTGACGCAGGGTCCCCAGTTCTATTGCTGAACAGACGATCTAACCTAAGTCTCTCCTGCTGTTTTATCTGTTATCCTGTGTTCAGAGCATAGAAACTCTCTTCCTTGCGGTGTGCCTTCTAGGCTTCAAATTCTTCCAACCACGTGTCTGAAAAAAACTCTAAAAACTTTTGCCAAAAAGGAAACTCTGAAAATGATCAAGTGAAAGAAGGAACAGGGAGTAAAATGAGACATCATTGATCATCCTTATTCTCAAAAGGCCAAGCAAAGGGTCAAAAGGGCCCAGGTCACTCCTTCTGAAAAGGGGAGTTATGCCCGCTTTACCCAGGCCTGCTGTGGATAAATACTCCACTGCCTTCTGTGGTGACATCCTTGAAAGAGGAACCTTGGAACTGGAAAACGGAGCTCAAGCTTATGTGGCTGTCCTCCAGCAGGGAAGGCCTGTGAAATCCCTTGTCTAGGACCATGCTTCTCAAATGTCAGTGAGCATGGGAATGCACATCTCTGGGCACCCCTCCCAGTGTGTCTGATTCAGCTGGCTGAGGGGGGCCTGAGAGTCTGCATTTCTAAGAAGTTCCTATATAATGCTACTGAGGAGTGGGGGATCACACTGGGGGCACGAGTTCTTGAAGTAGCGTAGATGAGGGCCTGAGCACACTTACCTTCACAAGTTCAGATTCTGATACTTGCCAGGTGCTTGGTGAATGTTTGGTGAGTGCTTGGGTTGGGAGCTACTTTATTTTACCTCCTGTAATCTCAATTTCCTCATCTGGATAAGAGTCCACCATTTAAAGGAAGTATTAAGGGAAGAGGCTGAGTATTCTAGCACTCAGGCCAAGGAGTGTGCCCAGAGGACAGGGGACAGGTGGCCTCTTTCCATCATGCTGTTAGATTTTCCCACTGCCTTTCAGGCCTGCCTAGCCCTGAACGAAAGGAGAACTAAGAAATGAGAGAGAAGTGAAGAAGAAACAGGAGGGCAACTGGAAGTGGTGAGTCACCAACATTCGCAACCTTAAAGAGGAAAAAGAGAAGCGAGCCTGGAAGCTGAGCGGAGGTCACAGTGACAGAGCCCAGGCAGAGCTGCAGAGTCCGGTCCAGCCTAGGGAGGAGGGAAGGACAGGAAGTTAAGGCCCAGGTTTCACAAGTAGGAGAGAAAGCTGAGGCTGGTCAGCTCCAAGCTAGAGCCCCACTGCCTAGTCAGATGGCAGCAGCCAACCTGGCTCTCCTTTTCCATCCTGCAGCTGGCAGCTCCCTTGCCATCGGGTTCTTCCCAGCTTCCAGCTGCTCCCGGACACTGTCTCCTGGGGAAACAGCTGCTGCTTCCCCTTCCTGAATGGAGCTGCTCATGCTTTCCACCAGCCTGCCACTGGTCCAGTCCTGTGGAGAGACACAGGCACCCACACACGCGAGCATCCATAGCTGCCTGTAATCATGGAGTTTCTCTCTTCCTTCTTTCTCCCTCCAACCACCCTCACCCCAAGCAGTGGCCCCAGCTGGTTAGCCACCAGCCTCTACCAGCCTCTCTCTCCTATCCCCAGCACCCTACTTTTAAAGCCTAAGACTTTGTGGTTCACAAGGCTGTCCCCAGGATGAGGACCCAGGTTGACCCTAACTAGCATGCATGCCCTGAATGGTGGGTGGAAGGTCGGGGAGGGGATGGCAATTCTGGACTGCAGTTGATTTGCTGCTCCTTAGAGGATCCGAAACTTTCTTAAAGGGAAAAAATGCCAAAAGGCACCAACTCCTGATTGGCTATCAGCTGGACTCTGGAATGCCTCCATTACCGTATATGCTCACATATAAGATGCTGCAGCAAAAGAAAAGTATCCTATTTTCCAAGCCATGGTCGAGTAAAAATAGCAAAATAGCACATTTATTTGCCCATGAAGGTCCCGTCTCTCCAATCGCCACCCCCATAGGTATGACAATTGCCCTGGGAATCCTGGTTTTACAGGGGCCCCATCTTGGCTAGAAAAGAAAACTGAAATACATAAATGACAAGAGGGAGAAGCACTTCTCTAATGATTTTCCTTGCGGCTCATCATTTAAACACACATTACTATTTTTCCCAGAGCTTCTCAGAGGCAAGGATATACGGTATTTCACGTGAGGAATATGCTGTTCACAATCTCCCACCTTTCTGGATAGGGGAAATGTTTAGAATGATCTTATAGTTGATCGATTCTCCGATGCCTGGAGCACTCCTCCTCCACAACCTCGCTGCCCCCGACCAGAAACCTCCCTGCATCCTTTCTGCCTTTTCAGCCAACCTCACATTCTTCCACCCCCCACCCCTGACCAGGAGAGCCAAAGAGAAGAGCAAGGAAAGGGGGCAGGGAAGGAAGGAAGTTTGCGAGTGTCTGAATGTGTGCTCTAGTTACATTCCAAAGGCAAAGTAAAATAGAAAACATTGACGTTAGGTCACCATTGTTTTGTATTATGCATGCCTCACAAATCTTCATTTATGCAGATAGCAACCAGAGACTGTCATCATGCGCCCTGTTCGTTTTGTAGCAGACAGTTCTAAGAATCAGAGAGGTTGAGTGACCTAAGGTCACACAGCCAGTTCCTAGCAGCTCCAGGACTAGAACTCGGGTCTTCTAAGGTTTGGGCCAGGGTTCTTTCCACACACCCCATACTTGTTTTTGCTAATATACAAAAGTGCTTCTTGGTTGCCTCTGCCTTCAGTCAGCCTTAGGGGCTCACCCAGTGGATAGGATGACAACATGGGGACATTTGATGGTTGGGCTGTCCTTTATGACAGGAAAAAGGAACTCTAATTGCTCTGGTCTAGGTGCAGACTGAGCCACGCGCAGGCCTCTTTGAGGACGTGGGCGGCAGAAGTCTCACAATGACACTTGGTTGCACAAACCCAGAGCAATTGAGGGGAACTGAAATTTGATCTTTTTCTTTCTTTTTTTTTCTCCAACAGTGTATGAAAGAGCCAGTGAAAACCCCAGCCAGACCACACTGAATCACTGAGAAACACAGAAGAGGGAGGCGCCCATCCCTTCTCGGTGATGGGGGAGCTGGAGGGCAATGACTTCATCAGCTATTCTTGCTGTCACAGTCCCAGTGTCACGAGGCGTTCCCTGTTCATCTCTGTGTATCTATAGTTATGTGAACGGTTGTATGCATGAATTTATGAACAGGGGGCTTCAGCCTGTTTCTATGTGTGCATGTGTGGTGTGTGTGTGTGTGTGTGTGTGTGTGTTCTTTCAAACACACTCACTTCCTCTTCTGCTGCTCACTGCCGCAATGCTCCAAGAACCCAGCACCAGGTTTCCATTAGTGAAGCACATTTTTGTGCTATGGATGTTGAACCAGGGGGGAAAGAAAGCAGAATCTTGTCCGTGATGGATGGGTTTTCTAGAGAACTTCCCAGGGTCGTCCTTAAGGGGGCCGGCATGGAGGCATGCCGGACGCACAGCCTCAAAACATTCCCTTGTTTGGGTCTGACATGTGTGCTGGGGGTCTGTCTGCTCTGCTGCTGGGCCCTGCGACTCCATTCATCCCTGGGCCCTCCTTTCTGCCTCGATCCTTCCCTTCCCCTCAGCATCCCTCACTTCCAGTTTACCCGAGTTCAAAAGTCCTTTTTTTCTCTTTCTAGAATAAAAAATAGTTTGTCCTGTGTGCTTCCTTTTGGCTGTGTATATGGGTGCCCCTAAGAGGTAAGGGAAAGTCAGAGGACCAGGGTTGATGCAATGTCACCAGTTACTCCTGCATGCGAACAATCCTGTGTATCTCTTCAGAATGCTGAGGTTTTCACAGACTTTATAAGCATGATTTTCCAGGATCATCACTCTATGGCTGAATACAGACAGAGAGATGAGGTAGATGAGCCGAAAGCTCATTTCTGGATTCCCAATATCTCACACAGTGCCTCGAACACACAATTAGCGTGTGTTGGATAAATGATTAATAAAAATAACACAGATTCTATAGAAACTGAGTTTATAAATCCCTTTCCATCTGCTCGGTTAGCCCCATTGTTTTGAAGAAGAAGGAAATAAGCCTTCAGGAGCTTGAGTGACTTGTCACGTGACTATTAAGTGGCAGAATGGGGAAGCAAATCCCGTCTGCAGACTTGAGCCTCCCCCAAGATGTTTCTGTCTCGTCATAATGTTAGGGGAGCCTGGAACCACTCTCTGAAGAAGGGCCGCTTCCCTCAAGGTGCTTTCAACCCAGCTGGGGAGACAGAAGCTGCACAGGAAATAATACAGAACAATTCAGGGAAATTTACAGAAATGCTTTGGAGACTCCAAAGGCCCTGGGAAGACAGGAATGCATTGGGGGCCATTATCCCAGTTCAATGGGGAGAAAATGGAAGGGCCATGAAGAAATGGAGCAGTTCACCCAAGGTCAAATCACTGAGAACAAAGGCAAGTTAATCAAAGCCTTAATCCAGTTGAAGAGTTTTCAAAAAGCTTTTGGGAACAGGTGGGTGGCAGACTAGAGACTCGGACCTCCCAGGAATGGTATAGCACCCAATCCCCCATCCACAGTCTTTCCTTTACTTTAGCATAGGAAAGCCCTTTCCATCACTGGAGCAGAATATCCCAAAGCTGTGTGATACACTGTTAACTCAAAACGTTTGATGAGGCTGGGCACCGGGGCTCACGCCTGTAATCCCAACACTTTGGGAGGCTAAGGCGGAAGGATTGCTTGAGTTCAGTTCAAGACCAGCTTGGGCAACACAGTGGGACCTTGTCTTTACAAAAAAGAATTTTTTTAATTAGCCAGGTGTGGTGATGCATGCCTATGGCCCCAGCTCAGAAGGCTGAGGCAGGTGGATCGCTTGAGAACGCGAGGCTGAAGCTGCAGTGAGCTATTCCAGCCTGGGTGACAGAGTGAGACCCTATCTGAAAAAAAGAAAAAACCTATGAGAGAAAGCAAGTTTAGAAATACCTCATTCTGTCCAAGTCTTAGGAATGCACATATTAAGGGCTCTGAGAAATCCTACAGACAAAACCAAAAGTAAACAAAAAAATACCCCAAATAGGAAACTCCTCCCACCACCAAAAAAAATAATAGGGAAAAAACTTTAACTAACCCAATGTTATTTTTCCAGGTCACTCTTTTTACCCCATCCTAAGAAACACCAATTACCAGCATCAGGAACTGGATACCCTGAGGAACACACTTTGGGAAACAGGGTTTTGGTAGTTAGCGAGCTTTCTGGCCCTGCGGATGGCATGCAAATATTGCATGCCTTCAGCTAAGTAGGAGGTGACTGCTTTGGAGAGAGGATGGAATGAGATGGCCTCTTAAGCCTCCTCTTACTTGGGTTTCCCTGTCTGACTAGCAGAGCCAATGCCTCCTCTCCTACCCTGTCCCTGGGATAAGCTGGAGTGCTGTCCTCTCTGAGGCATCTGCTAGCATATAAGAAGGAAGCTTCCATCTGGGTGGTTTCTAGGGACCATCCTACAAGCTGGCTTTCTTATATCCATTAGCTCATACATAAAAATGAATACGTATTTTCTTCTTCCAGAAGGAGTCTCCGTGCCCACAGCCCACCACACATATGCACACACACAGGCCTACTGAACACACTGCTCACCTTCCCCAGAATGTTGCCAGAGATTCCATCTCATTCACTCTTGATATGCCCAGTATCTAGTATGGAGTTTGGTATATAAAAAGTAGGTGCATAAAAAGGACAAGCTAGGCTGAGCCTGGTGGTTCATGCCTTTAGGAGGTCAAGGCAGGAAGATTGCTTGAGCCCAGGAGTTAAGGACCAGCCTGGGCAAGATGGTGAGATCCCATCTCTACAAAAAAAAAAAAAAATTAATTAGCTGGGCATGACAGCTCCTGCCTGTGGCCCTAGCTACTGGGAGGCTGAGCTGGGAGGATCCCTTGAGCCCAAGTCAAGGAGGCAGTGAGCTCTGATGGTGCCACTGCACTCCAGCCTGGGCCACAAAGGGAGACCCGTCTATAAGAATAAATAGCTTAAACGTATGAACTAAATTGAATACACAGTGCCTGTGGGTTGCTGTAACTTTTTTTCTCTCTTTGCCCAACCAACCCCCTCGCAGAGACTGTCTAGAGTCTCCCAGAGAGCTGGGTTTTGGAGGGGTTGAGGTCCTACTGTAAGAGTCAGCTGTGCTAAGCACAGTTCACTGTAACTTTCTCCCCACCCTCCACCCTGCCCCCACCCTTTGGTCTCCTATAGGCCCGTGATGAAACCCCCACCCTAAACTCTGTTTCCTCAAGTTGATGCAGGTGGATCCGGCAGCATCGCTCTCCCTTCCTCCTATTCGCTCACCTTTTCTCTTCTCGTCTTCATCCTTTCCTTTCCGCACCGTTTCCCTTTCCTCTCTCCTTTCACTCTCTTCCTTGTCTTCTCCTCACTTCTCTCTTCTCTTTTTCCCCTTTTCTCTCCAACTAGAGGGGAAAATGAGAAGCCTCAGTTTTGCTCAGCAGCTGAGCCCTCGGCCAGTGCATTCCCTCCAGCTGCCTGAGGCAGGATGATCTAAAGAAGAAATGTGGGAGTGGGGGGTAGAGGTAGAGTCTTCCAGGGATTCCCTTCACTAGCCGCCTGGGTTAAAAAGCACACCTGGATAATCTCTGCCTTTGGCCGGGGCAGCCCCACTGGCCAGTTTGGGCAACACCCTCCGCCATCCATGGCTACTGCCTCTGCTGCACTGAGGAGGATGCATGTTTCCCCGTGACAGGTTTGGAGACTTCTTTGACTCTCTTTTCGGGAGAGCTGATTGTGCTCCACGTCCCTAAAATGGTTTGGTTGCCGCAAAAGCCCCGGGCATGGCTGGGAAAGTTCAGATGTGTGTTAGAAGTGAAGTAGAGAGAAGATGGAGGGCTTACTTTCTGCATCCACCCAAAGCTCCTCAGGGGAGACCCCAGAAAAGAAAGAGCTCAAAGCCCTGCCAGTGAGTGGGAGTGAATACTAAGGAGGAGGCTGGGAGGCCCAGGGAAAAGGTCATGACCTACTAAATACACAGGCAAAAGGGGCCCCACAGCCTGGATCCCCAGGTGAAAGAGCAGGAAACGGCAATGTCTCCGGGTCCTGACATGTGGTTGTAATGATCACAGACCCCTTAGGCTCAAAGGGACCTCAGAGGTCATCTCCATCCTCCTGCTTCCTGGTGGGGCTGGATCTAAATTAGTCAAGATGTACAGGCAAGCTCTGTTCTTAAAGGTCCCTGGAGAAGGAAAACTGGGCTCCTTTTCACTGCATATTAGGCTCAGGATCCTGGTGTTGACTTTTTCCAGATCATCCAGAAAGGTCACAGTTTACAAAGGCTACATCCAAAATAGCCCTGTGACTTGGCTGCCTGGACTCCTGGGTCTTCGGTCAATAGTGCATTGTCATCACAAGTTTCCTACGCAAGAGTTCTTGCTGTCCAGCTCAATTCCTCTGGCTGCTGTTTAGGGTCTGTGTTCATCTACATCACATATGCAAAGTGCTTAGCATGGTGCTTGGCACAGAGTGAGCACTCTGTGTTAGATATTATCATAATGGCTGCTATGCTTGCAGTTTTCAGTGGAGACGGAAATCAGTTATTCATCAATGTCCTTCTTGAGAGTACCCATTGCCTATAAAGCGGTCCTAAAGGCAGAGAGGGGATTTGGGAATCATGCATAGCTAAGGTGTCTCCCCGACCTTCCTCCCCAGCCAGGTTATGCTGCCTTCACCCTGTGTGTTCCCAGACTACATTAGCTGACCTTTTTGAAGGGGCAGTAATATGGTACAGTCATGGCTAGGGGCTCTGAATAGGGAAGACATATAACG
This sequence comes from Cebus imitator, assembly GCF_001604975.1. Lineage (NCBI taxonomy): Eukaryota > Metazoa > Chordata > Mammalia > Primates > Cebidae > Cebus > Cebus imitator. The sequence goes on from NW_016107502.1 coordinate 1,376,340, forward strand.
TATTACCCAACCCAGGAGGCTTTGGCAAGTGAAAATGGCTACTGTTAATGATATATGGCAACAGGCATAACCCAGGATTTTCGCAGGCAAAGTGGCACACCCATCAGCCTAGCTCAGGGTTTCAATGAAGCCTCTACGACGTGTTCCCTGGCAGGTCCTGAGCAGTGTAGCTCACGTCTTGAGCTCAGGTTTTTCTGTTCTTTTTGAGATGGGGTCTAGCTGTGTCGCCCATGCTGTAGTGCAGTGATGTGATCACAGCTCACTGCGGCCTCAACCTCCCTGGGCTCAGGTGACCCTCCCACCTCAGCCTCCTAAATAGCTGGAACTATGGCCCCACCTCACCACACCGGGCTAATTTTTTTGTATTTTCTAGAGGCAAGGTTTTGCTGTGCTGCTCAGGCTGGTCTCAAACTCCTGCGCTCAAGTGATCCTCCTGCCTCAGCCTCCCAAAGTACTGGGGTGAAGGCGGGAGCTCTGCCATTGAGTTCAGGTTTCTTTCTCTTTTTTTGAGATGGAGTCCTGCTCTGTCGCCCAAGCTAAGTGCAGTGGCGTGATCTCAGCTCACTGCAACCTTCACCTCCCGGGTTCAAGCGATTCTCCTGCCTCAACCTCCTGAGTAGTTGGGATTACAGGTGTGCGCCTCACACCTGGCTAATTTTTGTTTGTTTGTTTTTTTGAGACTGAGTCTTGCCGTTTCGCTAGGCGCCAGGCTAGAGTTCAGCGGTGCGATCTAGGTTCACTGCAACCTCCGCCTCCTGGCTTCAAGCAATTCTCTCCTGCCTCAGCCTCCCAAGTAGCTGGGATTACAGGCGTGAGCCACCGCACCCAGCCTGTATTTTTTTTTAGTAGAGATGGGGTTTCACCGTGCTCGTCAGACTGGTCTCGAACGCCTGACCTTGTGATTCACCGCACCATCCCCCTGCCCCCCGCCCCGCCCGGCCTCCCAAAGTGCTGGGATTACAGGCGTGAGCCACCGAGGCAGGCCAAGCTCAGGTTTCTTATTGGTAAAACCTACCAAGGCACAATTTCTACCCCCTAGGACGGAGGATCTCAGCCTTTGAAGTAAGGGAGAGTTCTTTAGGATGGTTATCAAAAAGGAAGGTGCTCAGCTCCACTCCTGGAAACTGGTCCAATGGGTCAGGGTGACCTAAGAGTCTGCCTTTGGACAATCACCTCGAGAAATTCTGGGAGGGGGTCTGCAGGTCAACCTTTCAGAAACATTGCCTTTGGGTCGCGGTAAAGACCATGAAATAACTTGAGCAGACATCTGGAACAGCGCGGTCCACATTTCTGGAGTAGAGAGATGCGGTGTCTTGCCCACGTTCACCCGAATCTGTCAGTAGAGCTGATCCCGGCCCAGCTGTAACAATTTGCGGATAGGCCGGTGACAGACGGCTCCGGGTCCAGGCCAGGCACTGCGGAACTTCTATTCCTGCTGCTCACCGTCCCAGCCAAGCTCCATCTGAAGGACCTGTGTAGGGGTGGAGCGCAGGTTTGCTGAGAAATCTGGCCGAGAGATCTGACCGTTAAATGGGTTTTGTCCTGAAATGACTGAGTGAAAACCGAAAGTAAACCTTTAAACCACCGCTTCCCCCTGCTTCCTTCCCTCGAGTGCTGAGTGCAGCTAAGCCACTCCTGTTTTTAGGGCTTGCTCCTGCCCTGCCCTTCCCGGCCCAAGCGCTGAACCCCACTGATGGTCCTGCCTGAGCCCCACCCTTGGCACCGCCTCAAGGGCTCTGTTCCTCCCCTCTCCCACAGCCCGGGCGGGAGTCAAAACCATGGGTACCGCGGAGGAGCGGAGCAGACACCCCAACCCTCTTATCCACCCTGACTCCTATTCATATCCTTACTCTAGTTATTAAATAAGAACCAGTTCTTTCCTTTTAAACATTTAAAAGGAAATGTTCAAAAGGCTCACCCCTGTAATCCTGGCACTCTAGGAGCCCGAGGTGAGCGGATCACCTGACTGAGGTCAGGAGTTCGAGATCAGCCTGGCCATCGTGGCAAAGCCCCGTCTCTACCAAAAATACAAAAAATTAGCCAGGCGTGGTGGCAGGCACCTGTAATCCCGGCTAGTCAGGAGGCTGAGGCAGAACAATTACTTGAACCTGGGAGAAGGAGGCTGCAGTGCGCCGAGATCGTGCCATTGCCCTCCAGCCTGGGTGACAGAGCGAGACTCCATCGCAAAAATAATAATAATAAAATAAATAAATAAATAAATAAATAAATAAATAAATATTGCTGGGCACGAACTGCACCCGTAATCCCAGCACTTTGGGAGGCCGGGGGGTGGGGTGGATCACGAGGTCAGGAGTTCGAGACCAGCCTGACCAACATGGTGAAACCCCGTCTCTGCTAAAAATACAAAAATTAGCTGGGTGTGGTGGCACACGCCTGTAATCCCAGCTACTCAGGAGGCTGAGGCAGGAGAATCGCTTGAACCCGGGAGGCAGAGGTTGCAGTGAGCCGAGACTGTGCCACTGCACTCCAGCCTGGCGACAGAAGGAGACTCTCAAAAAAAAAAAGAGGCAGTCTCAAAAAAAAAAATCAAAGACATATATAATGGTCAAATCCTCCAAGTTGCATATTAAGCATAATACAATACTGAGTGGTCACCATTTAAATCAAAAACACCAAATTACAACATTTAAAAATATATGTTTTACTGTGAAAGCCAGTTAGATGCTCACAGCAAAAACTCAAACACCACAGAAGTGTAAGACATAGTTTTGAGAATCTCATTCTCCAAAAGCCACCTCTTTTAATAGTTTAGCATTTAAAAAAATGCTATATTGTAGTGAATCTGTGCAGCAGGATTCCTATTGAATACGCACTGTTACCCGAAGCTCTGAGAGATTAACTTGCCCAACATCAATAGGATAGGAAGTGGCAGTGCCACTTGGTGGTATCATGAGAAGGAGAGCGAAAAATACCTGCTGCTAGGGAAAGAGACAGGTGGGAGCCAACACACTGAGAAGTGGGGGCATTGCCCAGTCTGTTCACAATTGCCTAGGAGATAGGAATGGCCTCAGCAGCTGCACCCATTAGCCAGGAGCCCAGCCTGATGGATGCAATTAAATATTGAAAGCTGAAATGCAATTTAGGGATTGCTGAGTCGTGCACCTCTTAATTTTCTGGATATGAAAACTGAGACCCAGAGACCCAGTGTCAAAGAGGCCAGTGCTCTTCAAATACTTCCCAAGAAATATGGCAGCCTGGGCAATTTCAAGGCATCCCTTTCCTGACCTCAGCTTCCATGGTGCTCATTTCTGTCTGGATCTGCCTGCCATCTGCCTCACAATTGTTCTCCTCCCATTTTACAGATAAAATGCACCTCTCACCCATCCTGCATCTAACTATGTCCCAGGTATAAACAGTCTAGGGCTTCAAAAAAAGGAATAAGCAAAACCTTGGCATCAGCAAGGAAAGAGCAGCCTTCTCTACTTAAGGGTCTTCTTGCCTTACACATATTGATTCCAAAGTTGAAGCTCCATGGTGGAAATGGGACTGGTGTGTCTGCCATGGGATACACTGAATTCAGATATAGTTTATAGCAGGGGCAAGAATGCTGATAATTTCTATTGAACCACATTACTTATTTCCTCCTACAAAAGTCAAAAGATGCCTTGCCCCAAGGAGAGACCTGTGAGAACACAGCAAGCAGCTATCAATGTGAACTCTCAGGTTGTCACCTTATTTCATGCGGAAGGTAAGCACATGGCAAGTCCATGTCTTTCCTATCAATCTATCTGAAAATCAGAATTCAGAAAAAAGACAGTTATCCCTGGGGCATGTGTGAATTCTTCTTGGCCTGGCTCATGCTCCATCATCTCTCGATGATTTCGGCTCCCAGCCCACTGACTCTCTCCAGTCCTATCTTGTATGTCTTGGAGATTTTAAAATACAGTAAGTATGCTTCTTGGAACACCTCATTTCCCCCACCACACCATATCCACCTGCCCCACGGTCTTACACTAGACTTCGTTATTACCAATAATTTCAATCCCACGGTAACCTCAATTCCCACCACCTCCTGCCTTTCTAGCTTACCCCCCTAGAACCTCAATTCCACTTAGCCGTGGACCCCACCAGATCCTGCCATCTGCTGATGTTATCTTCACTGGCCTCATTCCTGCTCCCCTTCTTACCCACCTTCAATTTCATGGCCAGTCATTGTGGTCACCCCCTTGCACACGTCTTCAATTCCTTACCTTTTTGCTTTACCATAACGAGATATGAGCTAAGGAGCATAAGGCAACTGGCAGAGGTATCAAGACCACCACAGTGTGTGAGTATTCCCAGATCCTCCTTAGAAATGCTGGGGGTCTCTACAGGCTACAGGGCATAGGGGATGCCAGTTGATATTACTGGGACATGAAAACAAAGCATGCGGCCTGAAGGCTGAAGAACTCAGGGAGTCTTGGGCTACATGAGGATTTACGAGGACCCTAAACTATCCCTGGGGTAGACCCAGCAACTGTGCTTTGTGGTTCACCTGGAGTCAGTCCTTTGCAGTTCAGCCCACCTAGAGACCGACCACCATCGCTCATCCTTCCTCGGGGCACAGCTCCAAGCGATACTGACTCACTTCCCAGTGTACATCTTGTACTGACACTTTCCAAGAGAAAATGTCCAATAAAGTCACTGTGTCACTGTCTCATAGGGAAGACCCCTAGGGAGCAGAGTGTTTTGCCAAGTCACCTCAGTGGAGCCAGACTTCTGGCTTGGGTGGCAATCCCTTGGCCAGCCTTCTGCAACCTGAGCGGCAGAACCCATAGCACAGGATATGACCAGTGGCTGTGGAAGGCACTGCCTGTGGCGAACATGAGTTGTGGTCTCACTGGCTCACACTCAGTTCTGAGAACCAGTTCTCCGTTTCATCTTTCACCAATCCAGGAACTCTGCGCATTCACCTTCAAGGGGAATTTCGCTGGCAGTCCCCAGGCTCAGAGACTGACTCGTGAGGTCTCAGTCAGACACAAATAAGGTCCACTCACCTCCCCACACTGTGGTTTCACGTGCAAAGCCTGTCAGAAGAGTTTGCTGGGAAACTTCATGTTCTGTTTCCAGCTCTAAGCTTTACTGTGTAGAAAGCAGATGGATGCAGGTGCAAATTCTGGTTTTATCTCTTACCAACTGTAAGACCCTGGGTAGTTTATTTAAGCTATCTGAACCTCCATTTTCTCACCTATATGGGGAGAATGATGTTTACCTCTCGAATTTTAGTGAGGTTTTTTTTTTTTTTGAGACAGAGTCTCACTCTGTCACCAGGCTGGAGCACAGTGGCACGATCTCGGCTCACTGCAACCTCTGCCTCCCAGGTTCAAGCAATTCTCTTGCCTCAGCCTCCCAAGTAACTGGGAGTACAGGTGTACGCCACCGCACCCAGCTAATTTTTGTATTTTTAGTAGAGACAGGGTTTCATTATGTTGGCCAGGATGGTCTCAATCTCTTGACCTCGTGATTAGCCTGCCTCAGCCTCCCAAAGTGCTGGGATTACAGGCGTGAGCCACTGGGCCCGGCCTTAGAGAGGTTTTAATGACTTGCACTTAGCACCCTGCCTGGCAAGTTAATACCAACACCTGTCTGTTGACCCCAGCCCCCTCTGCATATGCGTATGCAGAGACACGAAGGAATTCACAGAAAACATTCCATTGCTATGTGCTAAAGCTAAAAACCTTGAGAACCTCTATTGCTGCTTGTCCTAGAGAGAAGCTCTGGGTTCAGGTCTCAGCATTGGACTAAGTGGTGCTGACCCTTGCTGGTATCACTCATTCTCCAGCCCTCCATGTTCTTCTCTGTAATATTGGAGATGGAGTCATATTGAAGGTGGAGTTCCATATTTATGCAGCCTAGCATCCCAGAATTCAAGTAATCTGATTAACCCAACACTCTTCTTTTAAGGTTGAGAAAACTGGTTATGTAACACCCAGAGTGGAAACAGGAAGTGAGAGAGGCCGCATGTAGGAAATGCAAATGACGACAGTGGATTGGAAGTAGGGGAGAGTGCCCCTGAGCGGGGTTCAAGGGATGAAGCACTGCTGCTTCTCTACCCCTGTGGGGCTGCTGTCCATCAGCCTTCCTCCATCCCATACCTGCCAACAAGGACCTGCCCGTGAGAGAGGTTCCAGGCCTCTCTCCCAACCTGACCCCACAGTCAATGCAGAATGGCCTTCACACCAGGGAAGCATGACCGTAAAGAGCTCAAGTCGGAAAATTATAAGACCCGAATTCTAGACCTGTTCTGCCATCGTAGGTGTGACCCTAAACAGGTGAGCTCCAGTTTCCTCATCTGTAAAACAGGGATGGCAAAGCCTCCCCTGCCCCGCACCGGGCTGGTGTGCAGAGGAAGTAGGCTAAAATGGAAGATCTTCCCTTGTGAACTTCCATGCCCTACACAGAGGTTATTGGTGACATTGTCTCCCCAGTTTGTTTCTGAGATTTTTCAAGACGGGGGGCTGAAATTTTACATGTCTCATGACTAATTAGCTTCTACTCAGTTAATGCTTATTGTGCTCCAGGCATTGGGCTCAGCTTTTTATATATTATTTTCTCATTTAATTTTCATTTACAACATTATGGGGCAGTTATGCCCATTTTCTAGATGAGGAACTAAAGTCAGAAGTTCTATCACTTGCCCAAACATGAGTAGTTAGTAAATGGCTCGGCCAGGACTTTTTGTAAGTTGATTTTGATAATTGTATTCGTTCAAAATTCATGTTACAAAAGTTTATGCAATCAAAAACCTCCCTCCCATACCTGTCCCCCAGCACAGCCACCTTACCTCAAGGCTGCCAGGATACATCAGACGTAACACTCCAAGAATTATTCTTTGCATACACGTTTTTTCTTTTTCATTTTTTAGAGAAGGGGTCTCGCTCTGTCACAATCATAGCTTGCTGCAGCCTCAAGCTCCTGGACTCAAGCGATCCTCCCACCTCAGCCTCCCAAGCTGCCTGCACTAAGGCACACACCACCTCACCCAGATCTGCATATACATTCTAATATGTATAAATATTTTTTTCTACCTTTTTATCCCAAATGGTAACCTAATATTGTTTTGCACTTTGCTTTTATACTTAATAAACCATTTGAAGTCCATTTCCCTCTCTATCTCTACATGTGCAAGACTGAAACTGGATTTTTAAAGTCCTGTGCTTTTATCAGAGCCTGTCCCTGGATGATGGCCTTTGGTTAAGGTGGGTGAAGCTGGGGCCATGGGATGTTAATGCTGGAAGACTTAGAGATCACGGGGTCAGCCTCCTCCACTGCAGGTGAATACACAGATGGCTGTGGAAGGGAGGTGATCTCATTAAACTACTGCTGCCAGCACTAGCCCCAGGAACAGTTGAGTGAGCCCATAGATGGTGACAGATCTTGGCAGCCAGCCCAGAGTGCCTCATCTCAGTCCCCTGGGCCACAGCCTATTAGGGAGAACCCCAGGCCTGGCTTCAGTTCCTCTTAATCAGAGAGAAATCTGGGCGTGTGCCCTTGGCCCGTAAAGACCAAGTTCATGTTGAGAAGCACCTGAGCCTTTGTTCCAGCCTCTTCCCTCTTCCCCAGCCTCCCCTTTGTGATGGTAAAGTGCCCCTAAAGCCAGTCCAGGAAGAGGCTCCGCAGTAGATCCAGGGGTCCACTCCCTTCTCTGGGTCTTGTTCCTCCAAATTTCCCCCGTTTACATGGTAAATAACTCAAAGTTATCCTTGAAAGGAACTTCCATAACATGAAAATTCAAAGAAGATTTAAAGTAACCTTCTTTTCTGAAATAGAATTACATTTAGGGAGAACATCTTATATAGATGCAACCATGAGGCTGGAAGGCTGAAGGACAGGATTTCCCCTTGGGAAGCCCTGAAGGAGTTCAGGATTGGAGGGACAGATTAGATACCATTTTTCCAGGATGGTTTAGGGATCGTTTTACTTGAAGATCAGAGATGGCCCGAAACTCTGTGGTTTAGAGACTTTTGACATTTGGTAAGTCAGCAAAACTTTACACACAAAAAAATTTAAGGGCCAACAAAAGGCTGACAACTTTGTATTTTGCTAATAAGGATATATGTGTGGTAAATAGAGATAAAGAAATACTGTTTGCTTTCACTGTTGTTTCACAAAGAAAGGACGTTTTATATATGTATGTACGTGCTGATTTTTAACTTCCTTTTTACGTGTGGGGGTACATGTGAATGTCCATTATATAGGTAAACTCATGTCACAGGGGTTTGTTGTGCATATTTCATCACCAGGGTATTAAACCTAGTACCCAATAGTATTTCTTCTGCTCCTCCCCTTCCTCCCACCCTCCACCTTCAAGTAGACCCCAGCATCTGTTTCCTTCATTGTACTCAAAAGTTCTCATCATTTAGCTGCCACTTACAAGTGAGAACCTGCGGTATTTGGTTTTCTGTTCCTGCTTTAATTTGCTAAGGATAATGGCCTCTAGCTCCTCCGTGTTGTTGCAAAGAACATGAGCTCATTCTTTTTTATGACAGCATAGTATTTCAGGATGTGTATGTACCACATTTTCTTTATCCAAACTGTCACTGATGGGCATTTAGGTTGATTCCATGTCTTTGCTATTGTGAATAGTGCTGCAGTGAACATTCGCATGCGTGTTTCTTTATGGTTGAATGGTTTACATTCATCTGAGTATATACCCAGTAATGAGATTGCTGGGTCAAATGGTAGTTCTGTTTTTAGCTCTTTGAGGAATCTCCACACTGCTTTTCACAATGGTTGAACTAATTTACACTCCCACCAATTGTGTATAAGTGTTCCCTTTTCCACAACCTCACTAGCACCTGTTATTTTTTGACTTTTAATAACAGCCATTCTGACTGGTGTGAGATGGTATCTCATTGTGGTTTTGAATTGCATTTCTTTTATGATTGGTGATGTTGAGATTTTTTTTTTCATATGTTTGTGGCCTGCATGTATGTCTTCTTTTGAAAAGTGTCTGTTCATGTCCTTTGCCCATTTTTTTATGGGGTTGTTTGTTTTTCTCTTGTAAATTTGTTTAAGTTCTTATAGATGCTGGATATTAGATAAAAGAACATTTTAATAACAAAAAGCAAACTATAATCTGAGAATAAAGCTATCCTTCAACAAATATTTTCCACACACATGCATAGTCTTTATTTTTCCTCTGACCAACAAATATATCATTGAGAGCCTTCAGAGATCCATCATGGCCTCTCATTCAGGAGTGACTGAATTTGAAAATGTCAAGTAGGCACTCTTAACCAAGGGTATTTACTGTCTATTTTCTTAAGCTATTCTTAATCTTTCCCTCCTTTCCTCCTTTTTTTCCTTTCTTCCTTTCGTATTCCTTCTTTCCTCCCTCCTTCCCTCTTTCCCTCTTTCCTTTCTTCCTTCTCTTTCTCCTTTTTCTTTCCTTTCCTATACAAATATTTTCTGAGCATATTCGATGTTCTAGTCTACCATCTTTTCTTCTACAACACATGTTCCTATAAGAACTCATCCACAGCTGATAAATACAGAGATTGTGTGCTTATAAAGTGAAAGTTGGGTTGGTTCATATGGAATTTTTCCTAGCAAGGAGAGCTAAAGTAGCAGGAGTAGAATTCTAGCCTTCAACGAGAAAGGGAAAGCCCCTTGACTTGGCTTCTGCTTAGGTCAGAGACCTTTCAGCTCTATTTTAAGAAAATTGCAAATGCATGCCTGCACCTGGGGTTTGCTCCCCAGAAAAGCTCATCCTAGGAAGCAGGTTGCACTTCCTCCTACGCCCACCTGGCTCAGAGTCCACTTCCATCTGCACCATCTCAGCACCTGCAGCCAGTAGTACCACTCTGTAGTTTTGTGCAAGTTTTAATATCCCCAGAGGCAACTTTCCAAAGTAGAGTTGTTGCCTGGGCTGTCTAGGTTTTCTCTGAAAGCACCAATTACTGTTTTTTTTAGGGCTCTATCACCAAGTTGCATAGGTTTCACAGGCCTGCCCCACCCTATTGCTCTTAGCTTGTTATTTTTTGTATGCAATTTTACAGAATGCAAAGATTTTCAGGAATATATGTATTATATTATAGCACATAACCTGTACTGAACCAGTAGTGCTTATCTTTAACCGAACTAGAGTGTAATCACACCCACAGGATACTAAGCCACAGTTAAAAACAAAAACATAGAGCTGTGTGGAAAAATCCCCACTGCAGAGTTAAGTGAACAAAAGCAAGTTGAAGCACAATGCATACAATGTGATGATACTCACATGGTGGAGGAAAATAACCTTTGTAACAACGCTTTTCATTCTCTATGCATAAAAACTCTGTATTCTGTATGTCAGTAAATGAAAGGGAAACCTGGTAAGAGCTTCAACTTTTAGTGAGAGAGGGAAGAAGTATCCCAGCAGTATTGTCCTGAAATTCGGGACAGTGATGTCCTACTCTGGTCCCCTCTGCATCCTTCCTTTGGGCCAAAAAGTTCTGCATTTAACGTCACTCCCCTTTCCAGATCACAGTCCCTGGAAACTGGGACCTCAGAATTCTCTTCCCAGAGACTGAGCCTACCTCCATTTCTGGATCCAGTTTCCTGACAGCTCTTGGCCTTGTGTGCACCCTTAGGTCCCAGGGAGGGGGCAGTGGGAAGAGAAGATGGGAGAGCAAGAGGCCTCCACTGGTCCTGTGTTATAAGCAGGCCTGGGTACCAGGAGATAGAGTAGGTGCTGTCTGGTCCTACAGGACCTTTCTTTTTTTTTTTTTTTTTTTTTGCGGAGTTTCCGTCTGTCACCCAGGCTGGAGTGCAATGGTGTGATCTCAGCTCACTGCAACCTCCACCTCCCGGGTTCAAGCGATTCTCCTGCCTCAGCCGCCCAGGTAGCTGGGATTACAGGCGCCCGCCACCACACACAGCTAATATTGGTAGTTTTAGTAGAGACGGGATTTCATCACGTTGGCCAGGCTGGTCCTGGACTCCTGACCTCAGGTGATCTGCCTGCCTCAGCCTCCCAAAGTGCTGGCATTACAGGTGTGAGCCACTGCACCCGGCCTGGTCCTACGGGACTTTTTCTGTAAGGTCCAAGTTTTATAGGAAGAATTAGTTTTACATTGTTCATGTACTTAACAATGAATTAAAACATAACAAAAATTTCAATACGTTCTACTCATGCAGAAGCTGGAACTAACGGGATCTTTCATGGTAACTCTTGATTATGGCTCCTAGTTAGATGGGGAAAGAAAGGGAAATAAAGACATAAGGGAAGTAGAGCTCTGATGACTCTAAGTGAGAGGTGTCAATGACTTCCCACTTTTAAAGAAAGCAGGCTTACTATCATGGCTGCAGAGGGCTAGGGGGTGAGAGTGGAATTCCCCAGGAGCAAAAGCCATAACAATTAGTAGAATTGCTCCCCCACTTCCACCCACTGCCTCACGTCCAGCCCACGGCCCAGCCTCAAGTAGCACCCAGGAAACAGTCCTGAGCAGGCCTTGTATCACACATTTCGGGCCAGTTGGTCAAAACTGTCATCAGAGGTGCCACAGACCAGGGGATTTCCTGTGGGTGAAGTCCTCAGCAAGGTCTTGGCGCTATTCTGGGGTATCCTCCTGCTCCCCCACACCGATTCCAGGAAACCTGCCTGGGATTATCGGAACTTGGTTATCTTGTCCTCAGCTGCTTTCAACAAAACTGGGCGGAGAGTGGGGATAGGTCACCTGGTGAATGAGCCAAAGGAGCCCTGAACCAGGAAGCAGCAGGCCAGCCATCTGGGTGTGTCTACCTATGACCTTGGACAAGCCATTTAACTCTGTGCCCTGGCAGCCCCGCTCCTACCTATAAAATTTGGATAGTATTTCATCTCAGGGCAACTTCAAAAGGCTGTTGCGAAAATTAAATGAGATAAACAATCAATCTGATTTTTTAAAAAATACCAATGACTTTGCATAGGCTGGGTGTGGTGACTCACCTGTAGTCCCAGCACTTTGGGAGGCTGAGGCAGGAGGACTGCTTGAGCCCAGGAGTTTGAGACCAGCCTGAGCAACATAGCAAGACCCCAGAATATATATTACCAAAGAAGATACAGAGATGGCAAATAAGCACATGGAAAGATGTTCAACGTCATATGTCATCAGGAAAATGCAAATCAAGACAGTGATGAGAAGCCATTATACCCTGTTAGAATGGCCAACTCCAGAACATGGAAAACACCAAATGCTGGACAGAACGTGGAACAACAGGAACTGTCATTCATTGCTGGCAGGAAAGCACAATGGTACAGCCACTTTGGAAGACAGGTTTGGTAGTTTTTCACAAAATTAGATACACTTTTATCATGCAAGCCAACAACTGATTGTACTCCTTGGTATTTACCCAAAGGAGTTGAAAATTTATGTCCACACGAAAACCTGCACATAGATGTTTACAGTAGCTTTGTTTGTTTGTTTTTGGGATGGAGTCTAGCTCTGTTGCCCAGGCTGAAGAGCAATGATGCTATCTTGGCTCACTGCAATATCTGCCTCCTGAGTTCAAGTGGTTCTCCTGCCTCAGCCTCTGGAGTAACTGGGACTACAAGTGTCCGCCACCATGCCCAGCTAGTTTTCATATTTTTAGTAGGGGTTTCACCATGTTGGCCACGCTCATCTTGAACTCCTGACCTCAGGTGATCCACTCTCCTCGGCCTCCCAGAGTGCTGAGATTACAAGGTGTGAGCCACCTTGCCCAGCCAGCAACTTTATTCTTAGTTGTCAAGGCTTGGAAACAGCCACGATATCCTTCAGCCGGTGAATGGAACAACGAACAATGGTGCCTCCATATAACGGAGTAGTATGAACTGGGAAAAGAAATGAGCTGTCAAACCACAAGACAGGAAGGAACCGCAAATGCACGCTGTTAAATGAAAGAAGCCAATCCAAAAGTTTACACACTGTATGGTTCCAACTGTAGGATGTCCAGGAAGAGCCAAAAATGCAGTTAAAAGATTTTCTGGGAATGTGTGGGGAGGGATGAGAGATGAACAGGGGGGCATAGGGGATTTTGAAGGCAGTGAAACTATGCCATGAGACACTGTAATGGTGGATATGTTGCATTTGTCAAAAACCATAAAATGAACAACAGGAGTGAACCCTGACGTAAATCACTGATTTTAGTTAGCAATAATGTATCAATATTAGCTCATCAATTATAAGAAATGTACCACACCCAGTGCAAGATGTTTATAATAGGGGAAATTGGAAAGGATGGTATATGGGAACTCCCTGTACTTTCCACTCAATTTTTCTGTAAATCTAAAACTGATTAAAAATTTTGTCTCTTAATTTTGGAAATAATTCTGTCATCTTGGGTAATTGCTTAACCTTTCTAGATCTTCATTTCAATTTCCTCAGCTGTGAAATGAGGGAGTTGGACACGTGCACATGGGGCCGGTGGCTACCATATTGGACAGTGTAGATCTGGAAGATTCCCACAGCCTTTCTTTTCCTCTTAGGACTTTTTTTTAAGAGTATAGTCCTCTCTCCTTTTTTTGTGTTATTCCTTGTTTGGGTGTTCTGATGCTGCTTCATGATCAGATTCCCAGTCAGGGCATTCTGAGCGTCTGCGTAGTAAGGTTCCTTCTCCTTCTTCCCTCAGTTTAAAGTCCTGGCTGCAGTCTGGGCGTTCTCTAAGTGGGAATGAGCTAATATTACTACATCATTGCTAACTAAAACGAGCGGACATGCTGGTGGCCAAGTCTCTCATAAGCCTCGCCTTAAAATCATCCAAACAGCTAAGTTGAACCCAACAGAGGAATGCTGTGTCAGCTCCACACTCAAGAAATCCCCAGCTCTTGGAGCAGTTCTATCAAAACTGTATTCCCAAACCCTATATAGGGGTACCGCCAACCATGGGGGAGACCCAGAGGATGTCAGAGAAAGGCGATGATCAAGAAAATCATTTTCATTCTGCCAGGATGCCAGTTAGACTGGGTTGTGGGGTCTCCCTAAACCCAGTAAGGTCAGATCTCCCCTTGAGTTTGTTTTGCAGTACACAAGTGAGCACTGGGAGGTGGGTGGAGAGCTGTGCGTATGGTCTCCTGTCAGTGGCATTTAAGACTTCATCGCCTTCAAGCTAACTTCAGCAAATTTCAATAAAGGCAGCTTCAGTCACCAGGTCTTCTTCCTTTAAGTGCCTTTCTTTCACAATTAGAATAGTCAGACCTCCTCATATCCATTTCCTTTTGAGCCTTAGGGTAGGCATCTTTGGTATCATCCCCTTGCCTTTTGCTGCCGAGGTGCTCAGTCCTGTGAAACCTGGCTCCTGGGAAAGATTTCCCCTTCATTCCCCATTTGCTCCAACTAGGGGATCCCTTTGGCAGAATCCTGAACTGAAGCTATATGTGTGCTTCTGAAATCTGTGGCCCTATGGGCCTGGTAAGGACCAATCTCTCTGCATTTAGTTCTCAAGACACTGTCATGGATTTTGAAAAGTGCCAGTCCCTTGAATATTATTTATTCTTGTCACATCTTTTTCTGCAGTTGTGGAATATTGCTCTAGTGTTTCATTTCTCTTGACTTTCCCCTATTTCTTTCAGGAAGGCCCAGTTTTGTATCAGTTTATTGTTCAGGTCAGCCCATTTACTTCATATAAAACCAGTTTTCTTTTCTAATAATTTTTTTTCTTAACATAATCCTGCAGATTTTTTTCTTACAGGTTTTCCCACAATGAGAGATATAAAATCATTAATTCAGGTTCTGTTCAAAGCAATCACTGTTCAGCCAAACCTTGCCCATCTTCACCTTGCTGAGTTGGAAACTCCCACCCAGAGGTCTTCCATCCATCCAGCACCGATCCCAAGCCTGGACTTGTTCTGTTTTTGTCCTGCCTGGCTGCACTTTAATATATTTCATCTTTCCTGTGCTTGCCTTTAGAGACCAAATTCCATGAATTTCTCAGGTATTCCCTTAGGCACATGTATTTCCTGGGTCACAGGAAAGTTCACACAAAGATTTTGTTTTAGTATTTTAGTATTTTACACTGATCTTTCTGGTCTTTCATTCTAAACTTCTCTAAATTTTTGTAAGCACTTTGGCTATCATCCCAGTGTGAAACTGAGCAGGATCTGAAGTTTGAATATATTCCATCTTCAGCTTAATTTTCAAACTTCAGATTTTGGACTTTGACTTTAGATTTTAATTTCTTTGATCTCTCACCTCGGAAAGGATTTAAATTTGGAGATTTTGGAATTTAACTTGTAAGGGCAAGAGAATTTGATTTTAGATTTTTATTTCTTTGAACTTTACCCTATAAAAGGATTTATTCTTGTCTGGACTCGGTGGTTCAGCACTTTGGGAGGCCAAGGTGGAGGATCACTGGAGGTCAGGTGTTTGAGACCAGCCTGGCCAACATGGTAAAACCTTGTCCCTACTAAAAACACACAAACTAGCCAGGCATGGTGGCAGGTGCCTGTAATCCCAGCTGTTTGGGAGGCTGAGGTTGGAGAATCCCCTGAATCTGGGAGGCAGAGGGTGCAGTGAGCCAAGATTGTGCCATTGCACTCCAGCCTGGGTGACAATAGCAAAACTTCTTCTCAAAAAAAAAAAGGATTTATTCTTTGCGCTTTCACATGTCCTGGAGAAATTCACAATGGGATTATTCAGGTTGCCATAGTTCTTATGATATTCTTATTGAGCGGCCCTGTTCTAGGCAGATCTAGGAGGACTTCTCAAACTTTCCTGGATCCTGGCTACTCCTGAAAAAGTCATTCCAGTCTGCTTTTCTTTGACATATAGCTTCTCTTCTTCTATTGCACTTCACTGGAATTCAGATACTCTTTCTGTTATAGACGTCCCTAAAATGTGTTCCTCATCTTTATTTCCCTCTGTAAGAAAATTAGTCTTGGGTTTTCGGTAATATAGATCTCCTTAGCACAAACTTAGAAGATGCCATTCTCTCTATGATGAGTAGTGTCATTCTTTCTTACTTGTTTTTTTCTTAATAAAACCTACTATCCTTTTATGGGTAAAGCCACAATGTGGGTCCTCAACATTTAGAGAAACAGAGTTTACATCAGTAACAATTCCAGAACAATTTGAAGTCATGTGGTGGGCGTTTTTCTTGAACCTGTAGGCAAGTTACAGGAATTAACTTAGTTCCTCTAGAGTTTCCTCTCTCCATCCTGAAGATTATCTATAGCAACACAAAAGAAGAACAGAATTTGGGGGTAGTTTATTTTCTACCACTTACAGATACCTACCACTAACACTCACTGCTATTCTGAAAAATATGCAGAGCCTTGGTTTAAAGTCCTGGCCTCCTCGCTTCAAAACAAGGAACACAGTAAAATTGTGCTGCTCCCCAACACTTAAAAAGCTTATACTGTATACCAAAACATTCTCATTCTCTTTTTTTTTTTTTTTTTGAGACAAGGTCTTGCTCTGTTGCCCAGGGCTGGGGTGCAATGGCACAATCATAGCTCACTGCAGCTTCGAACTCCTGGGCTCAAGCCTCAGCCGTCTGAATAGCTGGGGTTAGAGCTGCAAGGCACCACATCCAGCAATATATATATAAAGTTGAGTGAAAGAATTCAGACACAGAGAACTTTATACCGTATGATTACATTTATATAAATTACAAAAGCAAGCAAAAACAATCCTATGCCATTAGAATTCAGGCTATTAGTTGGCAGGTTTTGACTGACATGGAAGGCTTTTGGCGTGCTACTAATGTTCCATTTCTTGATTTGGGTGCTGGTTTCATAAGTAATCTGTTTGTAAAAATTCATCCAACTATCCACCTATGATATGTGTACGTCAATGAAAAGATA
Organism: Cebus imitator; assembly: GCF_001604975.1. Lineage (NCBI taxonomy): Eukaryota > Metazoa > Chordata > Mammalia > Primates > Cebidae > Cebus > Cebus imitator. The sequence goes on from NW_016107502.1 coordinate 1,393,084, forward strand.
ATTTTTTAAACTCCTGTAATCCCAGCACTTTGGGAGGCCAAGGCAGGAGGATTGCTGGAGGCCAAGAGTTTGAAACCAAACTGGGCAACATAGTGAGACCCCCATCTCTACAAAAACCAAAAAAGACAATTTTTTTTAAAAGCCCACTGCACAGCAGTCGAAACCAGCTACACAGTGTCATGCAAGCACTGCTACCAATTGCCAAGGTCAAAGCTCTGAGTGTCCCAGTTGCAAATGCCCAGCAACCTGCATTCTGGACACATCCAAAGCCTCAGTCAACACATGTCATGCTCCACAAATGACAGTCATTATGCATTTCTCAGTATTCTCTGCTCATTCACGAGATGTTTGAGTCTAGGGAGTGTAATGGGCTGAATCATGCCTCTCAAAATAATATGTCTGAACCTCAACCCTGACCTTATTTGGAAATAGGTTCTTTGTAAATGTGGTTAAGTTAAGGATCTCCAGATGAGATTATCCTAGATTTGCAATGCACCCTAAAATCTAATGGCTGAGGTCATAAGAAAAACAAGAGGGAAAATTGAGACACAGACACAGAGGAAGAGACACAGGAAAAAGGCCATGGAAGACAGAGGCAGAGATTGGAGTGATGCTTCCACAAATCACAGAATCCCAGGAGCCATCCAAAGAAACTTGAAGATGCAAGGAAGCAGTCCTCTGGGGGATTGTGCTCCTGCTCACACTTCGATTTCAGACCTCTGGCCTCCACATTTGTGAAAGAATACACTTCTGCTGTTTAAGTCAATCATTCTGTAGTAATTTCTTATGGCAACCCTAGGAAATGAATACGGGGATTAAATATATAAAACCTCCTTTTCCTGCTGTAGTTCTTAACAGAGAGAGAAATACCAGATTCAGACAGATGCATATCAACATTCTGCCTTGACAACTAATGCAGACATATTATATGCCATGATTTAAATCATGCCACACCAGCTTACCAATAACTGCCTGAGAACTGAATTGACTCATCTGGGCTACAGACCTTCCTAGCAAATACTAGAATCTGCTCTGAAATGCTTACTGCTTGGCAAGAAGAGATAAGATCACATTTTCTCCAGAAGATGTTCAGCATTTGTTTATAGCTGCTAGGTGCTTCCTGGGGGGATGAAGTTCACGGCCCTGAGCAATTCAGCTCTGGCCCATACTTGCATAACCCCATTTAACAAGAACTGAAAAATTAATGAAGACATTATTAGTTATTCCCTGAGTATGCCCCTTGCAGTTTTACCTACACAAATATCATCAAGTAGCTTATCAAAGTATACTGTAATCACGTATACTGCTATCTCTAAGAGGTGTTGTTGTGTTGTGTTTTGTTTTGTTGAGACAGAGTCTTGCTCTGTTGCCTAGGCTGGAGTGCAGTGGTGTGATCTTGGTTCACTACGACCTCTGCCTCCCAGGTTCAAGTGATTCTCCTGCCTCAGCCTCTTGAGTAGCTGGGACTACAAGTGTGTGCCATCACACCCACCTAATTTTCATATTTTCAGTAGAGATGGGGTTTCACCATGTTGACCAGGCTGGTCTCGAACTCTTGACTTCAGGTGATCTTCCCGCCTCAGCCTTCCAAAGTGCTGGAATTACAGGTGTGAGCCACCATGCCCAGCCACCTATTTTGTTTTAAAGTTTTATTTTGTTACATGACGTTCATTTTTAAAACTCCTACAGAACTTTGCCCTCCCAATTAGGGAGCCTGGCCTGCTTCCTAATCCTACTCTGCAATGAAAATAAGTGGAGAGATGTCCATGGTCATACAGTTGGTCACCTCATAGGACAGCTAACAGTCTGGTCAAAATTTCCTGTATGGAAGGCTTTCCTCCTGTCATCATGATGCTCACTTATATTATCAAAGTAGCCAGACCCAGAAAACAGTTGAGACAATGGCAGGTGAAGGTCACCTTTGGCAAAGCCTCTTCTAGCAGTCCATCAACATCCCCAGTGGATGTTCTTGTTGCCAGTAATGTTATCCCACCCTGGACCACCCTTCCTGGACAACATTCCTTATTCCAAAATCATTCTTCTCTCTCCTTACTCCCTTCCATTTTCTCTCTCAGCTAATTGTCAGGGCAACATATCATCTGTTAAATTTATCCCTTCTGGGGTACAGTGTTAGTGAGGTTGGAGCTTCCCTTTCTGGTTTCTACATGTTTCTTTTAAGGACAAAGCTCAGCCTTAGAAGTGGGGTAATTTGGCCTATGATGGGAGTTTTCAATTTAGTGATGCTGCAGAATGGAGGTGGAAGGATAACAATTTTTATGAAATGACCCCTTCCATCTTGCTCTTGTGAAAGATTGTGTAGCTTCTAAGAGACAGTCCCATGAGACCACAGCCCAGAGAGCTCCACTGGGGATATGGCAGGTGCTGCTTCCATATCCCTTCCAGTGACAAATGCATAGCAAGCCTCCTTGATGAGGTTGTCAAAAGAGTTCCTTCCTATTAACTCATTTCTTTGAATTGAGGAAGGCAGGCTCTTTCTGACAGAAGAGAAGTCTAACTTGGCTGATTAGTTATCCATTAAATTTTTTTTACAAATGGAGTGAAACAAATTTGTACCACTAAGGTTTTCATGAAATACATATTTCAAGCAATTGATACAAATGTGTTAATATGGAGATACAATTAAAATTAACAAATATTTCTATTTTTCCCAAAACTTTCTGAGAACATCTGGTTAAACAAGTTGCCTTTAAGTGAAAGAGAGCGTAACAGGTATAATTAAAACACATTTAAAAGCCTTCTTAGTTGAATTGCCAGAAATGGGATTAACACTATTACCTGAGTAACAAATCATTTGTAAGTTACATGACTTTTATTTCCTTGTTTTTGACATATTGAAAAAGGAGTCAAGTTATCAGTTATTATCAACTGACAAAATAGTTTTGATGTGACATCACCACGTGACTTTTTAGCAAATAATTTGGAAGTAGTTCAAAGAATTAGATGACATTGTCATTGTAAAACTTCTCTTGCCATTTATTTTTAATGTGAACAAGGTATCCATAAAGATTAAAAATCAGAAATAAATTGATCTTGAATCATGTAAGTAATATTCATCCATGGACATATGGCCTAATTGAAAACACATTTCTAGAAAAATTTTATCCTTTATTAAGTATTTATAAGAGTATGACTATTATGTAAAGTCAAAGAAAAAAATTATTTTAACATAAACGCACATTTTTGTGGCAGAGAAACAACAGAATGAATAAAATAAAATGTTTTCCTTCTTTCTTTCTCTCTCTTTCTTCTTACTTTCTTTCTGATAAGGCCTCACTATTTCACCCAGGCTGAAGTGCAGTGACACAATCACAGTTCACTGCAGCCTCCACCTCTTGGGCACAGGTGATCCTCCCACCTCAGCCTCCCAAGTAGCTGGGACTACAGGCATGCGCCACCATGCTCAGCTAATTTTTGGATTTTTAAGTAGAGACGGGGTCTTCCCCTGTTGCCCAGCCTTGTCTTGAGCTCCTGTTCTCAGGAAAGTGGAAAATAAAATATTTTCAATCCAAAAAACTATGATTAGACACAATCCTGTGGAGTTGAAGGAGACAAGAGAACTACATAAAACTTCCAACTCTCAAGGACTTTTACGAGAATTTTTTAACAGATGGTGATCGAGATCAAGTCAGTAGATTCCATTTGAGACATTTCCGAGTGAGATAGCAGGATACATTTTTAAACGTCAATAAAATACCAGTATGGCAAGAGTCACATCATTTGCAAGTATTTAAAGTTATGATAAAACATTTTAGATGCTTGATGGATCATTTTCAATATTAAGACTCAAATTATCTTAGGGGCATGCGAAGGCCACCCTTCAGGTCCCTGCAGCTCTGCTCCCCAGGACAGCTGCTCCCTAGGGCTGTGGTTCGTGCATCTTCGAGGAGGGCGCCTTCTTTGGTTCAAGTCCCAACTTCACCTCCTTGCTTCCAGTCCCAAGTTGGTCCCCAGGGCGCGAGACACACCAACGCTTCCATTCCCGCAGTTTATATCTTTCCCTCACCTTTTCACTCGTCTTGAATGTTCATATCCTATCCAGCGAATTTGTCATCATTTTCACTGCCTGGGTAACAACCATGGCAGATGCTTTTTTTTTTTTTTTTTTTCAGGGAATGAACCTGGAGCCTTGAGCCGCCTCCTTCGCTCATCCGCAACCCCTCACCCCGCCTTCCCCTGCTCCTCCTCTCTTCGCTCTTCCTGCCTTTCGGCTCCTGGGATCCCCTCGCTTCCCCTCAGTCCCAGTCCCCCAGTTCCCACCGGAGCCCCCGGGCTTAGCCTCCCTCCAGCGGAGCCGCGCGCCCTGCGTCCTGGCCTCCCCGCCCCGAGTCCCCTTCCCTGGAGCCTGGGGGAGCGACAGCCGCGGGCCACGCTCGCGGTCCCAGCCTCGCCGTCTGCCCCGGGGAGAGCTGGAAGGTGGGACCCGATCTCCCACATCACTGTGAGGTCATTCCGGCCCCAGCCAAGCAAAGCCTGGCCCTGCTCGTTCCGCAGGCATTGCAGTCTCTTCTCGCCTTCCACCCCCGGAGGAGCCGGGAGGGAGAGGATGTGATCTCATCTGCGCGGCATCTGAGCCAGGGGTGCCCCCGCCTCCCACTCAGGCCGCTCCCCGCGCCCCTCTTTCCATCCAGGAGGGACGCAGTGGACAGCCAGGAGGGCTCGGCTTGGAAGAAAGGGGCTCTGCGATTCTGAGAGAGGAGCAGACTGGAGAGGAAGTGAACGTGGCTAGACGCTCACTTTATGTAAAGCGTCCCCCAAACTGGAATCTCGTGCACAGAGCTGCACACGTGCACTCGCACGGGCACGGCTTGTACTGAGGCCTGCGCATTCACCCCCATCCCACCCCACCCCGTCCTAACTCACTCCAGCTCCAATACAACCAAAAGGCATGAATTCAGGCGAAGGCGTTTTCTTCCCCGTTTCCTTCTCATGGTAGCAACGGAAGCCTGAATTTCAGAGTTGCCATGAGAACGTAGGGCCGACAGACCAGAGGCACCATCCTCAGAGGCCCCAGTCTGCTCTGGGACAAGGAGTGCCGCTGTGGCGCTCCTCTCTTTCCTCCTGCCCCCAAAGAGAACATAGTGTCCATAGTGATGATGATTATTCAAGTGGAGTGTAAATTTCCCCACTTGAGCTGAATACCTTTCGGGGCTTCAGGATTTCCAGTCTTCCAGGATTTTTGGTTTAAATGCAATTACCTCCTGGAAGGATGGCACATGCCCCCATACCCTCAGGAGAATGGGACAAGGAGAAGATGGAGTAGGGGGCGAAGCTCAGAAAGGGCAAGTGAAAGTGGCCCTGTCTCTCTCCACGTCACTTCTCAAACTCCCTGCAGGGTTTCCAGGAGAGCTGGGTGGTCTACTCCTTCCCTGCCTCTCCTAAGACCCCAGCCAGAGGATGGGCTCCTATCTGGATTACTGGGGTAATGTCCCTGCCCTCTGGGATCCCTCTTCTAAAAAGTTTGCATATGGCTTTATTCTGCGCTTTGGGCAAGTTGGAGTCACCCAATTACCAGCCATTAGCAAATAATGAATATAGCCAAACTGGTGGTTCCCCATCACAAATGCTCTCTTCTCCTCTTCCCTACACACACAGCTCCATCACCATCATCACTCACCTGGCTGATTCCTCACCCAGGCCGCCATCAAAGAAGCCTTCTCCAACCATAGTATCTAAAATTGCCCTGCTCAGTGTCTGTTGTATTACCCTGTTGATTTCCTTCTAGGAAAGTCATTATTTGATCTTGTTTATTTATGTATTTACTTGTTTGTTATCTGGAGTACTACCATCACCTCCCCCTCAACAACCCCCTCTGGACACACACCCAGCTCACAAGCACCCAGCTTACAAGCACATGAGTCCCACAGGCAAAGGGACTTGGCCAGTCTCACTCACCATTTGTAAAGTCTCACGATGGGCCTGGCGCCCAGGAAGTTCACATCTGAATATGTGTCAACAAAGGAAGAAATGCTAGGTGTTTGTGATACTTGGTGCCCTCTGCTTCCTTCTGTGTTAAAGCTTTCATAATAATCCAATGTATTTTTTTTTTTTTGAGACGGAGTCTCGCTCTGTCACCCAGGCTGTAGTGCAGTGATGAGATCTTGACTCACTGCATCCTCCACCTCCCAGGTTCAAGCGATTCTCTTGCCTCAGCCTCCCAAGTAGCTGGGATTACAGGCACGCACCACCACGCATGGCTAATTTTTGTATTTTGAGTAGAGATGGGCTTTCACCATGTTAGCCAGTCTGGTTTAGAACTCCTGACCTCAAGTGATCCACCTGCCTTGGCCTCCCAAAGCGCTGGGATTACAGGAGTGAGCCACCACACCTGGCCAAAATATTATTTATAGTATATAAACATATATTAACATATAATACCTATTATATGTAACATATAATTACATATACATATATACACACAATATGCAAGTATATGACACATAATTATGAGTGTCTGTCGTCTGTATTAGACTGTGAGCTACTGCAGGCTGCTAAAGTTTTCTGAGACCTCTTGGGCTTAGCCTTTAACCTAGTGGCCAGCAGAAAGTAAATATTCAAGAGTTTATCAACCTATTTGTTTGCTGCGCAATGATGAGAAAAGTATTGATACTGGATAGCAGGAAAGTGATAAATCTTACATTTGTACAGCTCTTAACAGACTGCTAAGTTCGTCTGTGCCATTTCACTCCCACAACTCTAAAACATAAGCATAGCATAGCATTATCCCTCCTCTAGAGATGAGGAGACTAAGCCTGCCAAAGGCTGAGTGATTTCTCCAGGGCACGAGTTAGTATGAAAAGAGCAGTGAAATGTTCAATAATAACTGTAGAACTGACTTATTTCTTCTTTCAGTCTATCAGATTTTGCTTTGTGTACTTTGAAACTCTGTTAGCATAAGTTTGTTTATCACTGTGGAATTAGGATGGATTCCTGCTACCTCTCATGGCTTTTCTCCCAGCTTTGTTTTGTGGTGGGTTTTCCAATTCTCCAAGATTTAGTTCATGCATTTCCCCGTAAGAGCTTTCCCTGAGTTCCTCAGCAGAAATAGTCTCCCTTCAATCATATTCCTGTTATGCCTTGTATACATATCTTTACTGGCTTCACAATTTTATTCCAACTGTTTGTATTTGTGCATGTTTTCTTCACTGAATCATGTACTCTTCTGAAGATAAAACTATAAATTATTTATTTATACCTGTCTTAGTCCTAGTGCAATGCACAGTACCTTTTAGGCACACAACAACTCTTAATTGACTTGGTTCTTATGACTTGGTTCTTCATAAGAAACATAAGGATAGCACCCAGAAGAAATACGTGACAAACCAGTGCATTGGAAGTCACTTTCAACATGACCTAGGAAAGCATGTCATGTTGTGAGGATTGGCTGCCTCAGACTTCTGCTCTGGGACACGGGTGTGGTCCCCAAAATCAATGGCTACTCCTATGATCTACTTACAGTCTCTTTACCACCTCAGAGCCTAACTCCCTTCTTTTCCTGACCAATACCAAATCCCTAGTGTGGGAGAGGTTCTTTGCTTTTGCGTTATAGGACCATGTATATAAGACCCTAGGGATCAAGGGAGATCTCCCTGGGGAAGTGATGATCAAAGTGAGATCCAAGGAAATGTAGGAGCTAGCCAGGCAAGGAGAAATGGATGAGTATGTTGCAGACAGAGAAAACAGAATAACCATGAAAGCAACGTTCACTGCACGTTCAGCCTTAATGTCAGAGAGGCACTAGGAGCCGGGGACTAACATACTCAGCTCCAACAGATTGTGGCCAGGCAAGGAGGGTGGGAGGAGGGGTGTTAGCGCCTGTTCCAATTTTTCAAAAGAAACTGAAAACCTGGATTTTTATGAGAAATTCCCTGATTTTAAATGCTGGCTCAACTTAAAAAATATACTGCATGTGCCAAATAAAACACACCTGTGGGTTTTAATGGGCCAGTGGGTAGCCCATTTGAGAGCACTGGGTTAGACTGGATATAAAACACGAGGTAGGAAGTGGCTAGCAGTGAGCAAAGGTAACAGAGGCCAGAGAATGAGAAAAGTGCCAAGGTTTGTTAAGGAAATTAACTGGCAATGAAAAGACATTGGAGGATTTTTTCAAAAGTGATCAGGTTTATATTCAGGAGGACTATTCTGGTTGCAGTTTGGAGAATCAATGGGAGGGGATCGGCGGTGTAGTTAGGAAGACCAGTTTTAAAAAAATGATTGTGATAACACAGGTGAGGTGTGTAAGGGCCTGGTCTCAGGTGGTAGCAGTGAGGGAGGGGTGCACTCCTCGGATGCACTCAAGAGAGACTCCAGATATAGAATCACAGGACTCGGTGTTTGGTTAAAGGCAAAAATGTGAGGAATAAAATAACAGTCAAGAATTACGTCCAGGTTTCTGGCTTAGTCAATGGGGTGTGTTTAGCATCATTTAACAAGATCGAAAAAAAAAAAAAAGAAAAAGCAGGTTTGGGAAAAGTTGAGTTCCATTTGACCATGTTGAAGTTAAGGGTCTGGGGACACATCCAGATGGAAACTTCTAGTGGGCAACTGGATTTCAATAAAAGAAATATGTTTTAAAAAATAGATTTTCGTTTCGCGCAGTGACTCACGCCTGCAATCCCAGCACTTTGGGAGGTAGGGGTGGGCGGATCACTTGAGGTCAGGAGTTCAAGACCAGCCTGGTCAACATGGTGAAACCTCGATTCTACTAAAAATACAAAAATTAGCCAGGCATGGTGGTGTGTGCCTCTAATCCCAGCTACTCGGGAGGTTGAGGCTGGAGAATCACTTGAACCCAGGAGGCAGACGTTCCAGTGAGTCAAGATCACGTCACTGCACTCCAGTCCGGGCAAGAGTGAGATGAAAAAAAAAAAAAAAAAAAAAAAAAGATTTTGGAGTCATCTGCAGGTCATAACAAAGCCATGAAGTAGGTTGCGATACCCAAGGGAGAGAGTGTGAGATGAGAATAGCAAAAAGCCCAGGACAGAGCTTACCTTAGGAGTGAACAGAGGTGAAGAAGTTGCAAGCAGATCAGAGACAAGTCAGAAAAGAAGAAGGAAAACCGATAGAGTATGGTCTCGTGGAGCCCCAGGAAAGCTCTTGTTTCTAGGGGCAAGTGGATTGCTGTGTCAAACGCTGCAGAGATGCCGAGTAAGATAAGGACTGAAAGGTGCTCATTAAGTCAGGGACGTGGAGATCCACGGTGATCTCACTGAAGTGGTTAGGATGAAATCCAGCTTGCAGGGGCTTGAGGAGAAAATGAGACTGGAGAAGAAAGATACACGTTTGGACAGCTCTTTCGACGATCTTGGCTGTGAGGGGAGAGAAAGAAAAGACCAGAAGGGGTTACTGGATGAAGGGAAGATTTTGAACATGTTTTATTCTTTATGAGAAGTCTTTAGAGAGGGAGAAGGAAGTTGAAGAAATAAGAGAGGAGAAAAAGCATCAGTAGCCCTAAGGTTAAGAAGGCAGAGGAGGATAGAATCTCAAGCATGTGAGGAGAGACCACCTTAGACTTGGGAGACAAACTTTGGATGGAAGAGGGAGGAGGAATGCAAGTAGGTTGTGAGTTTCATTTGAGGGCTTCTGTTTTTTCCCTCTGAAGTCAAGGTTGACATCATCAGCGGAGAGTGTTAGTGGAAGTGGAAGCATCCTGAGAGTTGAGGGGAAGTGAATAATCTTTGTGAACACCTGGAGAGAAAGTGAATGACTTGCCCTAGTTCCTACAATCGGTAAGTTTGGAACTTTCTGGGTGTTCTTGTAATCCCTCTTCTCTCCTTCAAAGGGCAATTGGATTTCTAAGCGACGGAACACAGGGTATGTCCCACTTCCTACACCTTGCGGAAAAAGCCTTGAACTGGAGTCAGGAAGCCTGAGTAGAATCCCAGCCCTACCACTTCCTAACCTAGATTGAAGATAAACACACCTGAGAAAGGGGCCAGGAGGACAGTGCCAAATAAAAGGAGATGTGTGGGCTGGGCATGGTGGCTCACGCCTGTAATCCCAGTATATTGGGAGGCCAAGCAGAGAGGATCACTTGAGCCCAAGAGTTGAAGACCAGCCTGGGCAACATGGCGAAACCCCATCTCTGCAAAAATTGCAAAAGTTAGCCAGGGGTGTTCTGGCGCACGCCCTTACTCCCAGTTACTCGGGAGACTGAAGTGGGAAAATCCCTTGAGCCAGGGAGGTGGAGGCTGCAGTGAGTTGAGATAGTGCCACTGCACTCCAGCCTGGGCAACAGAGTGAGACCCTGTCACAAAAAGGCAAAAAGAGAAAGGAGAGGTGTACATGTGGATGTCCATGTGCCTGAGTATACTGCTACCCACGGCCTCCACACCATGTTCAGTGCAAATGCCTTATCCTGAGTACTTGGCCCTCGTCCCTGCCTCCCAATTCCAGTCTCCAACAATTTTCTCTGAATGTATTCAATCTGCAGGATGTCACCACTCCCATAATACTGAGTATCAGTAGTTCTTTACTGTTCATGCCCAAAGGTTTATTTCCAGGATTTGGCTTCATTCTGATAGTCATCCTCTCTCACCAATGTTACACAGAAAATAAGGAGTCATCTTCCTCTGGCCTCTACCTTTTAAACCTGGTCAGGTGGCAAGGTCTAGGGGATATCACAAGAGTCAGGCAGCAAACTCAGACCAAGTCATGCTCTCTGCTGAGTGAGCCCAGAGAAGATCATCTCTCTGATCTTTGCCATTTGAATTGAGAATGATCCTGTGCTCTTCAGGTAGCTGGTGAGAATCTGTTGGTCTCCAGATTGACATCATTCTCTGGCCTCCAGAAGGGGCCATATCTAAAGATTCCAGACAAATGAATAACTTACCATGCAGCCACTGCCTTGCAGGAAAGAGATCTCACCTCCTCTATCTCTTCCTAAAGTGAAAATGCATGCTCTTTTCTTCATCTTTTCTCTGTGCACACAGGAGGTTCTTCTTGCTCTTCTCAGAACCCACGCCACGTTCGTCTCAGACTTCTGCTTCTGTTCTCCTCTTTGCCTACTGTTCCTTTCAATGTAGTTTTGGTCAATGAAAGGCAAAACTAATGCCATGTAACAAGATAGAAAAATTTGGATTCTCCAGAATTTCTCTTAGGAGGGCTTTAAAAAATAGATTTAGGTAGCACACGTGCAGTTTTGTGACACAGATATATTGCATAGTGGCAAAGTCTGGGTCTTTAGTGTAGCCACTACTCAAATAGCGTACGTTGTACCCAGTGGGTAGTTTTTCTCACTCACCCCTCTCTCACCCTCCCACCTTTTGCAGCCTCAGTGTCCGTCGTGCTGCTCTGTATGTCCATGTGCACCCAGTGTTAGGGCTCATTTGTGAGGGAGAATATGAGATATTTGACTTTCTGTTTCTGAATCATTTCACTTAGGAGAGTATCGTCCAGTTTCAGCCATGTTGTTGCAAAAATGATTTCATTCTTTTTTGTGGCTAAATAGTATTCCAAGGCGTGTGTGTGTGTGTGTGTGTGTGTGTGTGTGTAGTATTTATACTATATATAGCATTAACACTAATACTATATATTTATGTAGCATTAATAGTACTAATGCTAATACTTTAACATCAGTTTTATATGTTTATATAGTACTGATATATTAATATGTTAATAATTAATAATGATATATTAATATATACTATATATTTATATGGTATTAATACTACATTAGTATAATATATTATAGCACTTACAGTAATATATAAATACAGTATATATTCATACATATCCACTATTAATAATAGATTACTATAGTAATACTATATAAATATAATGTTAATACTAATACTTTAGTATTAATATTTGGTATATAATATAGTATATATAACATTCCATATACTATTATATATACTATATATTATATACCAATTAGTATTACTATACTAATTAATATTAATATTGGTACTAATTACTGTTAGTAATATGCTATTAATTAGTATAGTAATCCTAATTAATACTAAGCACTATATTTGTACAAATATAATACAAATATTAATATGATATATATACACACCATGGAATACTAAATGTGTTATACACACACACACACACACACACACACATACATCACATTTTTTGGAACCACACTTTCTGTATCTGTCGCTGTACACTTAGGCTGATTCCATGACTTTGCTATTGTGAATAGTACTGCAATAAACAGATGAGTACAGGTGTCTTCTTTGCTACAATGACTAGTTTTCCTTTAGGGAAACTGTATTTTTGACAGGTGCTTGGTCCTAAATATGGGTAGAACTGTTTGTCACAGATCAAGGGAAATAGTATGCTACTGTCCACTGCTCAAGGGAAAGGAAGGAGAGAGGAGAGGGAATGAAGCCTCTGCTTGTCCTAAATCCTCATGAAAAACACATCACTCTCAAAATAGTTGGGTCTGTCTGGATATGTTCAATATCAAGAGTCTATGGAAGTTTATGATCCACTGTGTGACGAATTACCTCAAAACTTAGTGGCTTAAAAGAGTCCATTTTTATAATCTCACTGTTTCTGTGAGTCAGGAGTCTGAGCATGGCTGAGCTGAGTCCTCTGTCTCAAGGTTCTTTTACAAGATGACAGTCAAGATGTTGCCAAGGCTGGGGTCTCATCAGAAAGCTGTACAGGAGAACAATTCTCTTCCAGATGTGTTGGAGATCTTTATCTTCTCTCTGGTTGCTGGCCAGAGGCTACCCTTGGTTCCTTGCCATGAGGACCCATCCAACAGAGATCACTAGCAAGACAGAAGTTACAATCTCTTGTAACCTAATCATTGAAGTGATGTCTCTTCAACTTTGCCATTTCTATTGATTAAAATTAAGTCTCCAGGTTCAGCTCACACTCAGGGGAAGGAGTTATATGCAGGAGCAGGAATACCAAGAGGCTGGGGTCATTAGGGCCAACGTGGAAGTCCACCTATCACAGGTGAGGTCTGGATTTTCACAGCATTGTGGAATAGGGGTTCAAGCCAAGTGTAATCATGTCTTAGAAAGGCAGAGTGGCCCCAGCTTACCTGTGGCTTTTAAAAAGCTACCACTTGTTGGCACTATTATGTGCCAGCCATTGTGTTATACACATGCATTTCTCTTTTAATGTACAAAATAATGTAAAAATAATATTTTCATTATCCAGATGTAAGATGAGGAAAGGAAGTCTTGGACTAAGTAATTTGACCAGGGTACAAAGCCAGTTAGTGGCAGGGCCAGGCCACAATCACAGGTTTGCCTGCCTCCAGACATGGGCCATGAAGGGTGAATTTGTGCCCTCCGTTCAGCCAGTTCTATGCACTAGACTGTGTTACTTACAGTGCCTCACCTATGGGTACCAAACTTTGGATCAGTTAAGAAAGAGTTTGGCTTTAATAATCAATAACTTATTAAATAAGAACACTTACATGAAAGCTGATGAGATAGGCAGTCCAGGGCTGTGTCAGCGGCTTCGCAGTTTCATCAGCATCCCAGGCTCCTTCTGTCTTTTAGTTCTACGAACTTCAGTGTTAGTAGAGGAATGCTGTAGCTCCGGCAGGGTGAGGGGA
>NW_016107502.1:1406823-1408945 GCF_001604975.1 Cebus imitator
GGGGGTTGGGAGGAGGCTGGGGGGTGGGGGAGTCATATCTACCTTCTAGGCAGAAATAACGGAGCCATTTTCTTCTCCTACTAAAGGAGCTTTGTCTTTTTATTCAAAGAAGAGGTCCTCTCCAAGCAGATCTGCACATGTACCTCATTAGGTAAGAATGGTGCTGTCCTGCTCTCCCTACTCGCAAAGGATGCTGAGATGGCTACAATTTTAGCTCTCCAACTTCTATGAAAGAAGAGAAGGATACTTACCTGGCAGGGGAGATACCATGATCACGAAGGTGGTTTTCCCAGGGCAAGGCTTATCTGTTGCACTCCGGATGTGCTGACCCCTGCAATTTCCCCAAATGTGGGAAACTCGACTGCATAATTTGTGGTAGTGGGGGACTGCGTTCACGCTTTCCTCTGTTTTTTGTTTTTTGTTTTTTTTTAAAGAAGAGAAGGAGTACAAATAAATGGGGGCTGAAATAGTCTGTGTATTGGTCCCCTCCAAATCTCATATTAAAATGCAATCCCCAATTTTGGTGTTGGGGTCTGGTGGGAGATATTTGGGTCATGGGAGCAGATCTCTGATGAAACTCTTGGTGACATCCTTATGGTAACGAGTGCCTTCCCTCTATCAGTCCCCACAACATCTGATTGTTAAAAACAGCCTGGAACCCTCCTCTCCTCTCTATTTTTTCCTCTCTGGCCATTTGATGCCTGCTGTCTTTCCCCTTTCACCAGGAGTAAAGTAACCTGAGACCCTCACCAGAAGCAGACACTGGTACCGTACTTCTTAGGGTCTGCAGAACTGAGTCAAATGAACTTCTCTTCATAAATTACTCAGCCTTAGCTATGCCTTTATAGCAACACAAAATGGACTAAGACAGGGGCTAACCAATTCATGCTGTCGTTAAAGAAATTCTGCTGACTATAGACCTCCCTGCCCCCCATAATAATGATGAAGAAATAGGTACAATTAAATTTCTTCTCACCTCTTCTCCTTCCTCCGTCTCAACGTTTTTTAAATTACTTTTATTATTATTTCTACCCTGTCAAATTGATAGCACCTATATTCTCTTCTCAAACTTTTAAAATTGTCATTGTAAATTCAAATTCTTTCAACATAGCTTTTTCATTTATCTTTTTGTGAACAAATGCTATGTTAAACTGTATAAAATTGCTGATAGTTGACCACTGTTGCTCAGAAAAATGCCTATTTAATATGCTTAACCTAATGGATATTCAAGAAGATTTGTTAAGTAGTATATTTACAAAATTGCATACGCTTAAAAATATCTGTTAGTGCCTTTATATGAGATGACAACTTTTGTATATACTGTTCTTGTGTGACACATTTTCCTTGAGGTTTTGTAGACCTTGCTTCGCTTTCCTGTAATGTAATTTTTCTGTTGAAGTCTCAGCCAGCCTGATAGTATTCTTCTCATAGGTAACTTGAATTTTTGTTTGGATGCCCATAACATTATTTATTATTTTTATCATTTTTCTGATTTAAAAAAAATCCTTAATCCTAGAATTCCAGTAAATTTTCTGAGATACATATCAATTTAGATAGTTTATTATCAAGTATTTTCCTGATACACAATTTGTCAGGATATTTTTGTCATTTAAGAAATGTCAGACAGGCATGGTGGCTCATACCTGTAATCCTAGCACTTTGGGAGGTCAAGGTAGGCAGATCGCTTGAGCTCAGGAGTTTGAGACCACCCTGGGTAACATGGTAAAATCCCATTTCTACACACAAAAAAATACAAAAATTAGCCAGCTGTGGTGGTACATCTTTGTAGTCCCAGCTACTCAGTAGGCTGAGTTGAGGGAATGGCTTGAGGCTGGGAGGCAGAAGTTGCAGTGAGCGATGATGGCACCACTGCACTCCAGCCTGGGTGACAGAGCCAAACCCTGTCTCAAAAAGCAAAAAAGAAAAAAAGGTTTTATTCATATCCATTAAGTACTTCCTCCCCTCCTTCATTCCTTCTTTCCTTTCTTTCTTTTTCTTCTTTCTTGAGATGGGGGTGTCTTCCTATGTTGCCCAGGCTGGTCTTGAACTCCTGGGTTGAAGTGATCCTCCCACCTCAGTCTCTCGCTCTCTTTTTTTTTTTTTTTGAGACGGAGTTTCACTC
>NW_016107502.1:1410060-1430920 GCF_001604975.1 Cebus imitator
TTTTTTTTTTTTTTTTGAGAAACCCAAGTTACTGAAATGGCACAAGAAAAATCAGAAAATATAAACAGGTTCAGAGAGGTTGAGAAAGTGGAAGAGCTGACATTCAGCCCTAATTCCTTCTGACTCAACAATAAACTTCCATTATTCACTGCTTTCAAAAGTTTCCATCAAAGTACCCCAAACAGCAGAAGAGAATAGATAGCAGCTATCTTTGGAAGACAGATCTCAAGAAAACAGCCGAAAGTTCAAGAATGCTTAGGTGATTGATAGACGTTAGAGAGAGAGATAGATAGATAGATAGATAGATAGATAGTGAGACAGAGGATTAGATAGTATTTCAAAAACTTTTCAAATATTTATAATAATCTATAATTGTTTTGTGTATTGATTTATTACCCTACAGTCTTGTGAAATTCTTAATTTTAATAAATGTTCATCAATAAGAGACTGCTAAAACAAATTATGAAGTATCATTAACATGAATTACAATCAGCTATGAAAAACAAACCATGAGGAAAATGTTGTTATACTTCTATAAAGAGAATGCCAAGACACATTATTACACAAAAAAATTGCAGTGCAGAAGAGTGCATTCTGTCTTCCTGTTTTCACATTAAAACTGTATCTGGAAGGATATACAGAAAGACTAATAACAATGGTTTCCTATTTGGAGTAGAAGGGAATTTGTGAGAATAAATGGGAGGGGAACGTTTCACAATATACATTTTAATGTATATTGCTTTCTGATATTTGTATGCATTAGCTCTAGCTCTTTTTTTTTTTTTTTTTTTTTTTTTTTTTTTTGTGGGGTTTTTTTTTTTTTTTTTTTTTTGAGATGTAGTGGTGGGATCTCAGCTCACTGCAACCTCTGCCTCCCAGGTTCAAGTGATTCTTATGCCCCAGCCTCTGGGATAGCTGGGATGACAGTTGCATGCCGCCACACCCGACTAAATTTTTTGTATTTTTAGTGGAGATGGGGTTTTGCCATGTTGGCCAGGCTGATCTCAAACTCCTGAGCTCATGTGATCTTCCTGCCTCGGCCTCCCATAGTGCTGGGATTATAGGCATGAGCCACCATGCTTGGCTTTATGCATTAACTCTTAAATAAATAATACTAAAGAAACACCAAATGTGTGAACAGACAAAAAATATCTTTGGGATGGAAGATTTGATACGCATGTTTAGTATGTTTCCAATAAAATCTCCAGAGATTTCCACCTTCTGGCCACAATGGAATGCGTGGAAGCAAACTTGACCCATCTCTATAAGCAACCAGAAAACTAGATTGAATATATGAAACAGCAGTTTTCACATATTAAACAACAGGTACTGCAAGATTGTGATCCACGAAAGAAAGAAAATAATGAGGTAAACCCTACAATTTCCCTGGTTTCTATCTGAACCACAGCACGAAGAAGAGGAACAGAGTTTGGGGAGGTTGAGGTGGCTGGAGTTTGTGGGCAGAATATTGAGAAGAGGAAGCTCTGTAGAGAAAGAACTCCAGATATCTACATAGCGATTCCATTGAGTCTTTGGTTGAATACTAAGCTGTACATGCATAAAATAAAACTTCATGAGACCAGATAAAGGAAACCGCCAGGAAAGAATGACTACTGGAAGCTGGGAGCCAATAAGTCTCAGCGCTCATTCAGAGCTGGGAGACATTAAACCTCTCCCAGGGTAAGTGTAAAGAAATTTCATTTAGGTCTGGGCAAGGTGGCTCACACCTGTAATCCCAGCACTTTAGGTTCACCTGAGGTCAGGAGTTCCAGACTAGCCTGACCAATATGGTGAAATCCCATCTCTACTAAAAATAAAAAGTTATCTGGGCATGGTGGCTTGTCCCTGTAGTCCCAAGTCCTGGCTACTCGGGAGGCTGAGACAGGAGAATTGCTTGAACCCGGAAGGCAGAGCTTACAGTGAGCCGAGATTGCCTCACTGCACTCTAGCCTGGGTGACGGAGTGAGATTTCACCTCAAAAAAATAAAAAATAAAAATAAACAAATAAATAAACATCTCATTTAAGGCTACTCCTGGTGGCTCATGCCTACAATCTCAGCAATTTGAAAGGTCGAGGGGGATGGATCACCTGAGAGTCAAGAGTTTGGGACCAGCCTGGCCAACATGGTGAAACTCCATCTCTAATAAAAATACAAAAATTAGCCAGAGGTAGTGGTGCACGCCTGTAATCCCAGCTACTCAGGAGGCTGAGGCAGGAGAATCACTTGAACCCGGGAGGCAGAGGTTGCAGTGAGCCAAGATTGCCCCACTGCACGCTAGTATGGGTGACGCAGCCAAACTCAGTCTCAAAAAAAGAAAGAAAGAAAGAAACCTCATTTAACACCTGAGACCTCCAGTAAAATCCCCAGCAGGGTCATGTTTTAGTAGTAGGGTTAAATTAGTTCTAGTGAAAAGGCTGCTTCAGATTCACCTTAACAAAGCTTAAAAACAAGCTCAGAAAGGATCAAGCTAATCCATAAATAACTAAACTGTCTGACAAAACGAAGAAATACTCTGAAAGGAGGACTACACAATCCAGACACTCAACAACTTTGTCACCACAATCTGCCCATTCAATCCAATATTACTAGACATGTCAAGAAGCCAGAAAATATGAATCATAACCAGGAAAAAAATTAGTCAGTAGAAGGAGACCCAGAAACAGCATGTAGGATGAGATTAGCCACTGAGACCTTCAAAGCATCTATTGTAAATATCAAATCTAAAGGAAAAGATAAAGACAAAGAGGAAAGAAATGGAAGACATAGAAAGTAAGTAACTTGTATAGCTTAGACCTTAGAAATACAATATCTGAAAGTAAAAATTCACTGGAGAGACTTGAATGCAGATTAAGCACGGCAAAAACAAAACAAAACAAAAAACCCACCAAAAAACAAAAAAGAAAAACAACTCTCAGTGAAGATCATTATATAGAATTTATTTTATTTTACTTTATTTAGTATTATTATTATTATTTGAGATGGAGTCTTGCTCTGTCGCCCAGGCTGGAATGCAGTGACCTGATCTCAGCTCACTGCAACCTCTGCCTCCCGGGTTCAAGCAATTATCCTGTCTCAGCCTCCCAAGTAGCTGGGATTACAGGCGTGCACCACCTCATCCAGCTAATTTTTGTATTTTTGGTAGAGACAGAGTTTCACTGTGTTGGCCAGGATGGTCTTGATCTCCTGACCTCATGATAAAGATTTTAAAACACTGCCAGAAAAAGAGCAGATCCTCAGTGACCACCACCATCATCATAACAAAAAACCTAACACTGGAGTTTCAGAAAGGGGATAAGAAGCTGAAAAAGTACATGAAGAAACAGTAGTCAAAAATGTTCCAAATTTGATGAAAACTATGAACTCACAGTTTCGTGAATCTCAGCAAACCCCGAGCTAAACAAAAACAAATATCCACACACACAACTATAAGAAATAAAACCACACAGGGCACATTATAATTAAATTGCTAAAACTCAGTGAAGAAGAGAAAATATTCAAAAGAACTAGAGAGTGGGGTTTGGGGGGAAGGAAAGGGATCATTTATTGTCAGAAATAGTACAGGTCAGAAGACAACAGAATTACATGTTAATACTTAGAGTGTAATTTAGATGAAGAAGGAGGGGGTGAAGAGGGGAAGAAAGAAAAATGACTAAAATCCACATTGTATTTAGCAATTTCTTTCTTTTGTTGTTGTTGCTTTTTGTTTTCTCAGATGGTGTCTCACTCTGTCGGCCAGGCTGGAGTGCAGTGGTGTGATCTCGGCTCACTGCAACCTCTACCACCCGGGTTCAAGTAAATGTCCTGCCTCAGCCTCCCAAGCAGCTGGGACTACAGATGCACACCACTACACCCGGCTAATTTTTGTATTTTTAGTAGAGACGGGGTTTCACCGTATTGGTCAGGCTGGTCTTGAACTCCTGACCTCAGGTGATCCACCTGCCTCAGCCTCCCAAAGTGCTGGGATTACAGGTGTGAGCTACTGTGCCTGGCTATATTTAGAAATTTCAAAACTACTTCTTCAGTAATCAATAGAACAAATAAATAGGAAATCAGCAAGACAATATAAGAACTGAGCAACCTGTGAACCAACTTACCCTAATTGATATTTATAGAACACTCTAATAAATCTAAAATAAACATTATTTTTAAGTGCACATGGAACATTCACGAAGACAGATCATATTCTGGGCCATAAAGAAAAACTCTGAGACTTTAAAAAAACAATGTAAATCCTGTATACTCCTGAGCTCAGGTCTAATCTACCCACCTCAGATATTCTCTGTTCATAATAGAATTAAAATAGAAATTGATAACAGAAAGATATCTGAAAAATTCCAAATATTTGGAAATTAATTTATTTCTAAATAATATACGGATTAAAAGGAGATATCAAGAAAAACTATAAAATATTTTGGACTAAATTTTGGAAAAATACAGCATATTCAAATTTATAGGATGTAAAGTGGTGCTCAGGGAGAAATTTATAGCATTTAAATGCGTGTGTTAAAAAGAAGAAAATAATAAACTCAACCAAAGTCAGTATAATTGAAAACAAACAAAGAAAGCCAATAAACAAAAAATGGATACTTTGAGGAGATCAATAAAATTGATAAACCTCTGATCATACTGAAAAAGAAATATAAGAGAAGACATAAATTACCAGTATTGGGAAGGAAAAAGGAATGATACCACCACAACTCTGAAGATACTAAAAGAATAATAAAGAAATGCTTCAAGCAAACCCACGCCCATAGATTCTACAGCTTAGAAGAAATGACAAATTTCTTGACAGCCACAAACTAGCAAAAGTCACCCAAAAGAAATAAATACCTTGAATAGCCCTGTATTTATTTTTAAAATTGAATTTATACTTAAAAACCTTCCCAGAAATAAAACTTCAGGTCCAAATGATTTTTTCTGATGAATTATATCAAATGTTTAGAGAATACCAATTCTACACAATTTCTCCAGAAAATAGAAGGAAACATTTCCCAACTCATTTTGTGAGCCTAGCATTATTTTGATACCAAAATGAGACAAATGAAATTTCAAGAAAACTATAGACCCATATCCCTCATGAACATAGATGAGAAAATCCTGAGCACCAAAGCAAAAATCCTAAATAAAACATTAACAAATATAAACCACAAGCACATTAAAAATACACTATACCATGACTAAATCTATTACACTACTACTAGAGTCAATTTAGGAAATGTAAGGATGGTTCAAAATTAGGATATCTATTAATGCAGTTTACCAGATTAATAGATCAAAGAAAAAATATGACCTTTCCCATGGATGCTAAACAGGCATTGGAAGGAATTTATCTGTCAGTAAAACAGAAAAAACTGGAAATACATTTAACATGATAAGTAATTATGTATATAACTACTTATTCAAGAAATATTTACTGAGTACCTACTATGTGTGTTGCAATATAGCGCTAAAGAAACAAATAAAAAAGTCTTACCCTCACTGTCCTTGCCTTTCAAAGGAAGGAGATAGAAACTAAATAGTGTGTGCCTGGTGTAAGTGCTTTAGAGAAAATAAAGCAGGTAGAAACATAAAATGTGCTAGGGGTGATTGGAGGAAGGCTATTTTTTCATGTGTTGTTTAGGGATTACTGCTAAAGTGACTTTGAGAAGAAATGGAAGGAAATAACGGTGATAGCTTGATAGACAGCTAAAATTATCATATCAACGGACTAGGAGGATGTGTAGCAGAAAATTTCTGGAAACCTTCCCCAAAAGGGTGAGAGCAGAATCAGTATTCCACTATTTTCACCGTTATTTAACTTTATTCTGGAGGAAGTAGCCAATGCCACTGTGAAAGAGAGTGACCTATGATAGCAAAAATGAAAAGTTAGTAGATAAATTTGAAGACAATGTTGAAAAAGTCTAAAGTTAAGCAATAAAGCAAAGAAATAGAAAATAAGGAAGAAAAATAACCTAATTAGAGGATACATCAAAGCGATCCTACACCCAAATTATAAGAGTTCCAGACTGGAGAACAGAAAAGAAATGTAGACGCAGATATTATCAAAGAAATAATTCTAGAAAAACGTTTCTAGAATTGAAATGCATGGGTTTCCGTATTGAAAAGTCCTGTTGAGTGACTAGCACATAGACAAAAATAAATTTACACCAAGTTATTGTAATTCAGAGCTCCTGAGGAATTAGAGAATATCCTTCGTTTCTAGAGATTAGAAAACAGATTACTATAAACTAAGGCTCAATAAAAAAACAAACGTCAGATTTCTCAAGAGCAACACTGAAATTTGGGAAAACATTGAAAAATGCCTTCATAATTTTGAAGAACAATAATTTTCAACCAGTAATTCTATATCTATCCAGACTATCAATTAAGTGAAGAAAGTAATTAAGATATTTCTCACACGAAGGATCTCAAAACCTTTACCTCCCCTGTATTCTTTCTCAGGAGATACTAAGAGGTGCTCTAAAAAGGGAAAGTAAACTAAGGAAAGCATGTCATGGCAAATACTGTTACTTTTCTCTCAATATTTTCCTTCTTTTATTGTAATGATAGACTTAACTATGTCTACACAGAGCATCTGGCAGTGCTAATAAGATGATACTTCCCAGGCTTCCTTGCAGGTAGATACAGCATGTGACTAGATTCTTTGTCAATGAGATATGATCATGGAAATGAAGTGAGCTACGTTCCAGGTATTGAGTTTAAACGGATATGTCCTCCATGTCCTCTCTTTCTCTCTCTCTAATAAGCTAAAGTAAAAACAGGTGAGCGAGACATCTTGAACCATACACGTCAGACCAACAGCCTTGAGATGAGACCGTAAAGTACACCACCCACCAGTCCTGAATTGCTTATGCCCAGACTACTACATAAGAGAGAATTTCTATCTTGTTTATTCGACTATTTTAGTTATCAATTATAGAAGTCAAATTGTATTCTAACAATACTCACAGGATCAAGGAAATAGGGAATCCAACAAAAGAGAAAGTCAAAGGAAATTCCCAGGGTGCTTCGGCAGGCATATTCTGGGATTATACTTGTGCACCAAGCCTAGAAAGTAACCAATAAATTGTGGAGCCAGTTAGAAAGCTGCAAGAGAGCAATGTCTTCAAGAAGATGAAACTGATGAAATACTTGATATATTTGAACAGACTGAGAACCAGAGGGGTAAATTCGCTATAGATAAATAGAAAACTAAACAAAGAAACGAACTGAAAGGCAGTTGATAACCATTGGAAAAACAAAACAAAAATGTATAAAAATAAACTAGGTCATAATGTGTTATATGGTTAAATTATGAATGCATAATATATAATTATGTTAATTTTGAATATTGATCTAAAAATATTGTAATTGTAATTGTGTTGGAAGGGTAGTGAAGCCAAAAATGTATTTCTGTGTTGCGGTAGAGTTGGTGCAAAAAGAAAGCTGATTTCTCACCTTCCGTTGTAGGAATTTAATAAGTAATTCCTAAGCAGAAATTCAAGATGGAAGTATGAACTATTATTTAAATATGTGAAGGTAAATACCAAAAGAAATGGCTTCACCAAAAGACTCAAAAGTTGTTTCTAAGGACTAGGAGATGAGATGAGAAATGGAACAGAAGAGTTCTCTTTCTTATAATAAATCTTGTAATTTATTTCTTCTTTAAATTCTTGGCACCTGTATCTTTGACTTTTAGAAAGAAAAGCCTTCCAGTTATATTTATGGGTCAAGTTAACCTGACAACCTTTAAATAAAAATAAGCAAACCATTTTCACTTATGAATACCTAAAGAAAGTGTTGATACTTTTAAAAATCTTTCTTTCTTTCTTTTTTTTTTTTTTTTGAGACAGAGTCTTGCTCCATCACCAGGTGCCAGGCTGGAGTGCAGTGGAGCGATCTCCGCTCACTGCAACCTCCGCCTCCCGGGTTCAAGCAATTCTCCTGCCTCAGTCTCCTGAGTAGCTGGGATTACAGGCGTGTGCCACCACTCCCAGCTAATTTTTGTATTTTTAGTAGACACGGGGTTTCACCATGTTGGCCAGAATGGTCTTGATCTCTTGACCTCGTGATCTGCCCACACTGGCCTCCCAAAGTGCTGGGATTACAGGTGTGAGCCAGCGTACCCAGCCACTTTTTCGAATCTTTAATATAATTCTTCATTTTAATAGATTAAAAGATAAAATTCTACATAGATGCTGAAAATAAAACTAAACATCTCTTATTTGTAAAATGCTTAAGAAAGTAAAAACAAACAACTATTTTTTTATGAGAGCATACACCTATCACACCTAAAAGCCAAGTATCCACCTAAGTATAAAAATATGAAAAGGAATCCTGTTAATCTCGGAACAGGACAAGGATGTTTACTATCCAGGAACCAGAAAATGTAATGAAAGAAGAAACAGCAGTCAGGCTTAAAATTAGAAAGACAGAGATCAATTATTATTACCTGTAAATGACATTATTGCATATGTCAAGGGTTGGCAGACACTTACTTCAAATGGCCCGATAGTAAAGATTGTAGACTTGCTGGGCTGCCTGTGGTCGCTGTCACATACCTTTCTTTTCCTTTTCTTTTTTTTAACCATCTTTTTAAAATGTAAAAACCAGTCTTGGTTCTTGTCTGTATAAAAACATGCCATGGCTGAATTTGACCCATAGGTTATAGTTTAGAGGTTCCCTGGTATACCCGGAAAAAAGAAAATCAAGTAAAAACACTACAAACTCAAACAGAATTCAATAAATTCCATTTATAATGTGGAAATCAAACAGCACTCACATCTACGAAAATAGCTGGTTAGAAAATATAAAGAAAGAAAAGATCCCATTTAAAATGGCAACAAAAAATAAAATTCCTAAGAATAAACTTAAGAAACATGCAGGATCTATAATTTAAAATGTTAATGGGACGGAAGGACATAAAAGACGGCTTCACAATGCAAAGAAACATCATGTTCTTAGATTCCTAACATCATAAAGCTGTCAAAGATGGTTCACCTATAAATGTAATGTGAGCCCAATAAAAATACCAAAAGGGTATTTTTGGGGAACTAAACTAGCTGGTTCTAAATTTCATTTGGAAAAATTACCAAGAATAGTCAGGAAAATTTTGGAAAAATTAAAGTAACAAGGAAAGTTAAAACTGCCATGCATAAAAACCTATTGTAAGTCCTCAGATAACAAGAATGATGTGAGTAGAAAAAATAGAATAAAAAATATAGAATGATGTGAATAGAAAGACCATTAAAACCAAAAAGAAAATTCAGAAATAGGTTTAAGTATATGTGAGAATTTTGCTTATTCAATAAATAATGTTGGTTCAAGTGGATATCCATCTGAAGAAATAATAAAGGTGATCCCTACCTTATAACTAGTGCCAAAGGAGATTGTGATAGATGAAAGATTTAAATGAAATCATAAAATGACTAGGAGGCATGAGAAGAGTTTATAACTTCATGTGAAAGAAAGTTTGGCACAAAACTCTGACTCGTTAAAAAAAGAATAATAAATTTTAACCTATTAAAACCTTTTGCAACTTCTGGAAAACAAAAATAAAATAATAATTCCTCAATAAAGTCAAAAGATAAAGAACAAACTGAGAAAAATATTTATAATTCGTATGGTAGGAAAATGCTACATTCCTTAACATACAGACAAATAAAAATAAGAGAAAACCCACAGTCCAGTAGAAAAATGAGCAAAGAACAGGAACAGGAATAGTTAAACAGAAAAAGAAATCCAAATAGTTCTTGCACATTTGAAAAGATGTCAACTTCATTAAAATAAAGGCAAATTAAAGCTACAATGAAACACCATTTTTTTCACCTATAAAGTTGGTAAGGATTTCTTTTAAAATTTGATAACCTACTGCACTAATAAGAATGTGGGCCAGGCGCAGTGGCTCACACCTGTAATCCCAGCACTTTGGGAGGCCAAGGAGGATGGATCACTTAAGGTCAGGGGTTCGAGACCAGCTTGGTCAATATGGGGAAACCCCGTCTCTACTAAAAATACAGAAAAATTAGTTGAGTGTGGTGGGGGGGCACCTGTAATCCCAGCTACTCAGGAGGCTGAGGCGGGAGAATCGCTTGAGCCCCAGGAGGCAGAGATTGCAGTGAGCTGAGATCGTGCCATTGCACTCCACCCTGGGCAACAAGAGCGAAACTCCGTCTGAAAAAAACAAAAAAAATGTATGAAAGCATTCACATGCTGTTGATGGGAGTATATACATGGATGCATCTTCCATGCAGGGACATTTGCCAAACTATCAAAATTACAAATTCACATGTCTTTGAGTTAACAAGTTTCATTTCTAGTCATCTATCCTGCAACTATGCTTGTACATATGAAAAATTATTATTTACAGAAACATTAATTAAATTTTTATTTTGAGACAAGGTCTCTCTTTGTCACCCAGGCTGGAGTGCAGTTGTGCGATCTTGGTTCACTTCAGCCTCAACTTCCCAGGCTCACGTCATCCTCCCACCTCAGTCCCCCAAGTAGCTGGGACTACAGGTGCCCACCACCACGTCCAGCAAAGTTTTGTAGCTTTTGTAGAGATGAGGTTTTGCTATGTTGTCCAGGTTGGTCTCATACTCCTGAGCCCAAACAATCTGCCTGCCTCAGCTTCCCAAAGTTCTGGGATTACAGGTGTGAGCTGCCATGCTCTGCGTAATTAAATTTTGATATATCCATACGATGGAATAGTATGCATAGTCTCTATTAAAAAGACTGTATTAAAAATGTCCTGATTCAGAAAAATTCAATGTATATAACACGCTACCACTTGTATAAAATATATTGTGTGTAAATGCATGGTGTGTGTGTGTGTGTGTGTGTGTGTGTGTGTGATCAAGCAGCTGGTAACTATGGTTGCCTCTGAAGAAAGGAGCCAGGTAGATGGGGAAGAGGGGTGGAAGGGGGACTTTCTTTTCACTAAATATCTATTTTTGTACCATAGACACGTTTTTTAGAATAGGTTCATGTACCATAGAACCTATTTTTTAAAGTAATAGAAAATATCAAAACAGTAATGAAGAAAAACATATAATCTCACCACCAAAGATAACATTTTGGTGTGATTGATTATTTTCCAGTAACTGTAATTTATTTATTATTATTTTATTTTTGCTTTGCAGGAGTTGTAAAAAGCCTTTTGCTTTTCCTATGTGTATGATTTTGTAGCAGTAGGTGTGTTAAGAGCATACTGTGGGCTGGGTGCTATGGCTCATGACTGTAGTAATCTAATCCCAGCACTTTGGGAGGCCAGGAGTTTGAGAGCAACCTGGGCAAGGTGGTGAAACCCTATCTCTACTAAAAATCCAAAAATTGGCCAGATGTGGTGGTGTGCACCTGTAGTCCCAGCTCCTGTGGGACAGGCGTTGGGCACGGGTGGGGAGGCTGACGCAGGAGGATCACCTAAGCCTTGGGTGGTCAAGGCTGCAGTTAGCTGTGATTGCGCCACTACACTCTAACCTGGGTGACAGAGTGAGACCCTGTCACACACACAAAAAAGATCAAACCATGTATGCGTGTATGGTTTTGTATGTTCATCATTGCCTTTAATATTATATCATGAACAACTGGAATTATGTTGATTCTTATATTTCATTTGACATTATGTAGGCAGCACCTTTCCAGGAAGAAATGCTTTCATCGGCAACACAAACCATTACAAGTTTCCGACTCAAGCTCATTGAAGAAAGGATCTGGAGACTCTCAGGAGCCCTCTTTGTGAGGTGTAGCACCTGATAGGAGGAGAGAAATAGAGGTGACTCGACATTGTGTAGTAGAAGTCGCCAAGTGGTGAGTAGAAGCAAGACATCAACAGTCACCCCGGAGGTTGGGTGTAAGAAACTCCCAAGACCCTGAGGGTGGGTGTCAGGGGAAGGGGAGGGAAAGGCAAGGGGAAGGCAGGGGCCTCAGTGGGCTAAAACCAGAGCCAAGGCTACTGAGAACACACCCCAAGTTTTCTAGTTGTAACCCAAGGAATACATTTAACAGACTCTCTCTGACCACCTGTCATGACACTGCTGAATGAGGTACTAGGAATCAACAATGAATAAGATACAGGCTCTTTCGATGGGCTCTTCTGGTAGAACTCACTAGTTGCAGTGAAAAAGCAGTGTGGTGAAGGCTCCATGAAACGAGATGCTGTCATGAAGACTGAAGAGCCTTTGCTCCAAGGAGAAGACAGCAGCAAAGGGCAGGAACCCAATGATACCAATCAATATTTGAAACCTCCATCTCGCCCATCTCCAGAGTCTTCAGAAAGTGACTGGGAAACCTTGGATCCTAGTGTTTTAGAGGACCCCAACTTGAAAGAAAGGGAACAGCTGGGATCAGACCAGACAAACTTATTTCCAAAGGACTCTGTCCCTTCAGAGAGTCTTCCAATTACTGTACAACCTCAAGCTAATACGGGGCAGGTGGTCCTGATACGTGGGCTCATTTCCGGTTTGGAAGAGGACCAGTATGGCATGCCTCTGGCCATCTTCACAAAGGTTGGTTGAATCTGGTGTGTGGAACCCACAGATGTGGAGCACCAGCTGTATTTATTGACCTTCCATGTGCCAGACACCTTACTGGAATCTGAATTCTTGCTGTCTGTGATCTTGCGGTGCACCATGAAAGGCAGATGCACCACCTTTCCGGTTACTAGAACAAAATATTCTTTTTCCCGAATACTGTCTGGTATCCACGAAGTAAAACTTTCTGTGGAAAAGAAAGATGGGTAGTGTTGGCTTAAACAATGTATTTATTTCTTTTCTATATTCTTCAATAAATTCTGAGTTTACTCAGATTTGCAAAAAAAAAAAAAAAAAAAAAAAAAGGTGGCAGGTGCAGCTGCAAGGCTTGAGCGCCTGCGCATCCAAGAGGCTGGAGCCCCCTGAAACCTGGAGAGCGAGGCTGTCTCTGCAATGTTCTGTACAGCGTGCTGTGGAAATGGCAATGGGTCGGGGCGATGCTTCCATTTCTGGATATTTGATCTACACCTTGAAAAATGACGGTACCGTGTGTCTTCGGGATTTCCTGAAAGCAGAGTTTGAGACAAATACTTGTTTGAAAACATGATTCTAGGGAGCAGAGAAGGGAACATTTTTTTTATTTAGTTGGCAATTAGTAAGGGCAAAGGATGCTAGATCCTGTGGATTCCTCTGTGGAGCTTATGACATGCATGTCAACCCATGGTCCTGAGAACACAGGATGAAGCATTTATCCCCAATCTCTTAGCTCAAGGGTGGCTCCACCAGTTATGCTTGTGTGAATAGATTCCCCAGGAAGCCCAGGCCCTAGAATGGGAAACAGAGGCACCGGTCAGCTGCGTGAGGTGCTGTAATGGGAACCTGGACAAGGCTATGTGAAGCCTGTGCAGATGGTTGCCACACAGAGGCTGGATGAAGAGAGAGGGCCGAGGGAACTGGAAACAGCACACAGAGTGTTCCGTGGACTGCGGAAAGGCTGTGGGGTGAAGGCCCTGAGATGGGAGGGGCGTCTTAACGCCAGGTTTGCCCAAGCATTGCTGGAGGGTTGTGGTGCCTCTAGAGGCTGGGGCAGACTTGAGCCGGGAACACACTGCAGTGAGTCCCGAATCCAGGTTAGACTGTAGTGGAAAAGATGTCCCTGTGGTGGAAATGAGAATAAAACAGTCCCTACCTTGGGTCTGCCATGTAAGTGGTCTGGCGTAACAGAGTTCATGTTGGTTTCCTCTCTTGATGCACCAAGTGGAGGATTTCACCATCCCTAACAGACATCTAGAAGGGAAATGTCAGGGAGAGACAAAAAAAATTCAATTTATTTGGCTTTCCCCCAATTCTAGTTCTTTCTAGGGTACAAATGGTGCTCTTTTAAACTTTGCGACACATATTTAACTCAGGGCGTGGACTACGGTCAATGTTTAAAGGGGAAGTAACATTTTACTCAATGTCTCGTAGGTACCAAGAACTGTGCTAAGTAGTTTGCACATGTTCTTTCATTTAACAGTCCTGAGGATTCTGTGGCATGGGCAGTATTCTTTTCTTCATTCCTATGGGTAAGGAAAGCAGGATTCCGACACATTAAATAGTGCATCTGGGATCACACAACTAGTATGATGGACACAGAATTTAAACCCAGACCTCTCTGATTCCAAAGCCCAAATATCCTCTTTCCCCTCCCCATGTTGTTTGCTACATTAGCTTCCGAGGGCTGTGCAGCAAATTGCCACAAATTGAGTAGCTTAAGAAAACAAATTTATTTCACTGTTCTGGAGGCAAGAAGAGCAAAATCAAGGTGTCGGCAGGGCTGTGCTCCCTTTGAAACCCGTAGGGGGTTTCCTTCCTTGCCTCTTCCCAGCCCTGGGGGTGGCCACTGATCGTCGGCATTCGTTGCCTTGCAATTGCAGAGACTTCACTCTGTCTCCATCATCATATAGGCTTCTGCCCTTGTTTATCAATGTCTCTGTTCTCCTTTCCTCTTCTTACAAGGATACTAGTCATATTGGATTTAGGAGCCATCCTCCTATGGCCTCATCTTTTTTTTTTTTTTTTTCAAGACGGAGTTTTGCTCTTGTTGCCCATGGTGGAGTATAATGGCATGATCTTGGTTCACTGCAACCTTCGCCACCCGGGTTCAGGTGATACTCCACCTCAGCCTCTCCAGTAGCTGGGATTACAGGCGTGCACCACCACACCCAGCTAATTTTTGTATTTTTAGTAGAGACAGGGTTTCACCATGTTGATCAGGCTGGTCTCGAACTCCTGAGGTGATCTGCCCACCCTAGCTTCCCAAAGTGCTGGGATTTACAGGCGTGAGCCACCATGCCCAGCCTGGCCTCATCTTAAGTAGTTATATTTGCAACAACCCTAATTTCCAAATAAGAGAACATTATGAGGAACCGGGGGTTAGGACTTCAACATAACTATTTGGGAGATGCAATTCAAGCCGTAACCCTTGCTTTGTATACAGTTGATAAATGGATTAATAGGTGAATGAACAAATGAATGGGGCTACAGGATCTTCAGAAATAGGAGGTGTGGTCAACTAATAATTTCTCTCTCTGGTATAGACTCTAATGTACAAGCTTTCCATATCAATCATTTTCATTC
The DNA here is from genome assembly GCF_001604975.1 of Cebus imitator. NCBI lineage: Eukaryota > Metazoa > Chordata > Mammalia > Primates > Cebidae > Cebus > Cebus imitator. The sequence goes on from NW_016107502.1 coordinate 1,425,131, forward strand.
ATTCTCCGTGGGAATTGCTGAAAAGTGAATTATTTCCACATTTATCTGGTGGAATAAGTTAGCCTTCCCCACGCTCTTTAGTTACACATTTTTAACCATACTCAAGATCATGTATCTAATGAACATCATGTATCTAATTGTTCATCTAATCTTTGCTGCAACCATGTGGAGTATGAAACAGTATTGTCCCCATTTCATGGATGGGGAAACTGAGACGTAGACGATCATGTGCAAGCCCTGTTAATAAGTGACAGAGCCAGGACTGCAGCCTGGAACTTTACCCCCACAGCATTTTTCTTCTCATCAAAAATTATTTATTTTTTCATTGTACTTACAATATATGAGCCTGTGTTCACCATAAAATGTTTTTACTAATACAGAATTAAATAAAGCAAGATGTCACAGAGCCTTTTTGCCATCTCCAGCCCACTCCCAGAACTTTCTCCTTCCTGGATTGCTTTTCTCTACATTTATACCTATTTTTAGGACTTGTTTTTTGTTGACCGAAAGGGGATCACACTCCTTGTGCTGTTCTGACACTGGCATTTTCCACTTAACAACACCCTGGAGATCTTTCATGTGTCAGCAAAGCTGGTCTTAACCCCGTGTGCACCAGTACGTCAGTGCGGCCAGGTTCTGCCTCTGCTGGTCAGGTGTCTGTTCTGACCTGTCAGCGCCCACGCTCCAGCAGGAGCTGCAAGTTTTTGTTTTGTTTTTGTTTTGACATAGGGTCTTACTCTGTCACTGAGGTTAGAGGGCAGTGGCGCAATTACGGCTCACTGCAGTCTCGGCCTCCTGTGCTCAGATGATTCTCCCACCTCAGCCTCCTGAGTAGCTGTGACTGCAGGCATGCACCACGATGCCTGGCTAATTTTTAAATGTTTTATATAGAGATGGGGTCTTGCTTTGTTGCCTAGGCTGGTCGTGAACTCCTGGGCTCAAGCGATCCTCCTTGCCTTGGCCTCCCAAGTGCTGGAGTTAAAGGTGTGAGCCACCACACCTGGTTGGTTGCCGATTTTGAATTTCATCCTTCATGCCAATACCTACAGGTTTGTCTCACTTCATTTACATTGCTGTGTCATGTTCTAGAGCATGGAGCTATCATTTTTACGTAATCATCTACTGTTAGTGCAGATTTAGGTTTTTCTGGTTATTTTCAGTATTTTCGAGCAAGGTAGCCCTCAACATCCTACACCTGCCTCTCTGTGAACCTGTGTGAAAATGCGAAATACTCGCTCCATCACCGCCTATACAATAGAGACACCTGTGAGCTCTTCCTGTCCTACAGTAGGACCCTTGAAGAAGGCCCAGGTGTCTGGGCCTCAACACCCTGAGAATCTAAGTCACTGCAGGAACATTACCTCGGACAGTGGCTCACCGCACTAGTTGCCGTTAGGATCATCTGGGAAGATTCTGAAAAAACATCTATGCCTGTGTCTCATCTCCAGAAGGTCTGATTTAACTCAACCAAAGTTGGTTCCAGACATTAGGATATATACATATTTTTTTTTTTTTTGGAGAGATGGGGTCTCACTCCATCACCCAAGCTAGAGTGCAGTGGTACAATTATAGCTCACTGCAGCTTCGAACTCCTGGGCTCAAGTGATCCTCCCACCTCAGCCTCATTAGTAGCTGGGACTGCAGATGTGTACCCCCATACTCAGCTAATTTAAGTTAAAAATTTTTTGTAGAGCCAGGGTCTTGCTATGTTGCCCAGGCTGGCCTTGAACTCCTGGCTTCAAGCAATCTTCCTACCTTGGCCTCCAGAGTAGCCGGGACTAGAGGTGCGTGGCACCACACCCACGATTTTTAAAAACTGCTATATGTACTTCAAATGCACACTTAAGGTTAAGAACCAATGCCAAAAGACCTCTAAAACTTTTAGGAAGGTCCCCCCAGAAGATTTGAAACCTGAAGGGGAAAAAATATTAACAAAAGAGAGGCAAGGAGAAAGGAAAAAGAAAAGAGGACAGAACTGTTTCCTTCTTCCCACAGATGCTGAGACCAGCCCAGCTCCAGCCCTCCGCGTGCCCCACAGGTTGGGCTGCGTCTTTCTCCAGGCGCTGCATCCCCACCTGTGGCTCTCTCGCAAACCCATTCCCCCCAAACAAGGCCCCAGCTCTAAACTAGTGGTTCCCAGCCTCAGAGGATAAGAACCCCTAACATCATGGTGTCTTTCAGGGCAGCGAAACTCTTCTGAATGAGATTGTAATCGTGGGTACAGGACGTTATGCATTAGGCAAAACTTGTAGGGCTGTGCAGCACAAAGGGTGAACCCTTAGGCAAACTGTGGACTTGAGTTGATAATAATGCATGGACACTGCTTTATCATGTGTAACAAATGCATCACACCAACGCAAGACGTTAATAATAGGGAAACTGAGGCAAGCGACTGGGAGTATATGGAAACTTTTTGTATTTTCTGCTCAATTGTTCAGTAAAGGTAACATTGCTCTAAAAAATAAAATCTATTAATTTTTAAAAAGACCTTACACACAGATATGTCTTCCCTCTCTATCTCCCTCCCCCTTCCCAGGAGAGAAGTTAAGATTTTAAGATATAAGCTCTTTTGATTGAGAAATTACAGAATGAGCAAGACTCTGTAAATGCCTAAAAACTTTTTAAAATAAATAAGTAAATCAAGAGTTCATTCATCCCCACGGCCTCAGCGCACATCGAAGACAGCATTGCTCCATGTACATTCAAGTCCTCTTTCTTCTTCAAGCTACACGCCGCCCCTGCCGTGCTTACAACTTCTCCCGGTCCTCCAAGGCCATCTAAGGGTTAAGGACCTCCGAGTGCGAATCCCTACAACTACGCTTCTCTTCGCCGCACATTTCCGGGCCCAAGACGCCTTTTGCGGCAGAGGTTAATCTGATTAGAGTTGAGGTGCTAATAACTTAAATGAATGCCATTAAACACTACCTGATAAAATCTGCATTTAAACCTGGGCTCCCAAAGGGCCAGAGGCTGTAAGGTCAAGCATCTGGGTAGGGCAGGAGGAGTGAGGCTGTGGGGGAGGAGTCCTTTCCCAGGCCTTGGGTAGCCTCCTGCTGTCTATACAATAATCCCTTTCATTGGCACAGAATTTTGTAGTTTGTAACGATTTAATAAGGACTTGTGGAGGGCATCTAAGCCTCAGATGCAGTGCTCAGTGCTTTATACACATCATCTCATTTTATTTTCATAGCAACTCAATAAGGTACTCTTGGCTGCGTTTTGCAGAGGAGGCGCCTGAGGGTGAGGGAAGATGCTTGCCAGTATGCAATACAAGGGAAACCCAAACCTAGTTTAAATCCTACTTCAATCCCTTCCCTTTCTAATCGACTTCTCCCTAACTATGTATTAGTGGGGGTTAGATGTGGTAGAGTTTCTGTCACTCCTGAGTGACAGCAGTGGGCGGGACCCTGGGATGCATGCAGCCTTCCCCCTGGCGAACCCAACTTTCCTTCCCTCCTCACTTCCCTGCCAGTCCTCCCTCTCCTCCTGGCCCTGCATAGCTGAAGTTTCAACCCAGCCTGGAGAGCACTCCATCTTTCCTGACCTGACTCTGCCTTCAAGCCAGCTTTGATATAGGCAGGTTTGGTCACAGATCTGTACATGGAGCCACAGCTGGCTCAGGTGTTGGAGCATCATGCTAAAGATACCAGGACCATTGGGTGTCCTTCACTATTTCCTGTGCACTCATGAGTGCCTGAAGAAGTACTGCGGCTGGGACACCAGCTATGACCGAGATGCACTCCCTGCCCTCGGAGAGCCGCCAGTCCCACGGAGGAGTAAGAAACCCATGGAGGAGTAAGAAAGAGAGGTTAGGGCTGGGCGTGGTGGCTCATGCCTGGAATCCCAGCACTTTGGGAGGTTGAGGCAGGCGGATCACCTGAGGTCGGGAGTTCGAGACCAACATAGAGAAACCCTGCCTCTACTAAAAATACAAAATTAGCTGGGTGTGGTGGCGGGCACCTGTAATCCCAGCTACTCGGGAGTCTGAGGCAGGAGAATCGCTTGAACCAGGAAGTGAAGGTTGCAGTGAGCTGAGATCGCGCCACTGCCCTCCAGCCTGGATGACAGAGAGAGACTCTGTCTCAAAAAATAAAAAAGAATCTGAAATCAGCCTAAGTTCAAGTTCAAATCCTACTTTTATTATTTGCTAGCTGTGTGACTGGGGGACAATTACTTGTTCTTTTCAATTCTCAGTTTCCTCACCTGAAAAATGGGGAGAGTAATATCTATCTTAAAGATTACTGCAAAGTTTAAAAATAGATCATATTTCTGTAGCACACAAATTGAGTACTGGTACTCAGTACTCAATAAGTAGTAACAACAATTTTTAATTTTTTGTTACTAAAAGCTGAGAAGGTCTAAAATGTTTTATTACTTTGTGATTAATAGAAAGCACAATAACTTGAATTTGTAATGCTTTCTTTTTTAAAGTACTTTTACGTATGCTATCTTAGTCCTCATAGCAAATCTGAGAGAGTTGAGTATTATTTAGGGACATTTTCCTAGGAGCAATATTGTTCATCTCTCACATACGAAAATGGGCACTAGGTGATGTTTCGATCATGCTCCCCTTTGCTTTTGACTCATTAGTGGCTTCTTGTTGCTCTCAAGAAAATGCCCAGAGTCCCTAACATGACTGCCCAGTGCTGCACGGTGAGGCCCAGCCCTTTCCCAGTCCCATCCCACACCACCCTTGCCCTCCGATCTGCATCCTGCCTGCACTGGCCTTCCAGTGTCTGCTCCGCGCTGTGCTTGCTGTCCCCACCAGGCCCCTACCCAGGCTGACCGCTCCACTCCCTGCAGCCCTCTGCCCCAGCACCTGGCCAATTACCCCCACTCCTCCTTGGTACTCACTTCCCCCCCCTCACACCTCCATCTAGGTCAGGTTTCCATGTAAACACCATATCAACTGGGAGTTACATTCATCTCTGAGAAATTAAGATTCCTTTCCCAATGGTGGCTTAACCAAAATGAGTAGGGACACCGGGCGGTGGTGGGGGAGTTCTTTTCTCTCGTGAAGCTGTCAGCCCAGAGGTAGGCACCACCCCGTGTCCTGTGTGGAGGCCTCCTCCTCAGGCTCACCTTCCTGGGGCATGATAGTGCAGGCCTGTAGTCCCAGCTACTGGGGAAGCTGAGGCCGGAGGATTGCTTGTGAGCCATGTGTGTGCCACTGCACTCCAGCCTGCGTGACAGAGTGAGACCCCCATCTAAAAAAAAAAAAAAAAAAAAAAAAGGAATTTTATTATAGCTTATTCTACTCACATGAGCTAAATAGATGCTGCTGCTATCTTCAGGGGAGGCTAAAGAAATGTAGCCTTCTAACTGGGCCCATTTTTCTCCCTAATCAAATAGGGATCCAATGAAGAAAGAAGAGAGGGGGCTGGATGTTGGGGAAGCAACCAGTAGCCTCTGCCGCATTGACTTTCACGGAGCTATTCCCTCTCCTTCATCACACTTCCCCCAGTTCGCCATCACACGTTCCTTAGAGTCAATGTTCGTGTGTTCTATTAATATTTGCCTTCCCTCTGGACTGCAGACTCCATAACAGCAGAGCCTGGGTCTGGTTTTGTTCACTATTGAATTGCCAATGCACATAGTCAGGTGTGTGCTAGGAATGAATGGATGGTTGAAGAGCAAGCATGAAGCTGTATGGGGGCACAGCTACGGAGCCAGCTACGGAGGCACAGCTATGGAGCCAGCTATGGAGCCAGCTATGGAGCTAGCTATGGAGCCAGCTATGGAGCCAGCTATGGAGCTAGCTATGGAGGCACAGCTATGGAGGCACAGCTA
>NW_016107502.1:1436186-1495456 GCF_001604975.1 Cebus imitator
AGCTATGGAGCTAGCTATGGAGGCACAGCTATGGAGCTAGCTATGGAGGCACAGCTATGGAGCTAGCTATGGAGGCACAGCTATGGAGGCACAGCTATGGGGCTAACTATGGAGCTAGCTATGGAGCTAGCTATGGAGGCACAGCTATGGAGGCACAGCTACGGAGCTAGCTATGGAGGCACAGCTATGGAGCTAGCTATGGATCTAGCCTCCCACTAGCTTATCCCATCTAAAGTCAGTCTGTAGTGATGAGGATAAGGTGATCGCCAAATTCCTACATATTCAGGGATCTGTAGACAAGTGAAGAGCAGCTACCAGTGAGTTAGGGCTTCCCTGGGAACTGCCTGCAGACACAGAGCTCTGGGTGGTGCAGACCGTTGCATGTTTAAGCAGGAGACTGACTCCTAACCGCTCAGTCCTGATGGGCTCATTAGCTGCAGGCCCACTGTGTGGCACTGAGTACCTCAGCTAAGAGTCCATGGCTTCCTGACCTTGTTAACATCATTAACACCCAAGGCATGACCTGAAAGCAGCAAGTTCATTCCCCAGTGAGGAACTGGCATACTGGAATCAATAGTAGAAAAAGTCCAACTAGTAAGTGTCCAAAACCACACCTTTCATGAACATCAACCATAGACAGTGAGTCACAGAATGTTTGCCTCATGAGAATCATAGCAATGATCTTGCCAACCCCTTCAGCTTCCATCCCAGGACACTGAGACTGGGAAGACGAGGGGCTTCCCCCGAGGCACATAGTAAGTCACAGACAGAAGGAGGCGTGGAAGCCAGGGCTCCGCTCTTCATACTAAACCACTCAAATCTGAGCGAACCTGAGAGCAGAGAGCAGAGGGCCCAGGGTGAGACCCGGGAGTCCTTTCTCACTTCTCTCCTCTCCTCTCTCTGTTCAGCCACAGAGCAGCTTTTCCAAGCAGTCAGTGCCCACTGAATTGGAAGCAGTGGCTCCATGGCTCCTGCTCTCAGGAAATTTAGATTATTAGAGGGCACTGGATGCATAGCTGAAACTATGACCCCTCAATGGAGGTGCTAACAGAAGCTTTGCCCCAAGAGGACGACCAGGTGCCTCCTCCATCCTGTGCCTTGGCCTCGCCATCCCCAGATGCAGCGGAGGCCTGTATGGTGTGAATCAAATGATTGCTGTTTAGTCTGCATCTAGGTCAGTGTTTTCATCCAAAATTACAAGATTCGGTTCCTGACATTACTCTTTGCTTACTCATATTATTGCTATTGTTCAATATGTTTCTTATACATCAATATTTGTTGATCGACTGCCTAAATGAACTAATTAACAGCACATACACAAGAACAACCGGTTGAGAAATGTGTTGCAAAAAACTTCAATCAAGATTGCCTTAATTGTCATTCATTTAGTATGTGCTATGTCCCATGTCCATTACATACACTATTTTGAATGTTTACAACAAATATGCAAAGAAGATATTTAAAAAGAAAATCATTTGCCTAAAGGCATACAGCTTTTTAAGTAGTGGAGGCGGGGTCTGAACTCAGTCCTGGCTGATGCCAACCTCTGTTCTTCCACCACCGTGCTTACCTTTTTACTTTTCAAGATGTGTTTGTCCACACAAACGTAGGTCAGCTCTGTCCTTTCCATCACAGGTGTCAAATGAAATCAACATTTTTGCCATCAGCCTAGCTTATAGGTTTCCATTTTTTGGACCAATGGGCAAGCAATTATTTGCAAGGATATAGAACACTTAGTAGGGGTGGGGGTAGGGTGTGAGAAGGATCCTCCCTTTTGCAGATAGACAGGAAGCAGGCAGTGGGCACTCAGTATATTTTTACCAGGGAACTATCCTTAGAGTGATAGAACCACTTAAAAGAAACAGGCCAAGATAAAAGGGATTTCTCATCCCCTCTGCAAATGATGTTCTCTTAGCACTCCCTAACACAGTGAAGAGAGGCCAGTCTTTCCCTCATTCATGTAACAGACTGTTCAGGCCTTGCCTCTCTGGCGAAGGGGGTCCTGCAAGGTTGAATCTCCTATAAGGACTCTCATGCCACTTTATACTCCCTGAATCACTGGAGGGGACACAGATTGGCGTTAGCGTGGAACAAAGGATGCACAGAAGAGGAGAAGGTGAGAAAGAGGGGGGAGGGGTGTAAGATTCCATCCATCAGCCTCTGTCGTTTCTGACTCTGGGTTGTTTACAAAATCCTCACCCTAGTATGCCCTGGGCGGCCTCAGATAGCCCCTGCTCCTTCCTTTAAGGAGGCATTGCTTTTGTTACAGCAAAATCCGAACACCTTAACTTGCCACCGGCCAGGACACACCCAAAAGTTGGCCTGGGGAAGATGGGACGACCTGGCAGGTGAATCAACACCTACCAAGTATGGATGATGCTTTCTCTTGAAGCTCTCAAAGACATTCTCCCCATTCCCTCTGCCCACGCCACACCATTTATGTGAGTGAATCTGTCATAAGCACGGGGTGGCGGAAATGTGAGGGCTGGGCGCCTCCTGAGGTAAATGCCATCAGTTCTAAACAGGAAGGGGGAACCGTGGCAGGCAAGCCATGCAGCCTCTAAGTCACTTCACAGTGATCTGCATATCCCAGCAAAGCCTAGGGCCCCATTAGGGAATCTTTTTGGGAAAAGGGCCCTCCTGTCACCCCGTGTGCTCACTCACGAGTGAGGGCAGATGCTGACAGCCTCACTGGACAGCAACCAAGATGGAGAGGCAAGCAGTGCAGCATGGTGCCCTCCCGAAATTTCACCTCTGCAGGCCAAGGTTCCAGGGCACACGTAAACCGTCTGGCCAGCTCTGAGACACCATCTCACCTGTTCTGTGGATGAATGCAGGTCCCACTCTCCTCTGTCCTCAGCACTGGCCTCTAGTCCATTCACCATCCCCATTCTACCTCTCACAAAATAAGTGTGTGCTCAGGGAATGCAATTGCATTGAAGGAACCTTGAAGAAAGGGGCTGAAGGCTGGTCCATTGCCTACCTACACCAAGAAAAACAAAAAACTCTTAAATGTTACAAAGGCTGTGGCTCCTGATTAGGGATGTAAATGCATCTCTATTGACCAGGATTATGAATCAATGTTTAAAAAATTAGATCAGCTGTGCACGGTGGCTCACACCTATAATCCCAGCACTTTGGGAGGCCAAGGCGGGTGGATCACCTGAGTCAGGAGTTCAAGACCAGCCTGAACAACATGGAGAAACCCTGTCTCTATTAAAAATACAAAATTAGCTGGGCATGGTGGTGCATGTCGGTGATCCCAGCTACTTGGGAGGCTGAGGCAGGAGAATTGCTTGAACCCAGGAGGCAGAGGTTGTGGTGAGCCGAGATAGCATCACTACATGCCAGCCTGGGCAATGAGAGCGAAACGCTCTCAAAAAAAAGAAATTAGATCATTTGGCAGATGTGTATTTAGAGGCACTGTGTTGTAGACCCTTTTGCACAGTGTGACCCCATCTCCTCTATCCATCTTGACCCTGTGTGGCTATGGGTGTGGGTTGCCGGGAGCTCCTGGTGAAGGCGGTCCTGCCTCTCCCCGGCATGTCCACATACCAACTGAGCTGCAGTGGATGGGGTTCAGTCAAACATCTCTCATGGATTTACTTTTTGCAGGAGTTTGAGCTGGGAGATCCCAAGAACTATTTGCTTCCAACATGTTCTCTCTTGATTTTTACATCTTTCTGCATTTCAAGAGTAATGTAACTCACGGGAGGCCTGATTCACTGAAAATAGCTCAGTGAAGTCTGGTTTGTGAGAGCCATTTGATGCCTAGGAGGCCTTTCTTTCCTGGTCTTCTGAACCCATGTACTCCAAACCTCAGCTCTGGCTGGAAGTTGGAGAGGAAGAACCCAAAGCAATAGCAGGGAGGGAAGCCCAGACACCATGCAGAAGTATGTTTAGTCCTCTGCAATCACCTGTGATTCTTATCCCCATTTAGCAGATGAGAGCATCAATGCTCAGACAGGAGCAGCACCTGCCTTACAGTTTGTAAGTAAGAGATCTGCCACCGCACTACCCCACACCCTGGGGAGCAAACTGCTCAGCCCCAAGATGCCAGCCCAGGCTCTGCTTCACTTAGTGGTTCTTTTGAGCTTCCTCCTTTGGAAGCCCTACCCTAGCAGGAATCCAGAAGGGTCCACTCACAGTTACCCTACAAATCAGTTCTGGTTCAGACTCTACTATTGGCTTTGAAAGCTTGCGATGTCCTTAAACACTGGTCCTGGCGGCTTGGGGAGTAAGTGGTGAAGGGATGCAGTGTATAATACTGCCACGACCCTTCCAAGGAGCCTCAGAGGTCTCCCACCCTGGGGCCACAACCTGCCAGGCTTCAGGGTCCCAGGTCATCAAGTCTGCTTCCCACTCTGACAACCTGCGAGGTAAGGTGATACAGGTATGTTGGTACCAGAGGCGATGCTGTTCCAGATTGCATCTGAAGGCAGAATCAGGGGTCAGGGACTAGAATTACAGCCAGAAGATTTAGATTAGAGAGAAGGGCTTCCTGACAAGTTGCTAAACTCAGCGGGTGATTAGGGAGAGTTTACGGAAACGCTTTCCCAGGAAATATAATCCCATCACCCTACTTAGGAGGAAGAGTCTCCCTAAGAAGACAAACCAGAAAGGTTCAGGCTTTTTAGCCTAGAAAGACTACAGATGTGAGTCTTGTGAAATGAAGCGGGGTTGATGGGGAGTTCTGGCAGGCGAAATCAAACCTGACCTGCCTCCTTTGCAGACTTGCCAGGATCAAAGGAGATAACATCTCTGCAAGCATTTGTCAGCTGTTTGGTGCCAAGGCAAGGATAAGGGATTTTTATTGTGTACAGGAGCTGGGGTCTCTCCCTTGAGGCTTTGAGGAGTCAATAAATGCAGTGTTGCTTTACACAGAGGGCGGCAAACTACCCAGCTGAGAGCAGTGTAGACTGATGAGTGCAACAGGCTCCAATCAAAACTTTAAGACAATTCACAAATATCAGGGGCTTCCAAGTTAAAATCAAGGCCCGCCGCCGTGGCTGAACGCAACTAAAACTTGTCATCATCATCTCCATTAACATCCAACACTCTTTGTATACGCATTTTGCACATTTTCTCATTTGATCCTCATCACACTTCTAGGGAGCAGCTCAGGGAGGTATAATCCCATTCTACCAGTGAGGAAGTTGAGGTTCAAAATTGGGTTGTGTGAATTGCCCAAGGTCACATAACCATCCAGTGGTACCACTGCCTTAACTTCAGGTGGAGGTCAATGCCCTTTCCACTCTAACGTTGCCCACTCTTGTGATCAATTTCATCATTCATCCACGTGTTCATTAACTCAACAGATATTTACTAAGCATCTTTAAAACAAAAGAAACAGCAAACTGGAACATATTTTCTTTCCAAGCTCATTGTGAAATTGGGACGCATTCCATGAAATAGTTGTATCGTTTTGTTCCTTTGCTCTAAAAACACTTAATCTCATCTCGTTGTCTGTGACCCTTCTTAACAATAGCTGACAAGGTCTTAACAATTTGCCCCATCCCTCTGACCTCATCCTCTCCCACTTCCCACCTCGTTCTCTAGATCCTGGGTACACTGACCTTTCAAGTCTTCAGTGACACCAACTAGGCTGCTTTCTGCCTCTGAGCCTTTGTACACGCTATTTCCCCCATGCATACACGTCTGCACCGCTCTCATAATTTAGGTCTGAGCTCCAATGTCATGTTTCCCAGAAAGGATTTTCCTGACCTGCCTCATCACACACAGGCCCTCCCCATCACAGTACCTTTTATTTTCTTGATGGCATTTATTACTTTCTACAATTTTCTTATTTATATTTACTTGTTTGCTATCTGTCTCCCCTTGCCCCCAGCCTCAAATTCCAGAAAAGCAGAGGTCTTGTCTGTCTTGCTTGCTGCAGCAGGCACCTGCCCTATGTTTAACATATAATAAGCACTCGATAAATATTTATTAAATAAAATCATGAACTATTGGTCAAAAGTATTTATTACATTACACTTGATTGCACAGTACAGCCATTGTTATGAGCTATAGATGAAAAAAAACTTCTTAGGTTACACTGAAATCTAATTGCAAGGAAACTGTCTGTAGCTGTAGTCAGGTTCACACAGAGTATACCCTGGATCAGAATGAATACTATTCCCTTCACTCTGTGTTTTGTTAGTTTGTTTACATATGGCTTCAATTTATGGAACCTCCAGTCCTTAATAAATGCTGAATATGAGAAAGTTTCAGTAAGTTGTGGCCAGTGGACAGCAGTCCACTTAGGAGTCACTGTGAAGTTAAAAATACTAACAGGTCACAGAGGGGGCTGGGTATCCAGCCAAAGCTAAGACTTGTCCTGTCCCTGAACTTACAACTAAACCTGCCAAAAATAAAGCTAGTTTTAGCCCCTTTCATCAGCCCTTTTCTTCATGGCCGGCAGCTTTTCCTCGGTTACTTCTCCTTTCTTCCCAGGTGTCCCTGCAGACTAAGGGAGAACCCACACTAAGGAATAAAGCCACGGCGGGATTCCAGGCAGGCACCAGCACCTGCTTGGACGGCTCTGCCCTGCTCCTTCTTGCACCAACTCCTAAGTGTCTTGAAAAAGAAAGATTCAGGGTCATGGAGACCCTGAATTTAAGGAGTTGATAACAATAAAGTGTCACCTGGCCTGAAGATACATCTGGAGGGACCTTCAAGGTACATGGCTTGGTCGTCCTTGCAGCCACCACTCTGCATAAAATTTCCACTGGCAGGTGTATCTTACAGGCATTTGGCTGCAGAACTCTTAACTCGCCTCTTGTCCCAGTGATATGGACTGTAATCGCCGACAATGCGTGTGGGTTTAAGGAACTCTGAGGAAAATAATCACGCATTTATGAGGCACCCGCTTTGTAGTTACAGTTGGGGGCAGGACTAGCACCTGCTTCCTTGCTGTGGTTTGAGCTATGTGATATTAAGATGACTCCAGGAACACTGTAACAAACACATTTCTATTTATTGAAGAGTGCTTTATGTAACGCCCGCAACTATCCTCTGAAATAGACATTGCTATGCCCATTTTTCAGCTGAGAAGAAAACTAAAGCTCATGGAGGTAAACGGATTTGCCCAAGTTCACATTGCTTGTAATGGTGGGGCCGGGATTCCTTCTGACTCCGAAGGTCTTGATCTTTCCTTTAGTTTCTGTCTTCACATTTGCAGGTCATAGTAACCGATTGTAGAATGAGCTCATAATTCCCAATAAAATGTATGCAATTACATTTTTAATTTCCTGAGTGAAAAGTAAGTGTTAAAACTATGTTTTGAGTCACTTACTTGAGTTGATCAAGTGAGAACATGATATTCATTTCTTTTTTTTTTTTGAGACAGAGTCTCGCTCTGTTGCCAGGCGCCAGGCTGGAGTGCAGTGGCACGATCTCAGCTCACTGCAACCTCCGCCTCCCGGGTTCAAGCAATTCTCCTGCCTCAGCCTCCCAAGTAGCTGGGGCTACAGGCGCACACCATCATGCCCAGCTAATTTTTGGATTTTTTAGTAGAGACGGGGTTTCACCATGTTGGCCAGGCTGGTCTTGAACTCCTGACCCCAGGTGATCAGCCTGCCTTGGCCTCCCAAAGTGCTGGGATTACAGGCATGAGCCACTGCGCCCAGCAATATTCACTTCTTAAATATTGACTGAGCAGATACTCAGTGCCAGATGCTATCATTTGAGGACACAGGGAAAATTGTTTATGACCGGAAAAGCCCAACAGCTCTGTCTTCAAAGAGCTTACGTTCTAGTCAGGGAAGATGGAGGATAAACAAATAAGGGAAACCTACACTATGCCAGGGAGTGGAGAGTATTGTGGTATCAAACAAAGCAGAGGGCAGAATTGGGAATGCCAGGAGTGGGGTTTGCAGTTTTAAATAGTCTGTTCAGGGGAGGCCTTGCTGAAAAGAGGGGATTTGAACAAAGAGCTGACAAAGGTGGGGAACACAGCATGGGACTCTCTGGGGAAGCCTCATTCCAACAGCTGGAGAGCACGGACAAAGGCTCTGAGCTGGAGTGCCCCACTTTGCTCAGTTACTTACAAAGATAGATTAATATGAAAAATGTCAGCCTGATAAGTTGCTTGGTATTTCAAATGCAAAAAAAGAGGGGGAAATCTTAAGATGAATCCCTGAGATGGAATCAGGAGGAGTGGCTGCTACGGGAGAAGGGGGGTTATGGCTGAGGGGTAAGGGAGCTGGACAGTGCTGGGGAGGTTTCACATCTTGATTGGGGTGGAGGTTAGAGGCTTATTGTCACCTGCTGCATACTGAAGACTGTGCACTTTACTGTGTGAAATATATCTCAGGGTTTTTTGTTTCGTTTTGTTTTTTGAAATGGAGTCTGACTTTGTCTCCCAGGCTAGAGTATAGTGGCATGATCTCAGCTCACTGCAACCTCTGCCCCTGGATTCAAGCGATTATCCCACTTCAGCCTCCCGAGTAGCTGGGGTTATAGGCCCCTACTACCACACCTGGCTAATATCTGTATTTTTAGTAGAGACAAGGTTTCACCATGTTGGCCAGGCTAGTCTCGAACTCCTGACCTCAGGCCTCAGCCTCAGCCTCCCAAAGTGCTGGGATTACAAGTGTGAGCCACAACGCCCAGCCCATTATCTCAGTTTTTCAAAATGAATGAAAGAGGCCTTAGATTTCCACCTTCGATATTCTGAAGTTGCATATTCACATGCTGTATAATATCAGAATTTTTAGTGTACATTTCATGGTTTCTTCTTTGCTGCTCAGGCCCATGAGATTCACTGAGAAAAATGCAAGCTTAAAAAGAACAGGGTTCAAGTGTTTGCTCTGGGATCTTGAAAGAGTTGACCATCCTTCCTGGATCTGAGTTTCTAAACTATAAAGTAGGTCCGGTAATGATGGTATCCACCTTGCAGAGCTATTGGGAGTCCAAAACAAGATCGTGTCTGGGAAAGTTCTCATTTAGCTGCAAGACCACAGAAATCTTAGTTCATGTTATAATTATAGGTGCATCCAGTGTTTTACTGGAGTGCCTGCAGGTCACCACCGAGACAGCTCCCACCTGTGCTCTGTCCGTCGCCTCTTGTCTCCTGCCGGTCACCGTCTGCTAGGCATTGGGCACTGCCACACACGGCAGGTGACTCAGCCAAATGATGTTCTATGGTGGGGGGCAAAATGACTCCCGTTCCTTTTGGGTAATGCTCTGCCCCTCAAACTGAGGTCATTATACTCTAAAATCTCAGGCAGTGACTCAATCAACGGCCCTTTCTGTACCACCCCCTCAACCCTGCAAGACTCAGACCTGAGTGCAGGGGAAGCTGGACCGGGAGAGCCATGTGACTGGTGGTAGAGGCGAGGCTGTGTGGTGCTGAGACCTCCACCCCTCCCACTGGTGACTGAGCATTGTCAATAGATCACACTTGTCCTCCTGTTCCTTTAGGAGGAGATTTCCCAGCTATCGGCCACTCGCATGGAGACAATTAAGGGGCCGGCCAAATTGTGGGGGGCGGGCAGGGAGGCACATCATCAACAGGGGATTTGAAACTTAGTGAAACTCGAGTTGGTCTGACTTGTATTATCACCACGCACTGGAAGTTCTAAAGAAAGTCAGGCCGGGCGCGGTGGCTCACGCCTGTAATCCCAGCACTTTGGGAGGCCGAGGCGGGTGGATCACGAGGTCAAGGGATCGAGACCATCCTGGTCAACATGGTGAAACCCCGTCTCTACTAAAAATACAAAAATTCAGCTGGGCATGGTGGTGCGTGCTTGTAATCCCAGCTACTCAGGAGGCTGAGGCAGGAGAATTGCCTGAACCCAGGAGGCGGAGGTTGCGGTGAGCCGAGTTCGCGCCATTGCACTCCAGCCTGGGTAACAAGAGCGAAACTCCGTCTCAAAAAAAAAAAAGAAAGTCAGTGATACAATACTGACCCTCTCAGGACTTAGACCTCTTAGTCTAAGTCCCACGTAGTTGCTGTAATTACTATGTATTGACTTTAATTACATATAGATATACAATTACATCTGTAAAATATTATATGATGTAGATGATGACCTTTTCATTGCTTACTTTTAATAAGCATTGTGTTCTCTACAGAAGGTAATTTGGAGAACTCCCAATTACATAGTGCTCTTCTGAGCTACTCACCCCAGTCCCCAAGGACTTAGCTAAAGGCCTCTGTTTCCAGAGCTATTCCTAATGGCATAATGATTTGGAATGGTTATAGCTTTCTTCCAGGTATAGTCTGCCCCTGTGGTATCACATATTCTTGTGTTTAAACAGTTCACTTGAAAAAAAATAAGCATAGTGATTATATTAATAAAGGCAAAGAAACAGAGTGTGAGTTACTTCAATTCTGCCAACCTATGTGAGAACCTAGAGTTTCATCTGCGTTTAAAGTTGAAAACAGTGAGATAGAGTGTGAACTGCAAGGTATAATGTTCTGTTTGGTATCAGTTCATTTGAGTTCAAGCATAAAACGTTTTACAAACTATGGATGATATCTTTAATATTGCTATTTATTTAAAAATAAAAAAACAAATCAAGAAAATGATGATAATTACGTGACGAACGAATCAAGAAAATAATTATTACTACATGGCTATTCTGGAAAATAGTTTCAAGATTCAGAGGGAGGAGGTATCACATATGAACAATTCCAGGTTCAGAAGCACTAGGCACAGCAAAGACTGTGTGTACCACTTAACCAGATGTACTGAATGCTGGTGATGGACATGTTTGACTCTCAAGCTGTATGTCCTGCAATGTTGTTATTGCTGCCCTTCTAGAATGGTTTCAGATACAGCCCTATCAGGAAGCAAGGGGATGATGCAGATGGCCTAGGAGCTCTCTGCTGTTACCACTCATTCATTCAAAAAGCACTTATTGGGCAGGCTTAGTGCACATTGGCACGGCAGAGCTCTGCACTTGACACTGGTGGTAATAAGGCTAAGGAGGCTAAGGCCTCCCTACATGAACCCAAACTGAGAAAACTAGCACCAGATGAAGGTTAAGTATCTTGCTGTTTGGTTGGGCAGAGTGGCTCACTCCTGTAATCCCAGCACTTTAGGAGGGCAAAGTGGGCAGATCACCTGAGGACAGGAGTTCAAGACTACCCTGGCCAACATGGTGAAACCGTGTCTCCACTAAAAATACAAAAATTAGTCAGCGTAGTGGTGCATGCCTGTAATCCCAGCTACTTGGGAGGCTGAGCAAGAGAGTGGTTTGAACCCAGGAGGCCGAGGTTGCAGTGAGCAGAGATCTTGCCACTGCACTCCAGCCTGGGCAACAGAGTCCATCTCAGCAAAAAACAAAAACAAAACAACAAAAAAAAACTTGCTGTTTAAAAGGCTACAATTATAGTATCATTTCCAAAGCGCACCTATTAAAAAGGGGGGTTTATAGGGAGGAAATGCACACTTGTAATGTAATAGTTGATAAACAGAAAACCCATTTATGTTATTATACAGTTAGAAGATGAGTCCTAACCTGCTGTGGAGACACTAGTAATTGAAGGGAAACTCGTCTGTAATGGATAACAACACATGCCCCAACATCACCAGAGCATTTAGAGGCCTCTTGAGGTGTCTCTGGAACATGTAAAGTGCATCTTCCTGATTTATTTAATAAAAGCAATCCTTGCTCATTATTCCTCTTATTATCATTGGTAATAATAGTGACAGGGTGTTTGAACATGTTAGTTTAGCTCTGGGATTGGCCAGGAGGAGAGGTTTATATTCTACTGTTTATTACTCATCTAATAGTGAAGACCTGTGAACCAACTGGTATGAGTATGGGAAGCTGGGGGAGTAAGACGCTGCAGGAAGGCCACGGAGAGGGTGGTCGATGTGACATGTCATTGGTGGCAAAAACCATCAGACACTGGTAACCCACTCCCTCTCTGTAAGAGCACAGATGCGGATGTCCTCCCTGGTATGAAAACAGTAACCAGCCATTTCACAACTTGCTGGGCTCTCCAGATGGCTTTCTCACCTGTAAAAGGTCTTGTGGCTCCTTTGTCAACACTGGTACAGCTCTTTTTGTCCTGGACTCAAAGGAGCTGAAGATCAACCAGGAATACCAGGAAAAGCAAGCTCTAGCGTTGACCCGAGTTTGAAGCTCTTTAACTGGCTATAGGTGAGACTTTCAAGAAGTTTCTCAAGTCAGGAGCCCTGTTTTCCTCAGCTGTATAGCGTACACCATAATACCAAGCATCTGGCACACAATGAGAACTTGATGCAAAGCTGTGTTAAAACACTGTGGATCCGCCATGATACATAAATACACTGTTGTACTACTGTGTCCAGCTACATCTTCTGTCACCCCCATTTTCATTACGGTCCCATCCAAGTGGGGACTGTTGCTGTCACTGCTCCTCCTTGTTACTCAATGTCCTGAGAAATTCTTCTTTCCACATGCTAGTAATAGAATAAGAAAAATGGATTAGAAATGTTTATTTCTTCCCACGGTACTGAAAGATCAGTCTAATTAAAAAATGACTTCACTGGTGTTTAATAACTGCACTAAGGGCGAAGTGTAATTATTCTCATGCTTTAGATGGAGAAACGGAGGCTGGAAACGTTAAGGAAATTGCTCGAAATTATATAATAAGCCAGAATTTTTATTCAGGGAGTTCTGGATGTTTTTTTTCCTTTTAGAGATGTTTTCCACTGTTATCAAGATGGTGAACAAGAAAATCCTTTCATCAGTATGAATAAAATAAATTGGAACCAATATTGATAAGCAGAATTCTTTACAGTTTTACAAAGCACTTTTACAAAACAAAGTATCTAACTTAATTGCAAGATTACCGGGATTACTAAATAGTACTACTATATATGACCATTTTATAAAAGAGGAAATGGAAATTCTGAAACGTTACTTGACCTGTCCAAAGTCGCAATACTCAGATAAGTAGAGCCCAGACCACTGTTGCTCCAAACACACATCCTGCCGTTATATTTCCTAGACATGTAAAGTGAAAATGGTATGGGTACATTCCTCATCCCTATGTTGCTCACCATCTGCCTCCTGCGTCTTTTCTCTCAGTCCCTGTAGCTCCTAGTCATCAAACTGCTTGCTCCGCTATTAAGACTTCCTTGATTAATACCTTCCTTTCTGACCCCAAGGCGTCCTGATTCTTTTAACCTTATCTGTGGAGTCCGAACATTCCACGAATATTGGATGTGAGTCATGTATATGCAGAATTCCATTTTATCATCTGATTTAAAAACCCAATTCCTCATGAAGGATAATCAAAGATTTCCGGGTCCTGAAGCTTATGCAATTTGGGGAGCCCTTTGCAGAAAAAAAAAATTAGGTACAGAGCTTTGAAAGAAGCCCATCTATGTGGGGGGTCGGTACTAACACTGAAGCTTCAGTGTAGAAGCCCTGAAGCCATGAATTCACCTCTGTCCCCATGGAAGATTCAACTCCAGTCTGGTTCTTCTTCAGTGAATCTACTTGGGGCCAATACTGAGCTGTCCATCTTGCAGGTTTAACTCAGCTAACTCTCACAGCAACACAGACAAGAAGGTGTAATTGTCTGTATTTATTATTATCATTTTTTTATTCAGAGTTTTGCTCTTATTACCAAGGCTGGCGTGCAATGGTGCTATCTCAGCTCACTACAACCTCCACCTCCCCGGTCCAAGTGATTCTCCTGCCTCAGTCTCCCAAGTAACTAGGATTACAGGCACCTGCCACCATGCCCGGCTAATTTTTGTATTTTTAGTGGAGACAGGGTTTTACCATGTTGGTCAGGCTGGTCTCGAACGCCTGACTTCAGGTGATCTGCCCGCCTTGGCCTCCCAAAGTGCTGGGATTACAGGCATGAGCCACCACGGCCAGCTGATTGTCTTTATGTTATAATTTGGCTACTCTCTAGTTCATTGTTTTCAACTCAAGTTTCAGTTTGTTGAGCCAAGGAATCTTGCTTTTAATTTCTTGTAGGACCTCTCTTGATCCCAACAAAATCTTGAGTTCATAAATGTTTTATGAATGAATGTATATTTGAACAAATGAATGAATAAAGGAACATGTTCAATGGCTACTTGTTGAATTTATAGCAGAAAATGTAATTGTTATAATAATTGCTACTTTTTGAGTGCCTATTAAGAGCCAGTCACTCCGCATATATTATCTCCAATTCTCACAGTCACCCTGTGGACTGGGTATTATTATCTCTAATTTATAGTCAAGGAAACTGAGGCTCTTTGCAGTTAAATCATTTGCCCAAGGTCAAACAGTTAGTAAGTGGCAGAGCCGGATCCGATTACCTACAAAGCCTAAGTTATTTCCATCTCACACCATACCTCAGAAGCGACACTCCAAATACTGTGGTCAGGGGAACTGCGTCCTGCCTGGCGCTGTACCTGCTCACAATTATGCCTCGCCTGTACATGGAGGTAGGTGAGGTGAGGCGCCTTCCTGCTTCACCAGGCTCTTTCTTCTCCTACCCCGTGTGCTCCCACAGTATCTTGGATGTGCTCTGCACGTGTAACATACTTGTCACATGGAAATGAATGGTGGGCAAATTCCCTTAGTGGGTCTACAGGAGGAAGTGGAATTAAATAGAAGTTGCGTTGGCAAACAGAGAATGCATGCCAAGGAGACCAGGGTGTTGTGACAAACAACTACCTGGGCCCAAGCAGAGGGGTGGAGGCAAATAAGATCCTCTGGGGCTTTTTACTTTCTGCCCCAGACAGACCAGAAGAAAGATGCCCTTTGTGGTCTCTTTGGACCAACAAGACTCTGTGATCATAGAGGAATGTGAGCATGAATGCCAGATTCCCACCAAGTGCTGGTAATGATGAAGTGTCTCTTGGGCAATTTTTATATGGTGAAAATGTGGTGGTGCTTTTAAGAGGTTTCAAGAGCCGTAGGCAAAAAGATGCTCTGATAACAGTGGAATGGGATGTTCAAAGGCTCTCGCCTCCATTATCTCATTGAACTCTCGCCAGTCCTTTAGGATAAGAGGGAGGCAGTCAAAGTCATTCCCGTCTTACAGAGGGGAGATTAAAAGCCCAAGGTCTTAGAGACCAGAAGTTCACCACGTTTATTCTATATTTTGTTTAGTAACTGATTATCCTTAATGCAGGCAGTTTCTAGAAGACGGGACAACTTAGAATATTCCCTTCCTTTGCATTAGAATTCAATCTAGCGGCCGGGCGCGGTGGCTCAAGCCTGTAATCCCAGCACTTTGGGAGGCTGAGGCGGGTGGATCACGAGGTCAAGAGATCGAGACCATCCTGGTCAACACGGTAAAACCCCGTCTCTACTAAAAATACAAAAAATCAGCTGGGCATGGTGGCATGTGCCTGTAATCCCAGCTACTCAGGAGGCTGAGGCAGGAGAATTGCCTGGACCCAGGAGGCGGAGGTTGCGGTGAGCCGAGATCGCGCCATTGCACTCCAGCCTGGGTAACATGAGTGAAACTCCGTCTCAAAAAAAAAAAAAAAGAATTCAATCTAGCATCACAGAGAATTTGGTATTTAAAAAACGCCGTTTGCTGTTGGGAAGAAGGCTATGGTGGAGATGGTGGTGGTACTGACAGTGATGACCGTACCAGCACCAGAGACCTGAAATCATTCAGGAATAACAGCACAAAGAACAGTTGTCCCCAAGTCCTTGAGCACTGAGGCCCAAAGACCTTGCAGAATCCCCCCAATTTGGTGACAAATCACTCCTAACATGAGCTACCAAAAAAGGGGAGCAGGGAGATTGGAATAACCAGCTCTTTAGTGGAGAATCTGGGTCCGTAGTCTATGGTTCTGGGTTCCAGATGATTTGCTGAGCTAGCCTATCAATAACTGATCCCAGCAGGGATGTCTGGCTTGGGCTGGGGGCACTGGCAGATAAGGACATGCTCTGCTCAGATACCACTTCAGAAAAGGAGTTGCAGAGTGTGATTCACTGATGGGCTCCAGCTTTTGGCTCCCTGGGGTCCACCACGGCTTCCTAGCTGAGGTCACACATTCCTTTCAAGAGGGTGGATGGGAGTCAGCCAAAGATCCAGCAAGGTGCTAGCTAGCACAATCACATGCCCATTTCCGTGCTACGTGGGGCTCCTTCATTGGGCAGTCTTTGTTCTGGAGCTGTCCATTGGGCTGCTGTGGACTTTGTTGGAGGTACCTGGTGATCGTGTGGCTCCCTCTGCCTGGTTCTACTTTCTCCTCTTTTCTCTCACAGGCCTTCCTCCTGCAAACTTTCTGCACTCCTAACTCCACCTCAGCACCTGCCTCTTGGAGAACACAGCTGCCACACCTGTGTTAAGCTCCAAAGCGCTAGAGGTACCTAGTTCCTGGACGAAACTAGAAACATGGAGATATTGCACCCAATAGCAGGACAAGGATGAACCCAGCCCACAGGCCCCAGAGGAGGAAGACAGCTAAGTGGCTGGGGGCATGGATGGCAGCAGCTGGCACCAACATTAACCAAGGGCTTATCAGGACAAGGAAGGTAGCTTCCCTCCGTGCCAGCCAACTGCACTTAGGTGGCGATGCTGAGAACTTCCGCAGTCTAAGTTACTCTGAAGCTTGGGCAAATTGTTTCACTGCCTTCAGCTTTAGTTACCCAAACATAAAATGGGACTAGTGACATGCGTTGTTAAAGTTCACCTTTCATTGGACCCCAAAATGATTCTAGAGATAGAGAGTAGATTAGGGGTCACTTGGGGTTGGGGAGAATGGGGCTATAGGAGGTAAAGGGTACGGGGTTTGTTTGTTTGTTTTTCGATGTGATTAAAAAGTTCTAAAATTGACTGTGATAATGATTGCATAACTCTGTGAATATACTAAAAAATCATTAAATTGTACACTTTAACTGAGTGAGTTGTATGGTACATGAATTGTATTTCGATAAAGCTGCTATTTTAAAATATTTGGCTCAATGAATCATTGCAAGATGAATAACCCATTGAACTATCACCCAAGTCAGGAAATGGAATATTCTATAATCTCAGACATCCCTTTACTGCCTGGAAGGACACGTATGTTTTATTTGTTTAGTCCCCTGTCCCCAGAAATCTTCTGGCACATTTCTGAAATAGGTCATTTGGTGTGACTGGAATTAACTTCCATTGGGTCTGCAATGAAACATGGTGACTTCTCTGGTGATCCTTCTCATGAAACAGAGTTAATTCCTGGCCTCCTGTTTGAAAAGGGATACTGGTAAATCTGAGCCCATCCCAAAGGTGTGTGAATAGATGAGGAGAGGACTAGATCCCATGAACAGAAGCATGGAGCCTCCCAAGCTCATTGCAGGTGTGGCCCTAAGAATTGCCAAGGGCCTCAGCCTGTTCTTCACCCGCACACCCCCAAGCATTCACACTCATCCTCCAGCCTCATCTGAGCTCAAGGCAGAGGTTTTCTTACTTTTACCAGGAAACCCATTGCAAAGGATCATGGAACGTCACATCACCCCAAGGCACAAGGCCAGAATGGCCATGACATGAAGCAGGGGAGACAGGAGAGCCGTATGCGGGGGTTGAGTTTCAAGAAAATTGAAGAGGAAGCATACCAGGACATCAACACCACATGGAAGGGCAGAACGGATGCTCCCTGTGGACACTGGGGTGAGACCGTTCCTGTGGGTGATCCTGTCCCCTTCACGGGAATTAAGACTCCAGAGTTCATTTGTCCTGAAGGCCTACTGCAATTCCCCAGGCTCAGAGATTGTCACTTTCCTCCATGTTAACTTCCTTGGATCCCGCAGCATTACTGTGAAATAAGCAACATCATCTTATTTTAAAGATGATGAAGGTGAGGATCGGAAAGGTTAAGTGCCTTGGCCTGGGCCAAGACCATCAGCTGCATGAACGTCTTAACAAAATGTTGGTCTGTAAAGCTATGTCAGGCTTATTCCTGGTTCCTCGTCTAAGCTGCTGAGATTATTCACACATGTCATCCCTTTCCCGGCCGTGGTTTCCCAATCTTCGAGCATGGGGCCTGAGCAGAGGGCTGTACAGCAGCTTGAGCAAGTGGCCTAGAGAGAAGAAAGCAAGTGCCTTTTGAAATCGAGTCCACTCTGTGGCAGCATTTGGGTGCAGCCCCGATTTTGGCCCAAATTGCTCAAAGAGTGGACCATAAAGAAAATTAAACGGGCAACTGAGATGTGGGCCAATGATCTCAAGATGGAACAAGTTTGTTCTAGAGTAAGTCACAGTTTGAAGCCCCCATGTAGCAAATTTTCTGTCTCTGGGGCTCTGGGAAAACCCTTGTGTAGTATGTTTGCTTTCAGTTTCCTTTGACAGAGGCAGGGAGCTGGTGAGTGGGGGAAACATGCCTTTTCTCTAGGATCCCTCAATGTTTAATAGATGTGCAATCACCATCATCCAGCAAGGGAGTTGACAGCTTCTCAACTTCTGACATTAACCCAGCAACTCATGCCACTCCCCTGTGATCTGGCCCTTGTCCAGCCTGCTGACTCCTCTCAGTCAAAACCTTCATAAAAACAGGAACAGGATCTCTGATGGCCCAGAGGCTAACTCTGTCTCCTTTCCTGCCCATTCTACTCTGGGACTTCCCATGTGCCCTCCAAACTCTGAAGGGAAGATTTTCTCAACTGGGTGAATGGCCACACATGTGTCTCACTTCTGCAGTTCTGGCTTAGGGCTGGAAGAGCCTTGGAAGTCCTCAGGTTCATCCCACTGCCCCTGAGTGGTTGGCCGTATCAAGAGCTCCCCAGGCCTCTCTGCCTTTCCGTGTTTCTTTTTTTTTGAAACGGAGTTTCATTCTCACCCAGGCTGGAGTACAATGGCACGATCTCGGCTCACTGCAACCTCCACTCCCCAGGTTCAAGCAATTCTCCTGCCTCAGCTTCTCCAGTAGCTGGGATTAGAGGCATGTGCCACCACGCCCAGCTAATTTTGTATTTTTAGCAGAGACAGGTTTCTCCATGTTGGTCAGGCTGGTCTCGAACTCATGACTTCAGGTGATCTCCCTACCTTGGCCTCCCAAAGTACTGGGATTACAGGCATGAGCCACCGTGCCTGGCCCACCTCATGTTTCTTAAGCCCACATCTGTGCAGGGCTTGTGAATCCTCAATCAGATCAACCAGTCATTCTCTGAAGCTGCTCACCATCCAGTGCCAACAAGTACCATAAGGTATACATGGTACCTGGTAGCTCACATGTACTACCCAGGGCTTCAGAGAAAACTCAAAAAGTGCAAGTCCTTGCATGACTCAGGATGTATCAGGTAGGTAGCTCCCGAGAGACAAGGAGAAGGTAGGTAGCCCCTCCACTGTGTGTTTAGCTACTTCAACAATCCCTTGTAAGGTCTGTTAAATTATCTTGAGCACACGGCTCACTTTCTTGAATAAAATCTGTTCACTTTAAGGAAGAGAGATGTATCTTATGCTTTATCCTCTCACCCGTTATTCCTGGCATCAAACCTAGCAAACAGTAATAATAATCCGAGCTATGAGTTATGAGTGCCTACTCTGTTCCAGACACTGGGGAAGGAACTGTAAATAACATTAGCTTAGCTTAGCTTACCTTGACAAGAATTTTATGAGTCAGGTATTCTCACCATTTGAAAGACGAAGAATGAAGGATCAGATTTCATTCAGTGTCCCATCCTGACCATTCAGCCTGGAGTTGATGGAATCAACATTCTAACCCAGGATGATCTGAGAAACGCTGGATTAGTGAGGGTAAGCCAAGCTATGCTGCAGTTATAAGTAAACTCTAAAGTTTCAATGGCTTTGTATCATAAAAGTATATTTTTCACCCATGCAAAAGTGGTTGCAGATCTGAGTGTGTCTCCAGGGTAGATTTCCTCCTTGTGGCAGCTCAGGTACCCTGCCTCTTTCCCCTGTGACTCTACCACCCCAACATGGGGCCTCTACTGACAATCTGCCTGAAGACAAAGGGCTGCAGCTTCACGCAGGGGCTTCCATGCTTAGGGCTGAAGATGACCTGACTGTATCACCGCCACCCACATTCTATTAGCTAGTCGGTCACAGGTCCCCACCTAACTTCGAGGAGCCTGGGAATGTAGGCTTCTCTGTGTCCAGGAAAGAGGAAAACCAGCTATGGAGAGGCCCTAGGAATCTCTGCTACAAAAGTCAGCATGCTTTCTACCATGCTTAACTGCCTGTAAAACTGAAAGTAAAAAACAAGGTATATTCTAATGACATTGCCACTGGGGTTGTCATGTGGATACAAAAGATTGGGGTGGGTGCATTGGGGGAAATAGAGGAACCATTCACACTGTAGACAAAACACAAGACTTTCTGGTACATCGAATCAGCCTGAAATCCCCAACCTAATTAGTGCCCAGACAGAGGAGCTGGACTGCCCCCAGCTTTCCCCTCAGATGGATTGTCACTCCTCTGTGACTTCTTCTCAAAGTAGCCCTAATATTCACTATAACAGAACCTCCCAAATATACACCACTCGCCGGTGGGGTGCACAGCAGAGAGAGAGGAAGTTAGGAGGCAGGGCTGGCATGTGTGACACTTCACATATATTTTCTCATTTAATCCTCACAGCAAACCCACCTGATGTAGCTCTTGGTAGTTTCACCCATTGACTAATATAGGAAACTGAGACTCAGAATAATTAAATAACTTCTGAAAGGCCACTTATGGGGATCTTCTCACTCCAAATGGACTTTTCTCACTACTACCATGTTGAATTTGCCTCTACTCTCTTTTATTTACTTAAGTGGATCTCAGTTGCACAGAAATGGATTAATCATGAGACTTATTTCATGATGCACTCCTGTAGATGCCCCATGCACAACCCACTTGATTGTTTGGATATTGTTTTGAATAATGTAATATGCTCCTAGAAACACACCACCCAGCACATGGTTCTTCTTCATCACATCCTCCCTGCCTCTTCCATGCAATGTAATGAATATACTACATTTTAGAGGCATCATTCTCTCACTTTCCTTTTACATAATTTCATTTTGTTTATTTGTTTGTTTATTTATTTATTTATTTATTTTAGAGACAGGGTCTCACTCTGTCACCCAGACTGGAGTGCAGTCGTGCAATCATATAGCTCACTAGAACCTCAAACTCCTGGGCTCAAGTGATCCTCCTGCCTCAGCCTCCCAAAATGCTGAGACTGCTGGCATGCACTACCATTCCCAGCTTATTATTTCTAATTTTTTGTAGAGATGAGGATCTTACTCTGTTGCCCAGGCTAGTCTTGAACTCCTGGCCTCAATCAGCCCTCCCACCTCAGCCTCCCAAAGAGCTGGGATTACAGGCATAAGCCACTTTGCCCAGTTGATTTATTAGCTTTAAACATTGTGTAGTATTTCATTGTGTGGAATACTATACATAATGTTTTCAGCTACTCTTTTATTTTTGCTATTTTGAGCAATTGCTATGAAATGTCTTTTGCTGTGTGTGAAAAGTTTGTTTATGTAACTAGGAGTGAAATTGCTTGGCTATAGAGTATGTGAACATTTTTCAAAATGGTTGTAACCATTTATACTCCCTTAAGCAATGAGAGATTTGTGGATTTATTAATACATCTTCTGCAACATTTGATTTGGTTAGACTTTGTAACTTGCCAGTAGAATGAATACATTTCCCTGATCACAATGAAGTTGAGTATCTCTTTGTTTATTAACTATGTGTGTTTCCCATTCTGTGGAAGACCTGTCCAGGTCTCTTAATGGCTTTTCTATCATCTTACTTATGCATTTCTTATTGATTTGTAAGAGTTCTTTATAATATTCTTCAAATTAATCTGTTTACAACTTGTTTTTTTCTGTTTATTCAAGGTGTTACATGATGTTCTTTGCTTTAACATCTCCAAGGTTAGCACTTTCTGTGTTTTGAGAAACTCTTCCTTGCTCCAAGGTTTAAAAGATGTTTGCCCACATTTTCAACTAAATTTAGAATTTACAACCTGACATTTAAACATTTTAGGTTTTCTTTTTGACAATTAAGTCAATCTGGAGTCATTTGTTTTTATATGGTGTGAGGTAGGGAATAATTTTAATATTTTCCTTATAGATAATCTTTTTTTCAGCTTTATTTATCAAATAGTACACAGGTCTGTTTCTGCATTCTCTATCCTATTCCATCAGTCAATGTGCCCATTCTGTGGTACTACCACAATGTCTTCATTACTCAGGCAGTGTGTGATTAGCCTCTCTTGGCTTTGTGTCACCCAAAATTGGCAATGATGTTATCTCTCTCTTTAGAACTGTATGGTTCAGACAAATTTCCTTTTCTCTCCTACCTATTCAATTGTACTCTGATGCTCATGACACCCAAAATGTCTTTACACACAGAGGGAGTAGGCAAAGTAAGCTTTTGCTCCCATTGGGCACCTTCCTCTAGGGCCTCTCACCTGTTCACCCTTCAGTGGTCAGGGCCTAGAATCTCCAGCTTGCTTGCCTCTAGCACCAGGCACCTTTGTCCATCCCCAATAACTTCCATCACCTCTGGAAGGTCTCACAGTATCCCAGCCAAGCAGAGTCCTCATCTCCAGGGTTTTGTTTTTG
The DNA here is from genome assembly GCF_001604975.1 of Cebus imitator. Classification (NCBI taxonomy): domain Eukaryota; kingdom Metazoa; phylum Chordata; class Mammalia; order Primates; family Cebidae; genus Cebus; species Cebus imitator. Next base: position 1,458,645 of record NW_016107502.1, read on the forward strand.
TTTTTGTTTTCTTTTTTTGAGACAGTTTTGCTCTGTCACCTAGGCTGGAATGCAATAGTGAGATCTTGATTCACTGCAACTTCCGCCTCCTGGGTTCAAGCAATCCTTCCACCTCAGCCTCCCAAGTAACTGGGATTACAAGCATATGCCACAATGCCAGGCTAAATTTTGTATTTTCAGTAGAGACGAAGTTTCACCATGTTGGCCAGGCTGGTCTGGAACTCCTGACCTCAAATGATCCACCCACCTTGGCTCCCAAAGTGCTGGGATTACAGGCATGAGCCACCATGCCCAGCCCCCATTCTCCAGTTTTACTAAATACCAGGGAAGCATTTGTGATGGGAAATGAAAACCTTTACAACTTCTGCACTGGCTCTGTTTGGTGGATGAGTGAGTCCTGCTTGTCTAGGATTTGATCCAGTTCAAATTAAGAAAACTGTAATTTCAGAGTTTCTCTTGGTTCTTTGTGTACTTAATGACAAAACGCCTGGGGTTAAGGAAATCTCAAAGGGATGCAAAGGGAGATAGATCTCAGGGCTCAGTATGATATTGAAGTTAAATGAAAAATTGCTTAGTGATTTGGTAAAGAGGTATCTTGACATGATATAGGGTTGGAACTCTGAAAGAGAAGAGATGGGTGCAAGGGTCTGGAAAGGAGGGTCTTCAGTGGGAGCATGCCCAGTAGAAGTGTTCCAGATCAGAGAAGGGCCAGCGAATTTCCAGAAACAGTAGCATCTGACCTTCAGTGTCTAGTTTTTCCTGTTCTGTGCCACCCAGCCAGGGATTCTCAATCTTTGGGAAAGTCTGTTCAGCACAATAGCCTTGTGTTAGCAGATGCTTTGTGGGGAACAGAAGGGGCTCTGCCTTCTGGACAAGAGAGAAATGAGGAAGAACAGCTGCCCCACGGTGGGGGTGGGGAGTGAGGAGCGAAATGTAAGTGAGAATCAAGAACTTCATGAAGAAAAGAATTAGGAGAAAAATATGAACATGAGAATATAAACCCTCAGCCGGAATTCTGGGAAATACTGGGGAGGGATCTAGGGAAGGCTCTGGGCTTCCCATGGTACTGGGATGGATGTGCAAATTGTATTATTTGGATATTAAGGCAAAGGTAACAACAGAAAGGCAGAGGATATGAATTCATTTAGTGATGCAGGAACAGAGGGGCTGCCAGGGAGGTGATGGTCAGGAAAACATACGGGGCCTCTTTAAGTATGGTTTGAGCCCTTCATTTCACAGTTGCTTTGTGGAAGGAGCAGAGACAGCTAAGTGGGCAACTCCGGAAGTTGAAGGATCAACTTAACCAGAGCTGAAAGACAAAAATCCACCCCTTAGGAGCCCCCACCTTCTAACAACAGGCCTTTCCCTGAAGCAGAAGGCCCTTCTTTGAAGCAGGAGTCTGGCCAGAGTCAGATGTTGGCGGAGATCTTTCTTTCTTCCTCCCTCCAGTCTCCTCTGTTGCCCATAGATGTGATCACCCCCGAGAGCATTTGTCAAGCCTATCTGAGTTTAGGCTGCGCCAGGCAAGCTTGCACAGAGGAAAAAGAAGCACCCTTTAATGTGGCGCTGGGTCAGGGGCCCCCCAGCTTTTCAACACTGATGACTGAATCTTTTCTGTCTCTCTCATACACCTTTTTTTGTGATAAAATATACATTTTAAGCATTCACCATTTTAAACACTTTTAAGTATACAGTTTAGTGCCATTAATTATAGTCACAATGTTGTGCAACCATCACCACTATTTATTTCCAACATTCCTTATCATCCCAAATGGGAACTCTGTACCCATTCCCCCATTCCCTACTTCTCCCAGCCCCTGGTAACCAACCTCTAATCTACTTTTTGTCCCTGTAAGTTTGATTACTCTAGATGCCTCATGTAAGTGGAACCATGCAGCATTTGTCCTTTTGTGTCTGGCTTACTTAGCATAATGCCTTCAGGCTTCATCCATGTTGTAGCGTGTATCAGAACTTCCTTCCTTTTTATGGCTAAATAATAGTCTATTGTATGAATATGCCACATGTTTTTTATACATTCCCTGTTGATGGAAATTTGGATTGTTTCCAGCTTTTGGCCATCATGAGTAATGCTGCTGTGAACATTAGGATATAAGCATGTGTTCAAGTCCATGCTTTCAATTCTTTTGGGCATATACCTAGGAGTGGAATTGCCAGATCATAAGGTAACTGTGTTTAGCTTTTTGAGAACCCACCAAACTATTTTTCCATAGCAGTTGTTCCATCTTACATTCCACCAGCAATGCACAAGTGTCCCAATTTCTCCACATTACTTCCATCATTTGTTATGTTCTGTTTTTGTTTTTTAATTTGTTTTTAATAATAGCTATCCTAAGTGGTATGAAATGGTTTCTCATTGTGGTTTTGCTTTGCGTTTCTCCACTGACTAGTGATGTTGAGCATGTTTTCTGTGCTAATTGGACATTTACAGATCCTCTTTGGAGAAATGTCTATCCAAGTTCCTTGCCCATTTTTAAATTTGGTTGTTTAGTTTTTTGCTGTTGAGTTGTAGGCATTCTCTATATAGTCTGGATATCAACTCCTTATCAGATACAGAACTTGCAAATATTCTCTCCCATCCTGTGTGTTGTCTTTTCACTTTTTTTTTCCAAGATAGAGTCTCACTCTGTCACCCAGGCTGGAGAGTAGTGGCACAATCTCAGCTGACTGACACCTCTGCCTCCAGGGTTCAAGGGATTCTTCTGCCTCGGCCTCCAGAGTAGCTAAGATTATAGGCACATGCTACCACATCTAGCTAATTTTTGTATTTTCAGTAGAGATGGTGTTTCACCATGTTGGCCAGGCCGGGCTTGAACTCCAGACCTCAGGTGACCCTCCTGCTTCAGCCTTCCAAAGTGCTTGCTGGGATTACAGGTGCGAGCCACCAAGCCTGGCCACATTTCTTTTCTTTTCTTTTGGAAACAAAGCCTCACTTTGTGGCCAGGCTGGAGTACAGTGGCACAATATTGACTCACTGCAATCTCTGCCTCTCAGGTCAAGCCATTCTCCTGCCTCAGCCTCCTGAGTAGCTGAGTTTACAGGCACATGCCACCACACCCAGATAATTTTTGTCTTTTTAGTAAGACAGGTTTTTGCCATGTTGGCTGGGATGGTCTTGATCCCCCGACCTCATGATCTGCCAGAGTGCTGGGATTACAGGCATGAGCCACTGTGCCTGACCACACTTTCTTAATAGTGTCCTTTGATGCACAACAGTTTTAAAGTTTGTTGTAGTCTTATTTATTTATTTATTTTTTCATTGCCTGTGCTTTTGATGTCATACCCAAGAATTACTTGCCAAATCCAATGTTATGAGAATTTTCTCCTTTTTCTCCTAAGAGCTTTACAGTTTTAGCTCTTACATTTAGGTCTTTGATCCATTTTGAGCTAATTTTTGCATATAGCATAAGGTAGAGTCCAACTTCATGTGTTTGCTTAGAAATTCAGTTTTCCTAGCACAATTTATTGTGGAAACTGTCCTTTACCATTTGAATAATCTTGTCCCCCTTGTTGTAAATCATTTGACCATGTATTTGTAGGTTTATTCTGGGCTCTCTATACTATTCTGCTGGTGTACATGTCTGTCTTTATGTCAGTACCACACAGTTTTGATTACTATAGCTTTGTAGTACATTTTGAAATGAGGAAGTATGAGTCCTCCACTTTGTGTTTTCTTTTTCAAGATTGTTCTGGCTATCTGGGTTCTTTGAGATTCCATGTGAATGTTAGGACGGGTTTTTCTATTCCTACAAAAGAATCGAACTGCAATCAATCTCTAGAAATAGAATCTCAAGAAATGGAATTCTTTTACTCTGCTGTCAGAAACTAAGTTTAAAATGTGTCTGGAAAAGCATTTTGAGTATAAATTCATGATAACAAATGAATGACTAGTATTAGATCCTCCCTTTGGAACAATTCTTAGAAGATCAGAACTTGTAGGAACTTTAGAGATCATTGTAGCTGAAGGCCCAGAAAAGTTAAGTTTTCCTGACTCTTGTCAAATGCTACTTATGTTATAATACACAGCAAAAACACAAAACGGACCCCTGCAACTCTATAGATGAGAAAAGGATCTTGAAAAGCAGAAGAGGCACAGAACGGGGTGAAGCTCTGGAGAGCTGGATTGGTTCTGTGGACAAGTCCTCACTGCTTCACAATTTGGCTAGCAGGTGTCCAGAAAAAAATGAAGTCGCAAAATCTCTACGTGTTTGGGGTTTAGGTTAATTAATTAATTTCTTTAAAATAAATTGAGGCCTACTGTGTATGCATAGTATACACTACTATGTGCCAGATACTGAGAATACAGCATTAAACAAAACAGACAAGGTTCCTGCCTGCAGAGGGCTGACATTCTAGAGCCACTCCCTCCCAATCCTATGTTTGACAATTTGCTTTCTTTTAATACTCCATGGGAAGGCCAGGGTATATAGAGTAGGAAAGTTCAACTGAGGCTGTTAAAACATTGGAACACCTAATCCGAGGACTTTGGGAGGCCAAGGCGGGTGGACCACCTGAGACCAGGAGTTCGAGACCAGCCTGGCCAACATGGTGAAACCTCGTCTCCACTAAAAATACAAAAATTAGCTAGGCATGGTGGCGGGCACCTGTAATCCCAACTACTTGGGAGGCTGAGGCAGGAGAGTCACTCGAACCCAGGACATGGAGGTTGCAGTGAGCCAAAATCACACCATTGCACTCCAGCCTGAGCAACAGAGCAAGACTGTGTCCCAAAAAACAAAACAAAACAAAACAGAAAAGTGTTGGAACATGAAAATAACAACAGGGGCTAACGGCAGCTTTGGAGATTCTTCAGAAACGTGAAGCATCTCTGGTGGCCGCTGTCTCCCGCCAAGGACAGAGGAGAGTTGGTGGTAAACTCACCACTGGTGCTGAGCAGTGGCTGACAGAGTAGCAGGAGTCCATCAGCTCCATTCCTGTACTAGAAGTCCCTAAGCGCTGACTCTCACTTGGGTTAAAGATTCCATATCAAATCCCAACAGTAGCTAGGATACCAGTCCTATTTCTGAAAAAGGCATGGCATGGATCTGAATGCAAGAAAATCAGGTCCAGTTGTAGAGTTCAAGCCTAGAAACGATGGGGAAAGCAGCCATGGGAATCTTTGGCTGGCAGAAGTCAGGGCTGCATCATCGACGTTCTGAGCGTTGTTCCTTTCTCACAGCTACATCTCTCTACTCTGCCTGTGCCTGTCTTGCTATCCTACTCTCTACCCTAGCCTCAGTCCTAGAGGGCAAAAGGGAAGAGCAGGGAGCCAGTAATGAGAAAGGCTTCAGAGAACATGGCTGAGCCGCCACCCTGAAGTTCAAGGGAAGATCAGAAGCAGGAGTCAGAAGACTTGGATTTTAGCTTCATTTCTTTCGTTAGCTTATGTGTGTTCCTGGAAAAAAAAAAAAAAATCACTTTACTGTTCTTGACCTCAGCTTCCTCATCTGAAAAATGGGGAACTGCATTAGTTAACATAACACTAGCTAATAATATAGCAGTGAAAGTCCCAAATCTCAGTGGCTTAAGAAAAGGGAAATTTCTCATTCATTTAAAGTCCACCTGGTACAAAAATGGGGAGGTACTTTACAATATCATTCAGGAACCCAGGCTGGCGCTGGTTCTGCCGTCTTCAACCTGACTTCCAAGGACACCTAGCTGGTGACATCCAGCTGCCGGAGAGGGTAGAGAAAGTGGAGTCAGGATTCTGTGAGAGGTGTCTATTCTAGGGACCAGGCCTGAAGATTGCATGCAATACGTTCTGTATATTCAATGGCAGCATCACACTGCAAGGAAGACTGGGAACACAGATGAGCCATGTACCTGGGGGGTAAGGGCAACAGGTTTCACAAATAGCAAGTCAGCCTCTGTCATAGGAGCACAGCATCTGCTTTGTAGGGGTCTGGGATTGTTCTGACTTTTAATTAGATAATAGGTATCAAAATGCTCTGAAATATCACATTGCCACCCAATGTGTGGAAGGGATAATTATGATCATAGTGATTCGTCATTGCTTCAATGAATGATTGTATACACCTAATACATTCTCTGAGCACTGGAAATGGAGCAGTTGCAGACCTTGCACTTCTAGGCCTTTCTGCTCTCAGTGTGGTTCGTGGACCAGCAGCAGCATATCTGGGAAAGCAGCAGAAAGGGGCAGAAGCTCAGACCCCACTCCAGATGGACTCAGTCAGAATCTGCATTTGAATGAGAGCCATCAGCAGCCCGTAGGCACGTTGCAGGTGTGAGAGGAATGTTCTAGTAAGGGGAAATGAGGACGCGGGTCCAGCAGCCCAGGTTACCTCCTGACAGTGCGGAAGGACTGTGGAGTCCGGTGATCCAGACCGAATCCTGGCTCTCCCACTCATTAGCTGCCTCATCTTTGGCAAGATACTCAACAAAGTCTCAGTCACTTCAGTGGGAGTCGTTAATAACAGTGCTTGCTTCTCAGGGTTGTCAGAGGAGACAAATTACCAAATGATTTCCTCATGAAGTCCTGTTCACAGTGCCTGGTGTGCAGTTTGTGTTCAATGCAAGTTAACTAGCATTCATCATCTTGTCGCTGTTAATGTTGCCACAGGTTGATCCCTTTACCTTCTATAATCCAACCCCAGCACAAGGACAGCAAACACATGCCATGTGTCTCACTACTTTAGTGTCCTGTGTCCGTGACAGATGCTGCTGATCAATCAAGACATACTTTCTCCTAGACCTCAGACTTGCCTTAAGATCTGTGTCACACAAACCTCCAGATAGCTATTACTAATTAATGGAAGCAGACATGCAAGGTAAAAGCCATTGGCCATCCCGGGTTGACTTGAGCATTCCGTAAGACCAGATCTTCCCTTTACTCTCTGCAACTCTGATATTCCTGTTAGTGGCTGAAACGGAGACAAGGAAGGGCAGGAGGGCAAAGACCTGCGGGGAGTTTCCCATCTGGGAGCCTATGAGAACAGTAGAGTCATCAACAACTCAGAGCACTCGGGAGGGAGAGTTCTGCCTTGAGGAATGTGCTCAGCCAGGAGTATGTTAAATGTGAGGTGTCTTGAAGACCTCCAAGTGAACATGTCAAGAAGATAGTTAAAACTACAGGTCTGGATTTAGGGGGATCATCTGAGTTGGAGACAAAACCTGGCCACCATGTGTGGCAGAAATGGTTCATTATCCAACAACTATCTCCTTTCTTCTTAGCTAACTGTGCCCCACGTTTGCTCACGTGTCAAGTAGTGAGATTTGCAGGGAGGCTGGATACTAGTCCAGCCTCAGACCCTGGCAAAATCTTGATTAGCCCAATACAGTCACAGAGAATTCCATTCCCTTGGCCCATGTTTAAGACTGGAAACACAATACAGGTCTGGACAATGAAATGGTAGAGGAAGCGTGCAGGGAGGATTTGAGAAAAGTCCTCTTTATTTTTAAAGGGATAAAAAGAGAATCTCCCCTGTAGCTGTGGCTCTGTGAGGAAGCACTGCCAGAAGCTACTGCAGCCATCCAGTGACCATGGGAGGACACGCGTGAGGCCGAAATCAACATGCTAAGGATGGCAGAGCAGAAAGATGGAAAGAAACTGGGTCTTGACAATGTCATCAGGCCATCAAGTTATCCGACCCTAGAAACAGCCTCAGGACTCCTGACCTTCTTGTTTAAGCCAGTTGGGCCAAGGTCTCCATTACCTGCTGCTATAAGTATTCCAAGCAATCCACCATCTCTGCAGACAAGTATCCACCTGCCAGAGGTGACCGCTGAAGCCATGGGAGTGTCTGTAAAACTCAGTGGAATGTGCACAGGGAGGAACCAGGCAGTAGGAAGGGCCCATAGTACAGAGGGAGAGAAGAAAAGGAAAGAGCACAGGAGACAGAGAGCGCGCCACCAGGATGGGAAGAGAATCGGAACACACTCCGTCACGCCAGCGCAGGGCACGAAGACTTTCGAGAAAAAACACACGATAAGCAGAGTGAAATTGTGTATGGATCTACAACAATGGAGCTGTGCAGACGCCAGGGGCAAAAGAGGGAGGGAAGAGCTACAGGTCGGCTGACTGACACCACCTGTCTGATGAATTGCCTGTTTGACAGCTTTGGTCCCCCTCACCGGCCACTTCATGGTGGTCAGGATAACCCTGGTGCCCAGGACTTGGGAAACGTTGACCTTTGGCGTGAGAAAGAAGCATTCCTCTGTGGATATGAAAGTCATATGCCCAGGGCTCCTGGGACCGTGGAGTTTACAGAATGCTGCCCATTGTCAGAGCCAGAGTCCCGACACCTGGTCCTGACCCTATCTTCCGTAGACAGAATATGAAACACAGAGCTGTGTTTATCAGCTGTGTGGGTTTTGTTTATCCCTTGAGGGAAGCCACTTTGTTGCATTCTTGTTACCAGTGCGGGGAGCAGCCCCAGCTTCCTGATCCTCTCCTCCCTCCCTCTTCCTTCCTCTTTGCTGCCTTGGTGTTGCCTGGGCTTCCTGGCCTGCGATCACATGGTTCCCGCTGTCGTGAATGTCCCTCCTGCTCATCCCATCTCTACTTGGTAAAATCCCTTTCTTGTCCTTCAAGACTGACACCTCTTCCATGAAGCCCTCCCCCGTCTTCACAGATAGACATCACCCCTAGTGTTTCAGCACTCCCATTCCACTTGGTGGAACCTCTGTTCCCCTAAGCACCGGGGAGGAAGTGCTTGGGGCATGTGTAGTCTCCTAGAAGATAAGAAAATAGACCTAGAAATAAACTCACTCGTAGAAATAAACACAAAGCCTGCACAAAGTCTGTCCCATGTAAGTGCAGAGGGGAGCAGAGTGGGGAGAGAAAAATGACCGGACCCTCTCCTCCCACCTGTAAGATAGCCCTGCCCTGCTTCCCTTCTGAGATTATCTTCAGGGTAGAACAACCTTGGCAAAGTGGACGGTGTAGCTCCCCAGACACTGGCTCCCAGCAGCCCTCCCAGGCTCCAGTACGCACTGCCTGCCTTCCCCACCTTCTGAGAGCAACTGACCTCACAACGCCCGCTGCCTTTGGGCCAGCCTCACTCTGTGCGCCTTCCCTCCTCTTGGCCTCTCTCCACCGCGGCAGCCCCTCTCCTGGGCTCCAGTCCCAGTGTCTGACCACTCTTTCCTTATCTCTTCCTCATTCTTTATCTGTGACTGTTTCTTTCTCTACTGCCCATCTCTCTCAGACACTGTCCTTGTCCTTCCTCACCTCTCTTCCTCACTCCCTAGTCTCACTGACTCAAATGAAAATCTTCCAAAGAAAGCAGATCATCTTCCTTGCACACAAGAAGTGAGAGGCTGCTAACAGATCGTGGGAAACCAGGAAACAGACCCCAAGGAGACAAGGCATTAGGATACACTGAGCCTCACAGAAACTGACACATGCTCTCACTGTTCTGGGTCTGACTGCAGATCCCATTAGAACTTGGGGAGAAAGCCCCTCTCAGGATCCGAGAACCCTGGGCCAGAAGTCAAACCGTCCCCTGGCTGGTATCTTAAACTGGTGATCTACATTTTTTTATTTTGCACCCCATCAGTTAAAAAATGCACAGTACTCTCAATATGTGCATATCTACTTATTTATAAATCATAAAATGAATAAGTAAATAGAAATATCATCCACTATGGCAAAGAATGCTCGTTGTCTCTCAATATCCCATTTACCTTCTTCTGCCCCACATGTCAGGTGGGCCTGTAGCTGAGACTGTGTTTCCCATGCTCTAGCAGTCGGGCGTAGCTACGTGGATTCCGTTCTGGCCAGTGAGACTTTAGTAGAAGTGATGTGTGCATTTTTGAAGCTACCTTGCTATAGTTGGGATGTTTGTTCCCCCAAACTTCATGTCATTGGATCCCCCATGTTAGAGGTGTTTGGGATCCCTAATAAATGGCTTGATGCTGTTCTCATGATACTGGGTGAGTTCTCACTCTACTAGCTCCCGCCAGAGCTGGCTGTTTAAGAGCCCAGCACTCCCATCACCCTCACTGGTTACTCTCTCACCACGGGATACCTGCACACAACGCCTCGTCCCTTTCCGCCATGAATGGGGGCAGCCTGAAGCTCTCACCGGAAACAGATGTTGTCACCAACTTCTTGTACAGCCTGCAGAACCGTGAGCCAAATAAGTCCTTTTTTTTGACAAATTATCCAGCCTCAGGTATTCCTTTCTTGCAACACAAATGGACTAAGACAATCCCATATACTTCGCCTCCTTCATGCCGCCCCCTGGAGCATGGACTGGGGAACAAGCTATCTTGGCCTCCGTGGATAAGGACAAATCTAAAACTGCTGGAGGAACAGAAGACGGAGGACACAGGTCTCTGCACAGTGTGATGGAGCAGAGATTTTTTCAGCAGCCTGGGACATCTGCCTGGAGACGCTTTTCTACCTAATTTGGGTGCTGCTGTCATGAAGCAGAATCTATATTTTAACTGTGATGTGCTTTTAGAATAACATTGTGTACATCACAAAACACCTGTAAAATACAGACTGTGAAAAGATTCGTATTTTTAAATCGACTTTTAATTTTAGAATAAGTGTAGATTTAGAGAAAAGTTGTGAAGATAATACAGCGGGTTCTTATATATCCCACACCCAGTTCCTCCTATTATTAATGTAATGGCTTCCATTCCCATAGTACCTTTGTCACAACTGATGAACTAATATCGACATTTTAACAATTAATAGTAACTATGTTGATACATTGTTAACATTATGTTATTAACATATTATTATTAATGCATTATTATTAAAGCCCCTGCTTTACAATGCTATTTCCTTTTTTTGGGACAGAGCCTCACTCTGTTACCCAGGCTGGAGTGCAGTGGCACCATCAGGCTCACTGCAGCCTCAATCACTCAGGTGCAAGTAATCCTCCCTCCTCAGCCTCCCAAGTAGCTGGGGCCACAGGTGTGTGCCACTTTGCCCAGTGAAATTTAAAAAAAAAAACTTTTTGTAGAGAAAGGATCTCTCTATGTTGCCCAGGCTGGTCTTGAATGATAGTGTTTCTTAAATCAATAGAAGTTTACCATGTTCTTCCTAACCCCATTCATCTCGTGCAGTCCCCCTGGTGTGTGTGTACCCCATGGGAGACCATTGTCTTTAATGATTAAACCCCTATATCAAGGCCTGTCAATCTTCTTCCTAGTCACACAGCATAGGAATGGGGCACTGAAAGGGAGCCTCAGGGTGAGAGGAGGCCAAGCTTTCCTTGTTAGAGTCCAAAGAGTTTAAGTACTGTGCAGGTACTGAGAAATAGACTGGTTGGCATCCCAGGGATGAGTTCAGAAAGCTTCTTGGAAGTGGTGCCAGGGAAGTCAGGTATTGCTAGGAGAAACAAGGTCTGATGGAGAGAAGGGTGTGGCATTTCCAAGGTGGAGACTAGCTCATATGCAGACCCCAGGAGCAAAGGTGAGGTGTGCATGGCAATGAGGTGGAATCTGGGTTACATGAGGAATGTGGACTGGTCAGCAGCCCAAAGCTACACTAAAAGTCGGAGTGGTGGGGGGGAGACTTCTGCCCTGAGTCTTGGGTACTTTCCTTGTTGCAGAGCCTGTCTGCACTGTTCGAAGCCCAAGGCACTGTCTGTTCTGCCAGGCTCTGAGTGTCCTGGCTCCTCATGAAAGCAGTGGGATTTTTCCTTGACCCTTGGGAGCCCATGTATCTGGAGGGCAGCCATAATTTTGGAGAAAATTTACAGCAAGATTCTCTTTTCCTGGACAGGCCATGAGATAAAAGCTATCAGGAGAATTAAGGCTTTTTCTGAAATATAGGCTGAATGTACCCAGAGCATATGTGACACATCCCTTACTGACAGCTTCTGTTTAAATTCTGATTCCCAGAGAGGAAGAAAAACAAGGTTTTACGCGGCTGTGCAGGCAAGATGCCTACGGATTTGAGGAGTTCGGGAAGCGGTGCCTCTGCTATGACCCGCATTTTTTTCTCAGCTGGGGACAAATTAACCCAGGGAGCTGTGCCTGATGGCCTAGCATCCTTGCTATCACCTAGAAACAGAGGCATAGAACAGGAGGTCACAGACAGTCTAGAAGGATGGAACATAAGGACTCATATATACCCGGGGTTTTGAAATAACCCACTGATTTGTGTGGACTGGGAGCACCTCCGAGGATGGGGGCTGGGCCTGATTCATTTTGGATCTACAGCCCAGTGCCTGGCATGTAATGTGTGCTCAGTAAGTGTGTTGAATGAATTGTCTACACAACCACCACTTACCTCACTCATGGCAGAATCCATGGGAGCCTGGGTACCCTGAGCCTTGGATCTCAGCATCTGTTCACTATGCTGAATAGCTTCTGGACCTCAGTCTCACTGAGCAGAAGTTCCAGCTACTTTCTGGTCTACCAGACATCTTGTACCTCTACTCCGAGCATATCCACACTTGCCTCCACCTCTGGTGCCTCCCCAGGGCTGATGAAAGCAAGCGCTAACCAAGGCAGTTGTGTTCGCAGGGTTGGTGGTCACCTGGGCTGCCTAGCATCTATCAGGCTGGGCTCTGGCTCCAGGCAGTCTTCTTGTAAATGGGAAGGTACACATGAGTACAGATGGCGTTGCTCAAACCCGTAACTTTCCGTGGGGCCACAGAGGGCTGTGATCCTCCCATGGGTACACATGCCACAGGGGTGCAAAAGACATATGGGGTTAGGAAGCATAAGGTAAACTTCTACTGATTTTAAGAATACCACCATCAAGCAGAGGCTTGATCAAGTGTCAGCGTTGCTTCACTAATTTTGACAAATGTACCACAGTAGTGTAAGATATTAATAGTAAGGAATATGGGTGTGGAGTACAAGGGAACTGTCACCTGGAGGATGAGCTACAAAGTCTTTAGAGTAGAATTAAAGTCCTCGATCATCTGGCTGGAGACCCCTGTATCTCCAACAACATCTCTTATACTCTCACTTGAATCCTTACTTTCCTTCCCCCAAACATCCATGGCTTGGTCAAATGGCATTTCCCTTGCCTTTGCTCGAGTCTCCCCATGCCTGGGGGTGCCATCCATCTATCCCTCCTTTAAAAGTAAAATTCCATGGCCAGGCGCGGTGGCTCAAGCCTGTAATCCCAGCACTTTGGGAGGCCGAGGCAGGTGGATCACGAGGTCAAGAGATCGAGACCATCCTGGTCAACATGGTGAAACCCCGTCTCTACTAAAAATACAAAAAATTAGCTGGGCATGGTGGTGCGTGCCTGTAATCCCAGCTACTCAGGAGGCTGAGGCAGGAGAATTGCTTGAACCCAGAAGGCGGAGGTTGCGGTGAGCCGAGATCGCGCCATTGCACTCCAGCCTGGGTAACATGAGTGAAACTCCGTCTCAAAAAAAAAAAAAAAAAAAAAAGTAAAATTCCATGTCTTTTAAGCTTTCCTGATTCATCTTCTACCTGGTGAGTGGTGATGGAAATCTCTCCATCCTCCGCATTCCCATAGCTGCATTTACTCACCAGTACTACTGTTAGTTTTATATATACCTGTGTCCAGCAAGAGTCTGGACTGTGAGAGGGTGGAGGTGGCCTCCTTGTTCTCTCTCCCTCACCCAGGATGGCCCTGGCACAGTCTACACTGAGGAAGGGTGGGGGCGAGGGTGAGTGGTCAGCAGCAGCATTTTCTCTGTGTTGAAAGAGCAGCAATTTCTTATTAGTTCACACTATACATGAGAACATCCCAAATGGACCACCCTTCCCTTAAGCTTGGTGAGACCATTACTGTGCATGGAGGTGAGGCTCTTGCTTGGGAAACATGAGACTGAGCAGGGATCGTTTGAATTAGTCTGTCTGTCAGCAGAAGCATCTAGACATGGGAGGAGGAGGCTTTTTAGGGCCTACACTGGGAGAAACTGGCTGGCCCAGTCCCTGGAAAAATCGCCCAGATACCCAAGTGGCCAGGAGAATGGAGTTATGAATCCACAGGAGGTTCAAAGGATCCTGAAGAGAAGAGGACGCCAGTCCGTGTGAAGGGCCCCAGCCCCTCTTCTGTCTGCCTCCTCCTCCCCATATCCCATTGCTGGGTTTTCTCCTGCCACAGGGAAGCTGTGCATGCCCATGCTCCTCCACTCACTACCTCTTCTCTTCTGGATAGATCTCCAAATAAGCTCCCTGCAAGGCCCCTAAAGAAACTCCGTGGCCCCCAGAAAGTCACTGAGCCCAGAGCTTTAACAGAACTAGTTCCTATCAGCGGCCTTCGTCTAAAGCCTCCATGCCTCCCTCCCTGCATTCCCTCTGTGCCTTCTCCCTCCAGATGCTGCTGGGATTGTTGGATGGAAGGCGCTTGGCAGCTCTATGGGTTTCCCAGGCCCTACTGGGTTCCTGGACTCTGGGTACTGGTAACCTTTGCTCTGACACAACCATGACTCTTGGGCTTAGAACCAGAATCATGTAATCCATCTTTCTCTTCCTCTCCAATGGGGGTGGAATGGATTGGCTTCTAGGAAGCAGCCGGATTTCCCTGCAGTGTTCAACATCAGAGTGGGCAGGAAAAATAGAACAGCCTAGGAAAAGCTGTTCAGACCTCCCTCAGAAAGTCTCGTCTCAAAAACACGACCAGTTTTTTTCTCCGTTAGATGTCAAACCTCCCACAGTCTCAGAAGAAAGTATTGGATCAGGCATGCTATCGTAAGGAAGAATTGACCAGGAGATTACAAAATCATGAAGAACCCCAAACCAATCCTGGATGGCTTTGGAGAATGTTACGATTTTTTTTCTTTTCCTAAAGCTGACTTTCCTGACACTAGTGAATACTAAAATCCGTGCATTCCCTGGTCTGGGATAGGGGAAGCTGATTCCTGATGAGAACTGGCTACAGACACGTCTCAAAATAGACATTCTACATGGCAATGCCCAAGAGGCCATTCTCCAGAAAGTTTTTAAAAAGTCACAAGAATAGATGAGAGTGTTAAGTGCTATATGTGCTCAATATTTTCTCTGCTTTGAAAACAAAATCAGTCATACAGTATCAATGCTGGAAGGTTTGAGACTATTGAGTCTTAATCCTTCCTTATGCAGAGGAGGAAACTGGGACCCACGTGGGAGGTAGACTAGGTAGGCTGCAGCTGAAATACAACGGCGCATTTCCTTTCATCAAAGCTGTGAGTCGTATACTCTTATACCACCTCACCTACTTACCCCGTGCCCCTCACCAATGGCTCTGCGACTCCCCATAGATTGCTGCCCAATTGCTGTTTTTTTGCACCTGCTGAGTTTGTCTTTTTTGTATGTGTCATAAGGTACATTTTAGCTACTTATTTCCCCACTTAACCTAGAAGCTGGAAAAGACTGGGACCTTTGGGTTTCTTCTTGTAAACTCCATGTTAATGACTCATTAGTATCTTGGCAAAAATACCTAATGACTTTTAACTAACCTCCTACTGACGACTATGTTCTACTGACTCAGGTGTTCTCCAGGAACCATCCGGGCCAGTTTCTAGCTATACAATCTTTGGCAATGGACTTAACTTCCCTCTAGAAGTGGTACATTTGCTTGACAAAGGAGGGTTTTAGTCCCCAAGATTGTCATAGCCGCTTCCAAACATGCATGTGTGGAGTAACAGCAACACGTAGCAAAAATCAGCTTCAGGACAAAACCTCCTGGTACCCCTGCAACCAAATTATAATCCATAAACCTCTGCCATAGATTAACACTGTAGAGCTGCCACTGCTCCCATCCCTCTGAATGTCCTCATCTGGAAAAGGGGGGAAATAATATGTTGTAGCGTTTTTGAATTGATATGTAATATTTTGCATATTTATAGGGTACATGTGATACTCTGTTGCATGCATAGAATGTGTAATGATCAAGTTCGGGTATTTGGGGAATACATCACCTTGAGTATTTTTCATTTCTATGTGTTGGGAACATTTCAAGTTCTCTCTTCTAGCTACCTTGAAATAGACAGTACATTGTTGCTAACTATGGTAATCCTACTCTGTTATCAAACATTAGAACTTATGTGTATGTTTGTCGCCATTCACCAACCTCTCTTCTTCCCCAACTCCTGCCACCCACACACCCTTCCTAGCCTCTAGTTAACATCATTCCACTCTCTACTTCCATGAGATCAACTATTTTAGCTCCCGCATGTGAGTGAGAACACACTAAATCTGTCTTTCTGTGTCTGGCTTACTTCACTAAACACAGCGACCTCCAGTTGCATCCATGTTGCTGCAAATGACATGATTTCTTTCTTTTTTTTCGGACAAATCGTATTCCATTGTGTATTAATACCACATTTCCTTTATCTAGTCCAAGTGTCCATCCCTTGGTGGACAGTTAGATTGATTCCATATAATTGCTATTGTGAACAATGCTACAAATAATATGTGAGTGCAGGTTTCCCTTTAATATACCGATTTCCTTTCCTTTGGATAAATGTCCCGAAGTGGGATTGTTGGATTGTATGGTAGTTCTGTATTTAGTTTTGTGAATAACCTCCACGCTGTTCTCCATAATGGCTGTACTAATTTATATTCCCACCAACGGTGTTTAAGTGTTCTCTTTCTCCATGTCCTCACCTGCATCTCTTATTTTTTGTCTTTTTAATCATAGCCACTCTAATTGGGTTAAGATGATACCTCACTGTGGTATTGATTTGTATTTCTCTGATGGTTAGTGATGCTAAGTACTTTTTTATATAACTATTGACCATTTGTTTGTCTTCTTTTGAGAAATATCTTTGAATGTCCTTTGCCAACTCTTTAATGGGATTATAAGTTTTTGTGTTTACTGTTGAATTGTTTGAGTTCCTTGCATATTCTAAATGCTAGTCCATTATTGGATAAATAGTTTTCTCCCATTCTGCAGGTTTTCTCTTTACTCTGTTGATTGTTTCCTTTGATGTGAAGAAGACTTCTGGTTTAATATAGTCCCATCTGTCTATTTTTGGTTTTGTTGCCTATGCTTTTGAAGTCTCAGCTATAAAATATTTGCCTAGACCAATGTTTTTCCTATTTTTTCTTCTAGTATTTTTATAGTTTCAAGTCTTATGTTTAAGTCTTTAATCAATCTTGAAATGATTTTTGTATATGGTGAGATAAGGGCCCAATTTCACTTTTCTGCATATAGATGTCCAATTTTCTCAATACTATTTATTGAAGAGAGTGTCCTTTCCCCAAACTATGTGCTTGGCATCTTTGTCAAAAATCAGTTGGCTATAAATAAGTGGATATATTTCTGGATTCTCAGTTATGTTCCATTGGTCTATGTATCTGTTTTTATACTAATACTATGCCGTTTTGATTACTATAGCCTTGTAAATTATTTTGAAGTCAGATAGCGTGATGCTCCAGCTTTGTTCTTTTTGCTCAGGGTTTCTTTGGCTATTCAGGCTCTTTGTCATTCCATACAAATTTTATGGTTCTTTTTAATCTCTGTGAAAAATGACATTGGTAATTTGATAGGCATCGCATTGAATCTATAGATTGCATTGGGCAGTATGGTCATTTTAATGATATTAATTCTTCTAATCCATGAGTATGGGATGTATTTTCAATTTGTGTCCTCTTCAATTTCTTTCATCAGTGCTTTGTAGAGATCTTTTACGTCCTTAGTTAAATTTATTCCTAGGTATTTTTTATAACTGTTGTAAACAAAATTGCCTTCTTGATTTCTTTCTCAATTTTTGGTTTATAGAAATGCTACCGATTTTTGTATGTTGATTAAGTATCCTGAAACCTTACTGAATTGATCAGATCTAAGAGTTTTTTTGGTAGAATCTTTAGATGTTTTATATATATAAGATCGAACCGTCAGCAAAGAGGGACAATTTGACTTCTTTTTCAATTTGGATGCCTTTTATTTCTTTCTGTTGCCTAATTGCTCTGTCTAGGACTGCCATTACTATGCTGAATAGAAATGGTGAAAGTGGGCATCTTTATCTTGTTTCAGTTCTTAAAGGAAAGGCTTTCAGCTTTTCCCCATTCAGTATGATGTTAACCATGGGTTTGTCACATATGGCCTTTATTATGTTGAGGTATGTCCCTTCTATGCATAGTTTGTTGAGAGTTTTTAATCACAAAGGAAGTCTGAATTTTATCAAATGCCTTTTCTGCATCTATTGATATAATCATATAGTTTTTGTCTTTCATTCTGTTCATGTGATGTGTCACATTTATTTAATTGTACATGTTGAGCATCCTTGCTTCCCTGGGATAAATACCACTTGATCATGGTTTTTTTTTTTTTTAAATGTATTGCTGGATTTGGTTTACTAGCATTTTGCTGAGAATTTTTGCTTCTATGTTCATCAAGGATATTAGCCTGTAGTTTTCTTTTTTGGTTGAGTCCTTGCCTGGTTTGGGGATCAGGGTAATGCTGTCCTTGGAGAATCATTTAGGATGATTTTTTTTTTTTTGAGGAGGGGTCCTGTCTGTCACCCAGGCTGGAGTGCAATGGTGTGATCTCAGTTCAATGCAACCTCCACCTCCCAGGTTCAAGTGTTTCTCCTGCCTTAGCTTCCTGAGTAGCTGGGATTACAGGCACCTGCCACCACACCTGACTAGTTTTTGTAGTTTTAGTAGAGACAGGGCTTCACCATGTTGTCCAGGCTGGTCTCAAACTCTTGACCTGAAGTGATCCACCATCTCGGTCTCCCAAAGTGATGGGATTACAGGAGTGAGCCACTGTGCCTGGACTTGCTTCAATTTTTTTGAATAGTTTGAGGAGAATTGGTGTTGGTTCTTCTTTGAATGTTTGGCTGAATTCAGCAGTGAAGTGATCCTGTTCTGGACTTTTCTTTTTGGGGGAGGTTTTTTATTGTTATTTATTAAATCTCATGATTTGTTATTGATCTGTTTGGGTTTTTTCTATTTTCCTGATTCAATCTCCATAGGTTGTATGTATTCTGGAATGTATCCATTTCCTCTAGGGTTTCCAGTTTGTTAGCACATAGTTGTTCATAGTAGCCCTGATCATCTTTTGTATTTCTGTGACATCAGTTGTGAATTGTTTTTCGTTTCTGATTTTGCTTATTTGGGTCTTCTTTCTTTCTTCTGTTAGTCTAGAAAGTAGTTTATCTATTTGGTTTATAATCTCCAAAAACTAACTTTTCATTTTGTTTATCTTTTTGTTTGTTTCTATTTAATTTAGTTCTGCTCTGATCTTTAGTCTCTGTTTTCTGCTGCTAAGTTGGGGTTTGGTTTACTCTTGCTTTACTAGTTCCCTGAGGTGATTGGTACATTGTTTACTTGAAATGTTTCTATTTTTTTGATGTAGGTATTTATTGCTATTCTCTTGTAACACTGCTCTAGTTGTACCTCAAAGGTTTGGGTATATTGTATTTTGATTTTCATTTGTTTCAAGAAATTTTTTTATTTCCTCCTTAATTTCTTCCTTGAGGCAATGGTCATTCTGAACCATGTTGTTTAACTTCCACACGTGTGTAGTTTCCAACGTTCCTCTTGATATTGATTTCTGGTTTTCTTCCATTGTGATCTGAGAAAATATGTGTTATGATTTTAATTTTTAAAAACTGTTTGAGAATTGTTTTTTGTCATAACATATACTGAAAACTGTTCTGTGTGCTAAAAAGAAGAATAAGCACTCTGTAGCTGTTTGATGACATGTTCTGTAAATGTCTGTTACGCATATTTGGTGTAATGTTTTTAAAATTTTCTGTCTATAATCTGTCTAACACTGAGAGCGGGGTGTTGAAATCTATAGCTATTAATGTATTAAAGTCTATCTCTTCCTTTATATCTAATAATATTTGCTTTACATATCTGGGCGCTCCAGTGTTGGATGCATGTTTGTTTAGAACTGTTATATTCAGGAAATAATCCTTTATCATTATACAATGACCTTCTTTGTCTCTTTTTACTATTTTTGACTTAAAGCCTGTTTTATTGCTTACTTTTGGTTTCCATTTGCATGGGATATCTTTTCCACCGCTTTACTTGCAGTAAAGAAGCTTTTCTCTTGTTGTTTTTAGAATTTCCCCTTGTCTTGACTTTTGACAGTTTGACTATAATATACCATGGAAAAGACTTTTTTGAATTGTGCTTATTTGGAGATTTTTACGCCTCCTGAATCTAGATGTCTAAATCTCTTGCTAGTCTTAGGAGCTTTTTCTGTGCTGTTTTGTTAAATAGGTTTTCTAACTCTTCTGCTTTCTCTTCATCTTTTGGGACACTGAAAATTTGAATATTTGGACACGTCTAAAGTCTTGTATGTCACAAAGCTTTTGCTCATTCTTTTATTACTTTTTTCTTTATTTTTGTGTGACTGGTTTATTTCAAAAGAACTGTCTTTAAGTTCTGAGAGTCTTTCTTCTGTTTGATCTAGTCTATAATTGATGCTTTGGAAAGTATTTTGTATTTCATTCAATTAATTCTATCATTCCAGAATTTGTTTGGTTCTTTTTTATGACATCTATCCCTTTGGTAAATTTCTCATTCATATACTGATTATTTTTCTGATTTATTTGTATTATTTTTCAGAATTCTCTTATATCTGACTGCAATTCTTTAGTATCAACATTTTAAATTCTTTTTCCAGGATTATATAAATTTCCTTTTGATTGATATCTGTTGCTGTTCAGTTATTGTGTTCCCTTGGAGGTGTCATATTTTCTTGCTTTTTCATGTTTTCTGTGTCTCATGTCAATATCTGCTCATTTAATGTAACAGCAGCTTCTTCTAATTTTTTGAATTTGCTTTTGTGGGGAAGGACTTTTTCCTGAAGAGGTATCCACGGTGGTGGTGGAGTAGGGCACTTTGACTTTGATTCTGGGTACCTGCAGAAGTGCAGTTTCTGTATAATTTTTTTTGGCTGTAAACAGCATCCATGGTGTCTGTCATTTCTTCAGTGGCTTAGAGTGCAGTTGGTAGAGGAAGCTGTGGTGAGGTTCTGCTGGGGACTAGGATGCGACGTGGGCCAATCTTTGGGACCCAGTGCTGACAGCAGTAGGCTGAGTGTGCCTGTCCTTGAGCCCCGGGGTGGCACTGGTGTTAATGGGTTCAGACAGGCCATTTCCTGGGCCTCCAAGTGGCTTGCTTGCATTCTAGCACTGGCAGCGGTGGATCAGGCATATGGGCAGGTTCCCAGGTTCCTGGGCAGTGGGCAGGGCATGGGCAATGGCAGTAGCAGTGGCAGTGGCAGGACAAGTCTCTGGGACCTAAGCAGCTCACCCTGATGTGGGCAGTAGCTGCAATGAGTTGGGAGGACCAGTCCCCAGACTCACAGGTGGCATGTGCAGGTGGGTGTCAGCTGTCGTGGTAGTGTCAGGTGGGGTAAGCCCGACCTTAGGCCCCAGGAGAAGTGTTCAGGTATGAATGGTGGTGGACTGGGTTGATTGCTCCGCAGGTCCCTACAGCGTGCATGCATTCTGAGGGAGGTGGTGTGGGGCCATGTGGACCTGACCTTAGTCTCCCCAGTGGTGCCTGCGGGTGCCGACTATGGTAGCAGAAACAGGTAATCTCCTGGCTGCCACAGAATCCTCAGGTGGGGACCGCTGATGAGAGGCACCCTTCAGGCCATTGCAACATTCTCCTAGCTGGGCTCTCTGCTACTGGGGAGGCTGGGGTTGTTTTCCCGGAGAACAGTAGTAGGCAGGCCGCTGGAGGACACAGACTTTGCTCTCACCTCTGCCCTACAGCAGCCCACAGGGGCAGTGGTTGTGGGCAGTGAAATTTGTCCTCGGGGTGCATGAAAATGCATAGCTCCCCATCTGCTGGTAGAGATAGTGACGTAGCTGCCCGTGACCCCTGTCTTGGTCCTGGATGCAGGGCAGGATGCAGTCTGTGAGGGCTGGGCTCTCAAAATGGCACCATGCTGTAGCTGCTTAGGACTTGGGGGTTTGTGGGGGTCAGCATTAGCTCCCTTCCTGGAGCAATGCCTCCGTGTGCTCTCCAGACAACTCTTTATGTTAGGCTTGGGGCCTGTGAGGGTCAAGATCCTCTCCATGGCTAGGACTGTGGGAGTCCACAGCAGGAATATGGACCACTAAGGGCCTCTCACTTACCCTTTCCCCACAGGTAGGGAGCCTCTCCAGACTCACAACTGATCCCGGCCAAGCAGGCCGCCTTGCTTCTCTCTCCTCGGCTTTTGGTGCTTCCTGTCACTTCACTGTTGAATTCCAGTGCTCTCTCTGAGATGATCTATTTGAAGTTGTATTATCTACCAGCTATGTTGGTTTTTCTCCATGGAAAAGGTGAGTCCCAGATGCATCTTGAAGCTCTTCATCCCTTACAGGGTTATGTGTGTGTGTGTTTGTTTTTGAGGCAGAGTTTCGTTCTTACTGCCCAGGCTGGAGTGCAATGGCACGATCTCAGCTCACTGCAGTCTCTGCCTCCTGGATTCAAGCAATTCTCCTGCTTCAGCCTCCTGAGTAGCTGGGATTACAGACATGTGCCATCTCGCCCAGCTAATTTTTGTATTTTTAGTAGAGACAGGGTTTCTTCATGTTGGTCAGGCTGATCTCGAACTCCCGCCCTCAGGCGATCTGCCTGCCTCAGCCTCCCAAAGTGCTGGGATTACAGGTGTGAGCCACCACATCCAGCCTCTTACAGGGTTATTAAGAAACTTAAATAAGATAATCCATGTAAAGCACATGGCACTTTGAAAAACTTTTCAGTACACGTTATATCAGGTACTGTAACTGTCTTTAGGGAATCAGTGACAAATAAAACCTGGTCCCTACCCTCAAGATGCTCACAAATCCATAGAACAGACAGAGGTCATCACATGATGATGACATGATATGATTGATGGAGTAACAGAAGGATGGAGAAGGCAGTGTACCTGAATAGGTGTTTCCTAAGCAGGCATGTGAGTATCACACTAGCCAGAAGGACTACCCTGTAAAAACGGCCAGCGGCTTGAAACTGCGCGGCCCCTTCCAAGTGTGTGAGTGATAAAGTAAGGGAAGTGAGAAGCAGCGGACAATGAGTCTGGGAAATGAGACATTGTGATGTGCAGCAAAGGGTATGAACTTTGGAGTCAACAAGTCTTTGGTTCCAATCATGGCTCCATCACAGACCAGATACATGAACACATCCCTTTACCTCTCCAAGAACCCTCTGGATGGAGGTCGCATCCAGGGAGAGAGGCATCCTTTAGAACACTGCAACATTCCAGGAAAATGCTGATAAGGGGCTCAGCCACTCATGGAAGCAGTGGGGATACCAGTGGAAGGAGGGGATTAAGAGACTCAGTGGGCGTGGAGGCAAAATCACCATCTTGGAGAAAGTTTAGATGGGGCGAATGATGGTAAAGAGGAACTGAGCGTGAAGTCCTTTCATTGAAGTGTTTTGGGCATGAATTAAAAGAACAAAGGAGAGTGCATAGACAGCACACAAAGTTGGCATTACTATTGCACTTTTATTACTGAGTTTTCCTTTTGGAAAGAAATCCTGCCCTTCTCCCCTCCTTTCAGGATGAGAAAGCTGAGGCCCAGAGATGCCAAATCATTGGCACAAGGCCCCATGGAGGTAGAGGGTGGGGGTAGGGATACCCCGTAATGGGGTCAAAACAAGGATCAGGGTCTCCTTGGGCCAGTGAAGCCAAGGTCATTGGTTCAGTGGCCATGTGTAGAAATAGCTATACAATTTCATTTTAAAACCATGTTATGTGCTATTTAAGTTGGTCTTAAAATGCTGTGTACTGCAGAAAGGGATATGGGACCTTTTATGAGAGGCCAGTTAATGTCACGGGCCAGACTATAAACATTGCTACCCAGCGCCTAGAAGGATAAAACCATGTCTACAGGGCTGACCTTGAAACACCAGCATCCTGAGGTAGTGGCAGTCACACTTCAGGTAGAGCTTTGTGTCAACTCCATTTCCCTGCCTCCTGCACTGCAAGCCTACCTTCCTGCCTAAGGCGCTGGGTGGAAGAGAGACCTGAGAGCATGCCAGCACACACCTATGCCCCAGGAGCAAACTGGCAAGTCCTCTCCATTTGAGTGCTTTCCTGAGGGCGGAGCTAGATGTGTGCGAGCGAGGGTGATGGGGGGGGCGGCGGTGGGGGCGGGGGTGCAGAGCTGCAGGGGGTCTTCCTCCATTGGAAGAGCCTGCCACAGCCTGCCAGTTTCAACCCTGTTTTCCTCTGGTTTCATTGGGCAGTGCGCATCTTATGCCCTGCCTGCTGGCCCTGGACCTCTCCAGCATCCCACATACAGGTTCTCTGAGCCTCATCCTGCCGCCACCCAGAGTCCCTCATGCATTGTCTAAGCTGAGAGCAGGCGCCAGCCCCCAGGCCCAGCACAGGCTGGCAAGAGAAAGCTCTGACCCTGCTAGTGCTCCACCCCCCAGCTGTCGCTCCCCCTCCATGCCCACTGGCATCATTTGGCAGAAAGCAGCCCCCTGCCCCCACCCCAGCCTGGTCCAGCAGGCACAGCTTAAGTATCCACAGAAACTCTGCCTTTCCTGGGGTTTGGAGCAAGCCAGACAGGGAGGGAGGGAGGTGGTTTCTGCCGGCCACAGGCTCAGCAACCACACTTCCCTCTGGGCTCCTCCCGCTGCTGGCTGCTAGAGCCCCTCTCCTCCCATCGCTTCTGGTGGGGGATGGCCGCTGCCACTGCAGAGGCTTGGCAAATTCTGGCTGCCAGTGCTGGGGTAGTGACATGTATGTTCCTATTCCTCCGCTCCCTGAAGTCCAGGATAACAACAACCACACTTAATATGTCTCTTTTAACCTTTCTAAGAACTTTCCAAACCTTCTCTCCCTAGATCCTGTTTTCCATACGACGCAAGCAGGATAATTAAGTTGAACTCCTTTTTGACCAAAGGAGAAATGGAGACTAGAGAGGACTCGTGGCTGTTTACTGGGTGTGGAACCCACGGGACCTTCCCCGTGCCACACCGTCACCAGCATCACACATTCTGTACCCCCGGAGGTGCCAGAGCATACTCCCAAAAGCTACTGCAAAAATGTCTTTGCACTTTTCAGTTTCCCCTAACATCGAAGGACCTGGAGGTGCCCCACTTAGGGAGTGCATGGGGCAGCCGAGGGGATGCAGCTCCCTTCTGGGCACAGAATCTGCCCCTGCTTCTCTTCCAAAGAATGAAGCCCCTCCCTAGCCTGCTGGACTCATGTGCTTTGTGATCAACTCCGTGTCCTGCAAGGGTTTTCTTTATTGACATGAAAACCCCATGAAAAGATGCTTTGTCTGCATTTTCCCATAGAGGTGATAGGAAGCTTCAAAGGGTAAAGGAAATTAGAAAAGACGGGGAAAGGTGTGCGGAGATGAGAAAAAGGTGTGCAGCCTGATGTACGGGCAGGGACAGGGGTGTCTGGAGTCTGCGCCATGTGTGCCGGCCTCTTGGTCGTCCCTTGTGTGGACTTACTGCCTTGGCCTTACTCTGGCTTGAGATGAGAATGCCCCCAAGGCAACCTGTGACCACTCCTCTCTCCTGAATCCACAGGGCTGACATCATGAGTCCCTGCCTCCGCCTCCTTGCAGGTCCTTCCCTAAACTCCCCGGATGATAAGTCTCAACCCTGGCCTTCAAGATCTCCAGAGGAGGATGTGTCTAGGTCTCTAGATTCAGATGTTTTCTATATCTTCTTCCTTGGAGCTAGCCAGTCTTTCTTCTGCATTTGTAAAAGATCTCTTCTTCAGAAGAGAAGATCTCTAGGGAAGGGAGAAGGCATGGTGCCGACAGGGAGCAAATGAAATCCCGATGCTGGTCATTTTCCTCTTCTCGTCCCTCTCTTCTCCCCCTCCTCCCTCCCCATCATCCTGCTGCATCACCCTTGGGACCGCCTGTCAGATGTTTTCACTGCGATGAGCAATGCCTGCCTATACAGTGCCTTTATGTGTTGTTGATTTTGCCGTGAGCCTTCAGGCTTCTCCTTGTAGCCCTGACAAGGGAAATCCCATAATGAAGGATTTCACGGAGCTCCACAGGCTGGGGAAGGCTTTTCTTTCCATCTGTCATTTTACTTTAAGCCTTGACCTTTCTGTTCCCATGTGAGGCAGTACCAGGAAGAGGCTTGAGCTGGAGAGCAAAACGTCTGGGCTCAGACCCCGGACTGGGCTTTTGACAACATTAAAATAAGTCACGGAAGACCGTGCGCATTCCAGGGGGTACGATGGGGGGCAAAGATGGGAAGGTGAGGAGTTTAAATAAAGGAGAACCCCTTTGGTTTAGAAGGAGGTCCTACATGGAAGGAAGAAGGCAGAATAGTCTAGGAGTCCCCCTCTCTGGCCATCCTTGGCCACTCAGGGACTCTTTACTGAAGACAGCAGAGGCCTCAGAGTCCAACACGTCTGGGCATGAATATTGGCTCCACCACTCGCTGGAGAGCTGGATCCACGTTGCAGACAACCTTGCTAAGCAGCCTTGGTCAAGCCGCTTAGTTTCTCTGACTCTCAGTTTCCACTTGTGAAAGTTGGAGGTCCCGATGCAGACACCACAGGCTGCTCTGCAGATGGAACAGGAGGATGGCAGGTGCTCACACCTACACACAGGCAGCGCCCAATCAAGGGTGTCCACAAGTTTGTTTCAGATGAGGACAGAACCTCAACAGAAACTGGAAGATAACAGAAACCAAAGTGCCCAGCCTTGGCCTCTCTTTGCTGAGAGAACCCCCCGAAACTCTCCAGAGGGGCCTGAAAGCAGGACAAACAGCCAATAGGAAAGCAAACTCGGGGCTTTGATGGCAGTAAAGGCCCATCTTCCGACCAACTTTCCCATGTCAGGTCGATAGGGAGACTGAAAAAAAAATTACAGTCTCCAAGGCTCCAAGACAAAATACCCACCCAGCACTGCTTTGAAAGGGCAAAGCCTTCGAGATGCACAAGGATTTTGATTGTTTGAAACGTTGGTAACATTTCATCTTCCCAGAGACCTTGTTCATTTATCAGGGTTCTTAAAACCCTTTTGTTCATAAGCTTGTGGTGAGGACAGAAAACATTCTATCTAATATCAGAGCACAGCTGTTCAGCGACAGAAAGACTTAGGGGAAAAGCCCTTCAAAAAAAAAAAAGGAAGGGGTGAAACACCAGGGTTACAAACATGGGAAAAGCGACCGTGGCTGAAAGAAGGCCTTGCAAGAAACAGCTGCCTAACAAGACTATGCTGTTTGGGGAAGTGTGAGAAAGAGAATCAGCACACTGACAGCAGGACCTCTGCAGCGGCTCGGTAAACACTGAGAGCAAGGCGAGGCCCCCAGAGCTGGGCTCCTCCTCTCTGTAGGGTTCCTGGCAGTTCTGCGCAAGGCCCCAGTCAGGGCCCCTAAAAATGTCTGAAGTAGGTGTGGAGCCTTGAGTAACATCTTCTTAAGGGCCAGTGTGGCTGGGAAAAAAAAAAAAAAAGGCCTAGTGGAAAACTCTGTCCATCCAATGCCAGAGAAGACCAGGAAATATTTTCTAAAAAGGGCTTTGACTGCTCCTGAAAGCACAAGACAGAGCAAGCAGGGTCAGGCCAAGGCAGGGACCAAGTGGCGCTAAGCCACCGGCTGAGTGAGGCCGGGACGGACAGTTCAGGGTCTTGGATTCATTTTCAGCTCTGCAGTTTTCAGTCGAGGGTCATGTTGATTTTCATGAATTTGAATAAAGGAAAATCACATCCACATTTATGAAATAGTAGCGTTTTTTAAAATGTGGTTTTGTTTCACATTTCAAGCCAAATTCTAAAAGGGAATAAGGATAAAGTTGATGCTGTGAATTACAGTCACCTTGTTACGTGATGCTCACGTCTAACAGCTATTGCAAGCAGGAGCTCTAGAATCAGAAAGACCTGGGCTTAAATGCCCGTGCTGGGCGACCTTGAAAAACGTTTCTACTCCTCTGTGCCTGAGATTCCCCAGCAGTGCAATGAGAATCCAAGCATGTCCTCCACAAGGCTGTCATAAAGGTTCCACAAGCTTCTACACAGGAAGTATTTAGAATAGGGGTGATCCTAATAAGCTGTGCAAAACTGAAGCTATAATTTTAATGAGATGGGAGTTATAATGAGATTTTGTTGCAGTAAAAAGAGCCAAGTCAGGAAGCGTGGGAGATCTGAGCTCAACCGCTAATTAGATTCCATGGAGGCAAAGGATACCTGTCTCCCTAACTGACATGAAAGTTACGGTTGGCCAGGTGCGGTGACTCATGCCTGTAATCTCAGCACTTTGGGAGGCCGAGGCGGGCAGATCATTTGAGGTCAGGAGTTCGAAACCAGCCTGGCCAACATGGTGAAACCCTGTCTTTATGAAAAATAAAACAACAACAACAAAAAATAGCCGGGCGTGGTGGCGGGTGCCTGTAATCCCAGCTACTGGGGAGGCCAAGGCAGGAAAATTGCTTGAACCCGGGAGACGGAGGTTGCAGTGAGCCGAGAGTGTCTCACCACACTGCAGCCTGGGTGACAGGATGAGACTCGGTCTCAAAAAACAAAGACAGTTATGACTAAAGAGACTTAGGAAGTATAAAGGCATTTATAAATGTGATCTGTGGCTATTATAAAATCTCCTTATTATGCAATTTATTTTCCTTCATTCGGCAAAATTCTAATGCAAGGACTGGGAATGATCAGCTCATAATTCTACCTGATAATCTTTATTCTAACCAATTGCAAAGAGAGAGAGAGAGAGACAGACAGACAGAGACGTAGTAAGAAAGACAATCAGGGAAATGTGATGATATTAAGGAATTATCGTTCACTCTTTTTAGTTGTGACAATTGTACTGGGACATATATGTACGTAGGAGAGGGTTCACCCACTGTTACACACGGAGCATTCAGAGATGAAATGGCATGATGTTTGGATTTGCCTTAAAGTCATCTGGGTGGGAGGGGGAACTGGGGTCAGGTATAGAGAAAAAAAGACTGGCAGTGTGCTAATAATTACAGAAGCTGGGTGAGGGGGCATGGTAGTTATTTATATTATATTATCTTCTTTTATGTTTGAAACGTTTCCATAGTAAAAGGAAAACATAGCAATGAAATCCACAAAAGGAATCAGTGATTAAATATCTGTGATGGCAGCTGAGGACCAGGTAGAGAGGCCTGACTGGGAGGTGAGCTTCCCTGCATACCTCGGGTGCAAGGAAGATGCACAGTAATGGGAGACAGCTGGAGACTGGGCAGCCTGCTACACACAACGCTGTGTGATCTAAACAAGTCAATTAACCTCTCCAGACCGCAGTTTCCTCATCTTTAAAGTAAGAATCTGAGACTCAAATGCCCCTTTCAATGTTAACATCACGTGATTTTTAGAGATCTCAAGAAATCAGGTACATCTTGCCAGATTTTCTGAATACAACAGATAAATCTCACTTTCAAGCAAATGAAAACATTTAAAATATACCAG
This sequence comes from Cebus imitator, assembly GCF_001604975.1. Taxonomy (NCBI): domain Eukaryota; kingdom Metazoa; phylum Chordata; class Mammalia; order Primates; family Cebidae; genus Cebus; species Cebus imitator. The sequence continues at coordinate 1,487,882 of NW_016107502.1, forward strand.
GAAAAGAGCCGGGCATGGTGGCTCACACTTGTAATCCCAATGAATCATGAAGCTGAGGTAGGCAGATCACTTGAGCCCAGGAGTTCAAGGCTATAATAAGCTCTGATCAGATCATTGCCTTCTGGCCTGGGCAACGGAGCAAGACCCCGACTCTAATTAAAAAAATAATAAATAAAATATATCAGAAATGTTCTCTATTTAAAGAAGCACTGCACCAGAGTGTCTGGCTCAGTGACAAGCCTTTTGTGAAGGGGTTATCTTTCTCCCCAATTTATTGGTGGCTTCAGATTTGCTTGGTGCAGCAAAAGGTCAATTGACCAGAACACTCAAGAGATTGCAGAAGTTCTTCCAGATTTCATTTTTACAAGCTGAATGTTCACTTAAGGGAAAAAAATTCCTTTATGTTTCTCTCAAAATCAGGCAATTTCCCTCAAACACAGGAGTCTACTTTCCCATCTTAGGAAGGCTAGAGCGAGGCATGCAGTCTTCTTGGTGATCTGGCTTGACGGGGCCACGGGGCACCTGCTCTCAGTGTCTGGGACTAGAGAGGGAGACAGCACAGGTAGAGACGAGGAGGAGTCTGCCAGTTTCATTGTAGAATCTCCTGGAAGCGGGGACAAAAGAAAGAGAGCCATTAATAAAAGATTCTGATCAGCTGCCTCAATTAGCGCTTTCCTGCATCCTTCATTCCCAAATGGGCTTCTCACATTTCTCTTTGTTACCTTAAGGACTTGGAACACGGCCGGGAGCGGTGGCTCACGCCTGTAATCACAGCACTTTGGGAGGCCGAGGTGGGCGGATCACTTGAGTTCAGGAGTTCCAGACCAGCCTGGCCAACATGGTAAAACCCTTGTCTCTACAAAAATACAAAAGTTAGCCAGGCGTGGTGGTGCGCGCCTGTAATCCCAGCTATTCAGGAGGCTGAGGCAGGAGAATTGCTTGAACCCTGGAGGCTGAGGTTGCAGTGAGCCAAGATCACACCACTACACTCCAGCCTGGGCGGCAGAGCGAGACTCTTGTCTCAAAAAAACAAACAAACAAAAAGACTTGGAACAAAGTTTTCTAAGACATGGCCTGCAATCTCTCTCTTATTTCTTCCAAAAAGTACCTGATTTTGTCTACCACGGATTCAACACTGTTTTGTCCTATTAAGAGCACCTGTCTCACGGATCATTAAAAAACCAAACTAGAAATATCTTTGAACAGTGAGTAAAAGCCCACACTTTTTAGAAGAACTACTGTAAGCAGACACTCACCAGGAGCTATAGGAGATTTAAGGAAGTAAGAAAGGCTCTGACTTCTTTTTGTTGAGACACAAACCAGGGACAAATCATAGACTCTGATGGCCGGGGTTCTAATATTGTGTTTGCGTCCCAGCTCATCCCGTAGCCACTGAGAATTTGGGTCCTTGTTTCCTTCCCTGTAATAGGTGATAAAAATAACACCAACTCATGGGGTTCTTGGGAGAATTAAATGAGATAACCCCATAAAGCAGTTACAGTGGTGGCACATGGTAAGCATTCACCAAGTGTCTGAGTGTATGAGAAATGCGCTCATGCAAGAAGCCGCTAACACCAGGAGATGCCATACCAGTGAGGTCACGTGATGCCTAATACCCACGGCCAAATGAACAGTAGGGAGGGTCTATTTGCTGCGGGAGAATAGGGTGTGAGTGTTACTGGGGGCACCAGGACCAACTGGGCTAGCTTCAAGAGTGTCTGAGGCATCCATCACCCACATGGCTGGTTTGACCTACAGCCCACCCAGGGATGAATGTGGACCAGCCTGGACCTCAGGGCACTTGGGCTTTCTGTTCCCCCAAAAGAACTTGGAGTTTTATGGGTGTTGGGGATGGTTGGTCAGGAGGGGATTCACAGAGTGGAGTCACTGGTGCCAGGGGCTTAAAGATGGACAGGATTCCCAAAGGTTAGGGGCAGAGATAATCAAGAGGCCGGCTTAAGGGCAGCCCACCTCCTTTCTAGAGCCCCCCTCCACGGTCACCTCTTCCAGGGCTGAACATTACGCACTGTTGGCAACGGCTTTCTCTCTCTCCCTGACATCCCCTAGCTGCTGCTCAAACAGAAACCTACTTTTGCTTGCCTGGCTCTTGGGAGAGCTGCTACCTACCTCCCGTCTCCTACAGAGAAGCCCTTCTCAGAGCTGAGGTCCTGCCAGCCCTTCCCTCGGGCTTTCTCCTCTCCCGAGGACCATGTTCGGCTGGTCTCCTGGAAGCCGCGACTCGCATTTCTGCACAGCCCAGCACAGGGGTGCCAGCCATCCAGTGGGCTTTGAGGTCTCCCCTGGCGGGGGACCAGGTTTGTGGCTGCTGTGTAGTCGCTCTCTCCACCGCCTCCACCCTCCAGAGCCGCCGGGGACACAGCCGCCACTGGCACCCCTTCCCAGTTCAGCTCTGAGACTTTATTCTCAGGACCCTGGCATTCCACTCTGGGCCATCACAGGGTATTTCAAGTGAAAAACAAAACAAAACAAAAACTGAGGAGTGTCTTCCTCAGTAAAAACAGGAGCCCAGCTCTGTCACTTACTAGCTGGGTGACCTGGGAAAATTACATGACCTTTCTGTGCTTCAGTTTCTCAATCTATTCAACAAGGATAATAGTAATCTCTATTGTGCTTGTTTTGAGGAGTGCGTGAGTCGATATAATGGACACATTTAAAACAGTGCCCTTTACAGCATTAGGGAGCTGTTGGGATGTTGTTAGTTAATAGGGGTTAAGGGTGCCGGGTACTGAATTAGGCAGACGGTGGAGACATCAATTAATCTCTCTGAGCTTCAGTTTCTTCTTAAAATGAGGATAATGACAGTACCTACCCATTAGACTGTGGGAGGACCAAATAAGGTGATGCATGCTCATGGTTTTATGTGAATGATTTGGCACAGTCCTTGGCATGTAGTAAACCAGAAAAAGGCTTACACCTTAAAAAAAAAAGGGGGGGGGGAAGGAGGGAGAAAGAAAGAAAGAAAGAAAGAGAGACACAGAAAAAGGGAGAAAAAGGATGGAAGAAAGGAAGGAAGGAAAAAAGAAGGGAAAGAAGGAAGGAAAAAAGGAAGGGAGAGAGGGCGGGAGGAAGAAAACCCTGGCTGAAAAAATAATGACCAAACTCATTAGAGATCTAAGACATGCAACCCAGCTTCCAAAATGCAGCTGGCTACAATAGTTTCTCCAGTCTGCAGCCTCCTGCAGAGCAGCCTCCATGCTGGGGTTGTCCTTAGGCCCTCTAACTGTCCCTGGTCTGGGGTCTTGCACATCACAACCACCAAAGTAAACAAGCTTCAGAAGAGCAGCGTGTTTAAACATGTCTACTCAACCCCCAGGAAAACCGGGGAGGGAAAACAGCCCTTTTAGAAGTTTTCTCTACTTGTTCAACACACAGGGCTCTGCCATCTAAGAGGTGGCTGTGTGGGGGTGGCACAGATGGCATGAACCAGCCACAGGGCTGCGGAGGGTAGTAGTGAGTGCCCAGGCTTTGGCTTTTGAGAGATTGTGGCTCAAGTCTTGATTCTGCCCATTTCTGGTTGCAGGATTTGTCACCTCCCAAGAAGCTAGGACTACAGGCATGCACAACCACTCCTGGCTAATTTTTGTATTTATAGTAAAGATGGGGTTTCACCATGTTGGCCAGGCTAGTCTTGAACTCCTGACCTTGTGATCCACCTGCCTCAGCCTCCCAAAGTGCTGGGATTACAGCCATGAGCCACCGTGCCCTGCCCAGACTTTGAGCATCTTAAGGCAGAAACAGGAGGTGGCCAGAGTCCCAGATAGGGTGATGGCCTGCGGCTACTTTGTCTTCTTACTGTCCATAATGAGAAGAAAGTAAAATACTTAATAGATTAGCTCACCCTTATTGAGAATCAGATGCCTTATTTGTGAGATACAGACAGTGTCTGGTACAGGTAAGTGCTTCATAAATTTGGGCTGTTGTCAACCTTGGATTTCCCAAACCCCTGAAGACAGCAGGGCATTCCGTACATGAAGTTTTAGGGAAAATCTTGTGCCTTCTTAATTTCTTTGGTTGTGGAGCAGGAGGAGAGGGGTGTGGTCATGACCTGAGCCCCTGGAATGCTTCTGCCCAGCATCACTGACATACGCCCACCCTGCTTTGGGGTCACTTTCCTCCTCTGGCTGCAACTGTCTTTCCCCTCACCACCAACACCCGCTCCTCTGCAGAGACGGTGAACACTCTGGCATTGTTCCTTCCAGCCAATGGCTTCTCTCTGGCCTGTGATTGGTACCCCCCGAGATTCCAGCGCAATCCAGGCATCCCAGCTATGTCAGCGTGACTCAAATTGTGTGTGCCTGACATCCACATGGCCCCGTAGAAGGCCAGCTCCAGCAAGAGGGTATTTGGAACGCTGCTGAACGTTTGATGGCTGTCAAGTTATCTTTTTGGGGTTAGGCCATTAAAGTTGCATCTGATGTTTCATGAAACAAACCAAGACAAACTGCACGTTGAAATCCATGAGACAAGGAGAAGATTTTTACAGATGAAGACACAATGGCAGCTAAAGTTAGGTGGGGTTTTTTTCCCCTCAAAACTTTGTAATTTTTCTTCCACGTGGCTATTTCAAAGCAGAAGCAATCCCCAAAAGTGAAGCCTAGAGGCTGCCATGTAACAGGTTCAGGGAGAGCTGGAGCTGCTGGGGAACCTGGAAAGAACATGGATCTGTCTCTCCACTCTCATCATCCCAACCAGAGCCGTCTGCTCCATCCCTAAATTCTCTACCCAACCTTCCTCACATACCCCAAAGAAACAGCCTTTTCTGTGCAAACCTAAATTCCTCTTGGGTGCTTTTTAGAGCATGCCCCCAGTCCCCTCCATTCTCATGCTATTTGCAAGTGACCAAGGAGCCAGTCACTCCACCCAATTCCTGGCCCTCTGGGCACACCGTGCACCTTCCCACTTTTGTTCCTGGGCTTTGTCACTTTTGTCCCGAGCACCCTTCCTTTCCACCTCTGCCCCTGTTCATCCAAGCAAATGGTCCAAGAAAGAGTCCACTCAACTAACAGGCATACTGCCAAGCAACGATACGATAAGAAAGATTAGCAGAACAAGCGTCAGAGCCCTTTGACCCTGGAACCCAGGACTCAAGCACACCTCCTCCAGGCAGCCTTCTCAGGCCTCCCCTCAACAGAACCCCTCGGTCTCCCTCTTCCTGCACTCCTTTAACCTTTAGCTGACCCCCATCTCCCTAAGTAAAAGCGATGTGTGTGTCTGTTCCCCTCCAGACTGTAAGGCTGTTAAAGATGGAGACCTCGAGATGCTCATTCTCTTTCTTGGACCACTTAATTGATAGAATCAAGACTTCAGGATCTTTTTCCTTCCACTGGCACTTGAATGCATAAAGCAGCAAGTGCAACAGTGCTGATGGCACATGATGTATAGAAGCAGACACTGGTGAGGCAGGCCCCAAATGCCCATTAATTGTGGGAAGTCGTAAAATTATGGCATATCCTTGCTATTGAAAAGCGTTCTGCACTTACATTGAATGAAGTAAATCTATATGTACGGACATGGAAAGATTCCAAGAGATTATTATTAGCTGAAAAAAGTCAAGTCGCAGAACAATAGGTTTGGCATGATCCTATTTAGATTTTTAAGCTGTTATGTTCCAGAAAGAAAGCCGTAAAGATCTCTCTGATGTGACTGGGAAAATGGTGAGTTATGCTAGGAAAGTGGGAAGTCATAAAAAATGAATCATACATACCATAAACATTTTATTTAAAGTTGATGTACATTTATTTCTTGACAGCAGTTCAAAATTTTTTAGTATGGGTCTGCTGATTAGAGCTGTACACTGTCTTTCATGTGTAAGCCATACACGGAATGCATTATCTAAGACTTCTAATTTCATTTTCTTTAAAGTAGAATGAGAAAAAGTTATGGATAGAGTAATTTCAGTCCAGGATCCTAAATTATGCTACGTAGAGGCCGTGTGATCTACGTAAGTAATATCACTGTTGAGCATAAATGTCCAATCTGTGAAACAGGGCATTAATAATATACCCACAGGTAACTGATAGGAAAAAAGGTGATCCTGTGTGTACAATGCCTGGTGCTCAATAAGGGTGAGCTAATCTATTAAGTATTTTACTTTCTTCTCATTATAGACAGTAAGAGGACAAAGCAGCAGCAGGCATCACCCTATGTGGGACTCTGGCCACCTCCTGTTTCTGCCTTAAGATGCTCAAAGTCTGGGCCGGGCACAGTGGCTCACGGCTGTAATCCCAGCACTTTGGGAGGCTGAGGCAGGTGGATCACAAGGTTAGAAGTTCAAGACTAGCCTGGCCAACATGGTGAAACCCCATCTTTACTATAAATACAAAAATTAGCCAGGAGTGGTTGTGCATGCCTGTAGTCCTAGCTTCTTGGGAGGCTGAGGCAGGAGAATGGCTTTAACCTGGGAGGCGGAGGTTACAGTGAGCCGAGATCACACCACTGCCCTCCAGCCTGGCGACAGAGCAAGACTTCGTCTCAAAAAAAAAAAAAAAAAAAGCTCAAGTTTGGACCAGGCATCATGGTGGCTCCTGACTATAATCCAAGCACTTTGGGAGGCTGAGGCGGTCAGATCACCTGAGGTCAGGAGTTTGAGATCAGCCTGGCCAACATAGTGAAACCCCATCTCCACTAAAAACACAAAAATTAGCCGGGCATAGTAGTGCATGCCTGTAGTCCCAGCTGCTTGGGAGGCTGAGGCAGGAGGTTTGCTTCTGCCCAGGAGGCGAAGGTTGCAGTGAGCCGAGATTGCGCCACTGCACTCCAGCCTAGGTGACAGAGTGAAACTCTGTCTCAAAAAAAAAAAAAAAAAAATGCTCCAAGTCCATAGATACGAAACGGAAATGAATACCTGACACAAGCGTGAATGGACAAGAGCCTGCTACGTGCCAGATCTGTACTAGGTGGAACGGCAGCATACTACTTAGGAAGCTCGTTTTTGTTCCAAAGGACATTATGATCTAATGACGAAGGTTTGATATACATGGGAAGATGACAATAATAATAAAGTACAATATCAATGAGGATATTGAGGGTATTTTCAGTTGCAGATGATTTAGGAAACTAACAAATCAGCTTAAATACCAATTTACTTTTTGAGACGGGATTTCATATGTTTTCTAGGCTGGAGTGCAGGAGCTGTTCATGATCATAATGCACTATCCCTTCAAATTCCTGGCCTTAAGCAATCCTCCTGCCTCAGCCTCCTGAGTAGCTGTGACTACAGGGGCACACCACCCCACCCGACTTAAAAGTATGCATTTTTATTTACTTTTTTAGAGACAGGCTGTTTCCCAGGCTGGACTCAAACTCCTGAGCTCCAGTGATCCTCCTACTTCAGCCTCTCGAGTGGCTGGGACTACAGGCAACTCTAGGTATACACCACTGCGCTTGGCTCACCAAATTTTTAATTGGCTCAACCAATGAAAATCCCAGAGGTCAATGGGATTTCAGGAGATACCTGATCAAGCTTCTGGTTCTAGTTCCTTTGCTTTTCTCAGTTCTTTCTTACTGCATGTGTCAGCTTTGTTCCCAAGCTGACTTCCCGCTAGGTAAAAAAAA
>NW_016107502.1:1495556-1531126 GCF_001604975.1 Cebus imitator
AAAGAAAAGGAAAAAAAAAAAGCTCTTGCAATTCTAAGCCTCATGCCTGAGACCACATCATCTGCAGTCCTGCAAGCGACTCTAAACCATCAAGTTCATGTACCCAATACTGACTCAATCACTCTGCAAGATGAATGAGATTATGTTGATCATCTTGGGCCAATCAGGGATTACCCCCAAATCTGGTGAAGGAGTCAATTTATTGTTTGCTTCTTTCATGTGTCAGGCATGATGCTATTTGCCTTTACATGGATTATCACATTTATCCTCAGAACAACCCTATAAAGTAAGTGCTACTGTCAGTCCCAGTTTATAGCTGAAGAAATGGAGGCCCAGAGAGGCTAAGTAACTTTTCTGTGGTTGCACAGCCAGTAAGTGGTAGAGCCAGGATTCATACTTTGGCGCTCTGTCTCCAGTCCCCCACATTCATAATCACTAGACCATAGAGTCTGCCAAGGGATAAGTTCCATGGTGATGCTTGTTGTGCAGTGCAAACATCACTCTCTGGGTAAATCGGGAGGGAGGAGCACTTGGCCTGGTGTGATAATGACAGGTTAGGGCTTGAGCTAGGTCTTAAGCAAGGGTGGGAAAGTAAGATCAAGTGAACTTTCAGAGATGGGAATCATGTAGCAGAAATAACAAACACAGTGGGATCAGACAGACTGTCAGGTTTGCAGCTTATAGCTGAGTGAACTTCTCCAAATTATTAACTTCTCTGAGCTCACAGGTGAAATGTGAAGCCATGAGAGTGAATCAAAGGCCCATGGAAAAATCTAAAGTGAGAAATGGGCTGAGAATATGATCCTGGAAACCCTGAACAGGACCAGTGAAAGTCAAGTCCTATGGGAAAATGGAAAGTCCCTTGGAAGGGTAAAGAGGAGGTAGACACGCACAAAGGATTCGCTAAAGCGACGAATCTAGAGAAATCATTCTAATCATCCTTACCATTTCCTGCCAGCCCAAGAAACAAGAAAGACAAAGATAAAGATGAAGCCTCAGGCACTGTAAGACTATACGAATAAAGATATCTCTTTACAATCACCCAATTCCGGAGCTGGACAGGACAACGGACAGCCTGCTTATTCTACAGATAAGAAAGGAGACACATTTTGAACGCTTATATAAAGAGGCATATAGGTAAAGTGCCTTGCACAGTGCCTCATAAACAGCAGGTACTCAACAGACCATGTAAAATATTATTGGTGAATAATAATAGTTATTATTTTCTGAAGTGATGTATCCGAGGCCTCGGAAGTTGATTAGTGACAAAAAAATATAAGAATCCATGCCTTTTAATGTCTAGTGCAGTTCCTTCATTACTCTGAGGCTTTTTCTCCTATGAAGGATGCCAGATACCACTGAAAGGGAGAAGAAAGAGCAACCTAAAGTAGGAAAAACTACCAAAGAAGGAAAATGTTGGAATAAGCACTGAACAAGTAGTCTGGAAACCAAGATTATGAATCTTGGTCTGCCATTAACTGGCTCAATGATTTAACCAGCTCAGGCCCCAGTTTACTCATCTATGAAAGTTGAGATTTGAATAAGATCATCTTGGTTTCCCTCTAACTCTGAAATTTTATGAAACTAGGTTCCTCTCTTAACATTGCAGTAGCCTTCTTTATAAAACACATAAATACATTCTGGGAAATAATTCATAGGGGCAAGGTCACATAAAACATTGAAAGTAAGAAAAGGCAAGAGAGTTGGCTTCAAATATCTGAAAAGCCTCTAGTCAATATGTGTTAGATATATGTGTGTGAGGCTCCAGAATCCAGGAGTAAAAGCAAGAGGGAGGTAAGTTTCTGCTCAATACAAAACAGGTTTTTTCCCATGTGTTTTGGAGCTCTGCTATTAGGTGCATATATGTTCACAATTGTTAGGTCTTCAGATGGACTGATCCACTTATCATTAGAAAACATTCTTTTTGTCTCTAGAAACAATTTGTGTCTTAAATTCTATTTTGTCTGGTATTTGTATGGCAACTCCAGCTCTCTTTTAGTTATTATTTATGTAGTATGTATTTTTTCAATCTTTAAACTTGTTTTTTAATTTAAAGTGTGTCTCTTACAGATAGTATATAGTTGGATCATATTTTCTTTATTCTCTTCCTTTTGATTGAAGTGTTTAATCTATTTACATTTAATGTAATTATCTATCAGGTAGAATTTATGTTTGCCATTCTGCTATTTGTTTCCTATACATAGTATGTCTTTTCTATTGTTCTGTTCCTCTGTTAGTGTCTTCTTTTGTGTTAAATGTCTATTATCTAGTATGACATGCAGATTCTTTTGTTACATTTCCTATAATTTCAAAATTGTTTTCTTAGTGGGTGCTCTGGGAATTACAATTAACACTTTAATTTTAAACAATCTAGTTTGGATTAATGCCAACTTAATTTCAGCGCTATATAAAAACTTTACTCCAAGACAGCATAGCTCCCTCCCCTCCCCTGTGTTATTATTGTCATAAAAATTACACCTTCATATATTATAAGGCCATCAACGCTTTTTAAATTATTGCTTTATGTAGTTGTCTTTTAATCAGATAAAGAAAAACTATTACAAAAATAGAAAAATTAAATTCATATTGTCTTATATATTTACCTATGTTTTTACATTTACCAGTGTTTTCTATGTATTTGTGTGGATTTAACTGTCTAGCATCATTTCATTTAAACCACAAGAACTCCCTAGTATTTCTTGTAGGATGAGTCTAGTAGCAATGAAACCTCTGTTTGTTCTTAAATCTGGAAATATCTTATATTGTGCCCTCATTTTTGAAGAATAATTTTGCCAGATATAAAATTCTTGGTTGACTATTTTTTCTTTCAGTGCTTTGAACATTGATAGCCCACTACCTTCTAGCCTCGATGGTTTCTGATGAGAAGTCAACTGTTTAACTTACTGAGGATCCCTTGTAGGTGATGAGCTGTTTTTTTCTTGCTGTTTTCAAGTTTTCTCTCTTTCTTTTGAAAGTTTGACTATGATGTGTCTACCTGTGACTCTGAGTTTAATCTACTTAGAGTTTGATGAGCTTCTTGTATATGTAATGTTTTAAATAAACTTGGGATTTTTCCACCATCATTTCTTTAAATATTCTTTCCGCACTTTTCTTCTCTCCTCTTCCTGACACTCCAATTATGTTGGTAGGCTTGATGGTTCCCCTCAGGTCTCTAAGACTTTGTTCATTTTTCTTCATTATTTTTTTCTCTCTGTTTCTTAGACTGGATTGACCTAGCTTCAAGTTAGGTGATTCTTTCTTCTGCTAGTTCAAATCTGCTATTGGGCCCCCACCTAGTGAATTGTTTATTTTAGTTATTGTATTATTTGATTTCAGAATTTCTGCTTGTTCTTTAAAGAATTTCATCCTCTTTACTGACATGCCCTATTTCTCATACTTTAATTCTTTAGAGATGGTTTCATTTCGTGCTTTGAACATATTTATATTTATAATAGCTAATTTAAAATATTTAGCTAGTAAGTGCAACATTTGGGCTGCCTCAGGTACAGTTTCAATTGATTGCTTTTTCCCCTATGCATAGGCCATACTTCCCTGCTTCTTTGCATGCCTCATAATTTTTTATTGAAAACCGGACATTTAAAATAATACAAGTTAGCAGCTCTGGAAATCAGAATCTCTCAACATCCTGCTGACTTTATTGTTGTTGCTGTTTACACAGTTATTTTCCTGGACTAGTTCTATAAAGTCTGTATTTTTGGTCATTCATGTGCAACCACTAAATTCTGTGTCCAATTTACTTCACGGGCAGCTAATGACTAGACAGAGATTTCTTCAAATGCTTGAAACCAATAAATTTCCCAGCCTGTGCTGAGGGACTCTATCTATTGGAACATGTCTTCAACAATCTGGTGGGAAGCTGAAAGTTCTGTCTTCACTGTCACTTTCTACCTGCACAGAGCTCCAGGTCAGCTGGTGGTGAAAGAGTAGCACCTTCTCAGGTCTTTCTTTGGCATGCACAGAGCTGTAGCTACACATGTGGTCTTCTAGATTCTCAAGAATATGTCAGAGCTTTTCAAAGTCCCTTATGGACAGCACATTCCCATATTCTTCTTTTTCCCTTTTCTAGTCAGCCTCTTGGTAACACCAACTGGTATCACCACCTCAGGTAGTTGAAAGAGAAGTTCAAAAGTGACTTTGAAAAAGCAGAGAAATTTTAGAAGGTGAGAAGACAGGGGCAAACCCACCTAGGGACTCTAAACTCACAGGTCTGGTGAAAAGCAAGGTACAGGATCCAAAAACCCAAAGTAGGGAGCATCATTAAAGCAAAAGTGCGCAGTAAGAAGTATCTAATGTGATTCATAGGGCAGAATTCATTTGTGAAACAATAAGTGAAGGAAAATATTATCAGAAAAAAACCAGAAAGAATGAGAAAATTGTAACAACACTGTTTAAAGGAGAAGAATCCATGCAAAGACTTAAACTCCGCAGTTTTAGTAGTGAGGGGCGCTAATTTAGTCCCAGCTTTGTCACTGACAGGCTATGTGATCCTGGGTACACATGAGCTGCTGTCCCTCTCTGATCTGGAGTTTTTTTAAGGAAGCGATGTTTCCTAAATCTTAGTTATTTGCATACAACCCTCCTGATTTTAAAAATCTGTATCTATGTATCACTTATTCAACTTAATTTTTTAAAAATCAATTCCCTTCATAAACTTGAATACCATTGTAATATTTGAGAAATTACAAGTTTAAATATTACTTTTTTTTCTAATACTCATTAGAATAAACCCTAAATTACTAAAATACAAAATGCATGCTCCTGCATAAGCCTCTTCTGATATGGTTTGGCTGTGTCTCCGTCCAAATGCCATCTTGAATTGTAATACCCATAATCCCTACGTGCCAAGCGAGGGACCCGTGGGAGGTGATTGCATCATGGGGGCGGTTTCCCCAAGGCTGTTCTGATGATAGTGAGTTCTCAGGAAGTCTGATGGTTTTATAAGCATCTGGCATTTCCCCTGCTTGCACTTCTCTCTCCTGCTGCCATGTGAAGAAGGTCCTTGCTTCTCGTTTACCTTCCACTATGATTGTAAGTCTCCTGAAGCCTCTTCAGCCATATGGAACTGTGAATCAATTAAACCTCTTTTCTTTATAAATCACCTAGTCTTGGGTATGTCTTTATACCAGTGCAAAAATGAACTATTACATTCTTCCTCACTTTGGGAAACATTGGATTGGATGCCTAAGGTTCTTTGCACTTCTGGGATTCTGTGGATGGGAGTTCCCTGTGCCTTCTACTCAAGTGGGAAGGTTACTTCTTAATACCTGTCAGTGAGGATGAGGTAATCTGGAGTTCAAAATAGACTGGTTTCAGATTGTAGCATGTTGGCCACAGATTGAGTGACTGACCCATGGTGAAGTGAAAAAGTAAAAAACCCCCCAGAGATGAGATCTGGTACAGAAATTCCCATACCTTCACACAGTATATGATGTACATTAATAATTCCACAGACCCCTAGAGGTAAATTGGTTCTAAAAGAACATAACGCAATAGACTTTAACAGTAATTTTTAAAACCCACTTAGCTTTGTTTTAGTGCTTACTATGCCAGAGCACGGAATTAAACATACTATAAACATTTACTCATTACAGTCACTCTGCTTGGTATGTATTATTATTCTCATTTTACAGATGAGGAAACCAAGGCTCAGAGCAAATAAATGACTGTTCAGTCCCCTCATGACATCCTAATGAGTTGCCACAGGCACTTTACCTGATTCCTGAAGTCAACCTCACTGTGTAGGGATGGCTTGCAGAGGAAACTCATTATACAAACAGAAATCTATCTTCTTTTTTGAGACAGCCTTGCTCTGTCGCCCAGGCTGGAGTGCAGTGGTGTGTTCTCAGCTCACTGCAAACTTCACCTCCCAGTTCAAGTGATTCTCCTGCCTCAGCCTCCCAAGTAGCTGGGACTACAGGCATGCGCTACCACATCCAGATAATTTTTGTATTTTTAGTAGAGACGGGGTTTCACTATGTTGGCCAGCTTGGTCCCAAACTCCTGACCTCAAGTGATCTGCCTGCCTAGGCCTCCCAAAGTGCTGGGATTACAGGTGTGAGCCACCATGCCAGGCCCAGAAATCTGTCTTCTAATGTTTAATCAGTGGTATTCGTTTTGTTCTTTGGGGCCACAGAACACAGATGAGGTAAAATGATCCCTCATTTAGTTCACCCGATTTACAGATGAGAAAATGGAGTGCAACTTGGCGTTTCATTAATGAGATCAGCTTCCAGAAGAAGAGATAACTATTTTATCTTTCCTCTCTAGTCCGGTATCCCCAGTGGTACTGGAGGATGCTTGCTCCAGGAGCCTGGGGTCGAAAATGCAAAGATGACAGTCATGCCCTATTGTGTTCTGCTGTAATGGCCTTGATGGTCTGCAGGTTTCTGAAGTAGCCACACATTAGGAAGAAAACCGCACTTTAAGATGGGTATCAGTGAACTAGTCAGGATCCAGAGGAGGGCAGCCTGCTGGTGGTTTATTGTCCAGTTGAACAGCTAAAGGGAAAGGGTAATTCAGTCTAAGGGATGGAAGATGAAGAGATGGAGCTTTCAAGTATCTGAGCAGCTGTCAGTATAAATGAGGGAGGCTTGTTCTGCCTCATTTCAGTGGCTGGAGACAGCACCTAAGGGTAAAAATTGACAGGAAGTAGGAAGTTTGGGCCCCTAACTAGCTGTGTGACCTTTAGTAAATCATTTGACTAAATAGGCTCCTCCATGATAGATGGGACTATGACCTAAGAGACCCGTGAAGTTTCCCTACAAGCCTAAGATGCTGTGATCTTGTTCAAGTGTTACCCCAAGCTACACAGCTTGTGGCAGAGTGGGGACTAGAACATCCCTCTCCTAACCCCAAATCCAGCACTCTCTCCATGTCATATACCATGATTTTTAAAAATTATATAGAACGTTGTTTAAAACCTATCCCAGGTATAATCATTTATTAATTACTGTGAGTTTCTCTTACTTAGTAGCCACAGCTTAAAAAGGAAACATGTGTCTACAAACATATCATATGTAAAGCAGATAATTTGCATCTAAGTGGACTTCACTGGAGTGCATGTAACTTCAATGAATGACATTTCTCCCATGTTCAAAGCAATGAAAAGTGAGGGAGAAAGGTGGGATACAGCAGAGAGCTTTACTTGCTTGTTTCTGGTTATCAAGACTTGCCAGGAAACAAAAAGAGATGTCTTGTCCAAAGATTGCAACTCCATGAAATTTGCTTAATTCCCTTTTCACTAAAGGAGCAACCTGATGCTCCATGAGTTCTGGATAGCTCAGAATGAGCCCTGTTTAAAGAGGCTCACCAAGGCCATGAACTGTCACCTGGAGAAAGATCTGCAAGTTCGAGTCCATTCCAGACCACGTCTATATGTGCTCTGATGGGGGCTCTGAGGTGTAGGAATAAGCTTTAGGTTAGTGCTAGGATTTCCTTAAGCACCCTGGAACAGTGTTATATTCCATATATTCTTATATTCTATGTATTTTTGAAAACTACCATCCTATTAATTTAGGACAAAGAAAATGGCATTTTCCCTCAGCTGACAATGTACCAAGTGCTTATCTATATGAGGAACTAAATGTTAAAAGTTCCAACTCTTGATAGATTAATTCTCCCAGATTCCTAGGAAATGAGAACAGACCTAAACCCACAATTTAAGAATCCTTATTTAAAACATAAAATATATAATAAATCGATTCCTATTTTGATGGTGACTATAAAGTCATTAAAATTTTAGAGATTCCAAGCTGAAAGGGAACTTAATGATCATTTACTACAGCCGGTTAGTTTTGTAGCTGAGAAACTCAATCTTGGAAACACACAAGCTATCCCCAAGGTCACAGTGCTAGTTAGTGGTAGCATAGGAACGAGGGAAAGAGTACAGTCGGCCCTCTCTATCCATGGATTCCATACCCACAGATACACACACCCAAGCACGGATCAAAAATATTCAGAGAAAAAAACACGGTAAAAAAATAACAATACAACAATGAGAAGTAATACAAATAAAACAACACAGCATACCTGCTTCCACAGCATTCACATTACATTAGGTACTGTAAGTAATTTAGAGATAATTTAAAGTGTATGGGAGGCGTGTGTAGGCTATATGCAAATATTATATCATTTTATATCAGGAATTTTTATATCCCGGATTTTGGTGGTGGGGCAGGGAGTCTTTGAACCAATATCCCCACGGACACAGAGGGATGACCGTAGTCTGACTTCTAGGCTAGAGCTGTTTCACCAACATGATGCTAATAAAAAAGACTGTATTTTCTGCATCGATTCTAGGAGACAGTCAGGCTAATAATCGGAGGTCTATATTCTGCTCTCAATGTCTGGGTGTCCCAGGACAAGAAAATGAGCTATTGTGACCTCAAATTCCCTAGCCAAAGGAGTGAAACACTAATCAATGCCTTGTCAGATACAGGGAGGGCTCGTTCAGACGAGAAACAGATGCTGTGGGAAATACAGCTACTCAAAGAAAGGAATGCTCTCCGAATGATGGACCAAGGAAACGGCTCTATCTTTGACTACTTTAAAAGGACTGAGTCCCAAATATGTGACATGTGAATCAGACAACCAACCAACTTGTTCTCATAGATCATAAACAAATTAAGAATATAATTCTTAAAATCACGATGCAATACAAGTAATAGTTACTTGACTAGACTGAGTTTTAAAGAGAAGATAAATTTCTACCTCGCTGGTTTAAGATGGGTTGTGTAAGGTGGATAAAATAGCATATTTAATTCTACGCCTTTCGTTCTATGATTTTCTTTTTAAAACATCTACTTATCTGGGATATTGTTTCTCTGGCTTAATCACTAGACAATGTGCTTTTCAGGGACAAGGACTGTATGATTCAACTCTCCTTCCCGTCTTTCTTCCAAAAAACTGTCTTTAAAAAAAATTTTAATTTAATTAATTTATTTTAATATATTTTTTAAATTGTAGTTTAGATTCTGGGGTACATGTGCAGATCATTCAGGACTGTTGCATACGCACATACATGGCAATGTGGTTTTCTGCCTCCATGCCCCCATCACTTATATCTGGCATTTCTCCCCATGTTATCCCTCCTCAACCCCCCTACCCCCATGTCCCTCCCCTCCAAAACACTGTCTATGTCTACTGTATCCCCAACATCTAGCACAGTGTTTGGTATGTGATAATGACTCAATTTTAATCAAATAAAGGAACGGATAAATTGCAAAACCCAAAGGCATTCTCCAAAGCACAAAAATCTCAGCATATTTAACTCTTGCATTAAAACCACTTAAATTCTACCTTACAGTTCGGAATCATACCCCTGACATGTTCTGATGTATCTATACACAGACCTGTGATGTTATCAGTTTAACACATATGTGATCTCTCAGCATGAATAACCTTAATGAATACTATATAGAGTTTCAGTCTCAAACTTCCAGACACAGAAGGCATATTCTATGACTGGCCAAAATGGCATGAGGTTCTACAGTCCATTCCGCTGGCTCCAAGCAAGACTTCATCTAATCTGTGGTTGAGAATGATGCTTTCCTGAATCTGAAATATTTCCACTGAATGAAACATACAGTCTGCCTAGATAAAGTCTTAAATGCCTAAATGGAAGGTCAGTCTTTGATTTCTTGAGGTAAGTATGGTTTTCATCCCAAGTGTAGCAAATTTCACTGGCGTTCCATTACCGACTTACTTAAATCATTTGCTAGATGACATAAAATTGCTGGTAATTACACTACAAAGAGTAATTATATGAACTTTTCTTGTACAAAAGCTGGTAAATTTGAGCCTTATTCACTATTCTGTTCGGGAAATTTTAAATTAAATATGCCATTTTATTTAAAAAGAGAAACATCAGAAGAATACATAGTCAGAAGAAGGTAGGGGGAAGAAAAGGTTGCAAGTGACGAGTTTACTGGAACTACACAATGAGGATCACGTGCTGCTACTTGAAACAACTAAATTTCCTGGGTTTAAATGATTTCAATGAGACCCCCACACAGAAGGGCCTGCACAGCCCTAATCCATGATCTAGGCTTCCCTCGCTCAAAATATTTTTTAAAAATAATGGTTCACGATCCTGAAATAATTGGTGGCCCTGGGATACCAGATGTGAGACATTTCATCTGAAACCTTATGTAAACTAACCCAAACCATTTGCTTCAGAATATCTTCCTGGACACCAGGAAAGAGTTTTGGTCCTGGGTTTGCATTTGCCCGACGCACTGACTGGCTGCTCTCAAAAATGGAAACATATGTGGGCACGATGAAGGAAAGGCTTTGAAAATTAGGCAAAGGAATTTTCTTGTTCCTTTTTAATCTTGTGTCTTTTTTTTTGCTTCCCTTAGGCAACAGGTATACTAAATTTTGGTGACTTTTTATTTTCGAAAGCACAAAATTAAATGTTTTTGGTGTTACTTCTCAGAACAATAACCTAACTTTGGCATCCATAATTTTTTTTTTAACAATTTGATGACAATGTTTAAAGGAATAAAGTGAACTTCCCCCCAACACACTCATCAAAAGAATAAGGAAGGTAATTTTTGTTATTCTCATCATCATAATTATTATTACTACCAATGAAGCTTGAAGGAACTCACCTCTACGCATCACAAAGAAATAATTATTTGGTTTATAACTGATGAGACCATAATGAAAGTATGATTTGAGATAGCTAAGAGCAGAAATAAATTTGGATTTTTTTGCTCTCATTTCACCTTCCACACAAACCCCTTTGCTTTGGATTTGTGCTTTTGAGTTGTTTGCATGATGCATAGGTACAGACTTTGTTTCAAGTTCATGTGAGAGCAGGTGCTCTTATTTAAGACTGAGCAAAGAGGAAATGCACTCCTCATAGGCTTCCACATCCAACCTAGCTTAGATTGTCTAGCACACTTATACAAACTGCCTATTTTCAGGTCAATTCTAAAATGGAACATCTCTCTCCAGAGGTATATGTTTTGAAGATTATAAAACTTTAAAATCAACCTGTTTCACATTTCAAAACTAATTCCTCTTAATGCCAACAAAAGAACAACAAGAAAATGATTTTAGAAAAATTGTAAATCTGCCTCCTGAAATTTGCCACAAGGAAAAGAAAAAAAAAGCCTCAAGAAGAGAACTGTTTCTCCATTTTTAAAATTCATTTGTTTTTTAAAGTTTGGAAAATATAAATTTAGCATGTTACGGAATTATGTTATAAACTGTACTAACAGATGCTAGTAATTCTTAAGTTTAAAGATTGAAAATTAAAATATGAATTATTTATTAGAAATACTTTATATTGCTTCAATTGACTGTAACTGATACACAGCTGAATAAAACCATGAAATCAAAAGAATATTTAATCACACAGGGAAAATGGACATTTTTAAGGGGAATGAATGTTTGAATTTGGACAAAATTAAAGTGTTTAGAAAACAAATAAAATTGACCATTGTTCAAAAACAAATTCTGGTGGCGACAGTCTTGACATTTTACAAAGAATTTATATCTCTAAAGTGCTTAACTTAACCTCCACTACTTAAATGTCTGAAATGAAGCTAAAGCAAAATTTAAAGGACACTGTCTTTTTAGTTTTTTAAACACTTCCTTTGGCTCTCTCCTTTTATTTCTTTTAATAATTTATTCTATTTTTTCTACCTTTGTGTAGACAAACCAAGTGTCCATCAAATCAGACACCAAGAAGCATACAGTTCACTAAGGCTGAGCATGACAGTAATCACTGACATTTTTATTAATTATAGCTCATTTTATCCCCCAGAAGAAACAAAACCAAGTCTCTTGTGTCAGACCAGCAATCATAAAACGAAAAAGAAATAAATAATAAGTTAAAAATAGAAGGAATGTGTTAAAAAGAAGGAAAAAGTACTGTTCATAACCAGTGTCACCTTAAAAAAAAATTTTCCACACTTAATATCTGCTTCAGACAGAAAGCTTCTCTCCTACTTTAGAAACAAATAATTCTACTTCAAATCCACATTTTCAGAGAAGCCCCTAGCTTTCTGCATCTGATGACGACAACAGCCCCTTTACCTCAAAGAGGTAAAAGCCAGTTCACAGTATTTCTCTTCCAAACATCCCCACTGACGCTCCTTGCAGATTTCAGCACAAACTCAGAACTGTCACCGTGGGTTTAGAAAATAATGACACATTTCGGCTATAACCCCCTAGATTGAAAGATTAAAAGAACTTTGCCCAAATTTAGGGGAAATGAAGGTGCGTGGGCTCACTCTGCAGCTGCAGTTTTCAGCCCTTGCAGTTTAGAAAGGTTCTCCATGAGTACGGGTGCCACGAGGGTATCCAGCGAGTGGGAAGGGAGTCGCCCTACACGTTTTCCCATCGGTTTGAAAGAACTGTTTTGAAAAGGGTATTTCTAGATCGATTTGTTCCAAATGCAGCAAATTTATCCGATATCGTTCACAATGCATGCGCGAGACATCTTACACGTAATAGCCATCGTATTAACCCACCCAGCTGATGCTGAGATGGTTAATGGGGCGGGGGAGCAGGGAGGAATATGTCGTGCGTGAAAAACTCCGGGTGTAAAAGTCAACGCAGAACTCACTCGCCGAGGAACCGAAAAAGACATTCAGGACTCTCTTACTGGAGAGAGGATAGAAAGTCAAGCGGCGGCGTCGCGACCGGCGATCGCGATATGCAGTCTGATCTCAGTACCCAGCGGAACTGGACCACAACCCAAAGAAAAGAGGTTTTTCCGGAGCAAAGAGCCGCCCCGAATTCAAAGTAAAAAAAAAAAAAAAAAAAGTAAACTGCTTAGGGGTGGAAGATGGCGGGGGGCGGGGAGGGAGGAGGGTCGCGCCGCTGGCTCTCTGGCCCGCGGTAAGGCGGTCTCCTACGCGCTGCCGGCGGCGGGGACCCTGCCCAGCGCGGCGCCCACCGCGAAGGTAGCAGACCCGCTGCGCCGCCGCCGCCGCGCGCTCCCCGCCGCGGCCCCCTCCCCCGCCGCTTCCTCTCGCTCTCCCAGCCCCTTCCCCCACGTGTGGATGACGTCAAAATTCCGCGAAAAAGCCGCGTGGTGGCTCCCCGAGCGGAGGCGAGATTCCGCCGCCCAGCGGCCCCCTCCTGGGGGCTCCTGCAGGGGGAGAAGGGCGGAGGCGGCGGGTTCCTTCTCCTCCCGGGACGCTGGGCCCCCCCCGACGCCGCAGCCGGACGCCCCCCGCCCCAAAGCTTATTGGAAAATTCACTTTTGTAAAGCAAATGTATTTCCAGAGCTATTTTCGGCCGCGTGAGGCGTGTCCTAAGCTGAATCAGACAGGAAGAGGGGGAAGTTCGGGTCTTTAATTCTTTTTTTCTCCTAAGGGAGGGGAGTGAGACGCTAGGTGGGTGACAGACGGCAGGCGCTCGCCTTCTTAACCCTCGCTTGTCGCATCTGCCGCTTCAAGAATTCAGCCCGGTCCGAGCCGAAATTCGCCCAGAGGAGTGCGGATGCACAGGCCGGGCAGACTCTGCCCCTCTCCAGAGCGCAGCGCCCCAGCGCCCCAGCGCCCCAGGGGTCTGCTACCAGAGGGTCCCGGAAGCGAGTTCACACCTGCAATAGCACTGCGGTCTCCACCCACCCTCCTCCCCCGAGATCTCCGCTTCCCGACGTTTCCCTCTTCTCCTAGCCCGCATTTTTCTACTTTGCCTGTACCCCCTCCTTCCTCTTGATGTGCCTCCTACGTGTCCCCTCGCATTTTGCCAGTTGGGTTTTCGGTTTGGATTGACCATCCCTCCCTCCACGGAGAACCACAAACGCAGTTCTACTCTTTGGGGGAGCCGAGAGGAAGGCAGTGGCTCCCATTCCTGTGTCTGAACTCAATCACTCCCCGTTCCCCACCCGGCCTAAACGCCCCTGCGCGGAGGCGGCGGGACTCGAACTCGCGCTGCTCTCGGGCCTCGAGCCGACCGTAATCACCTGGCTGGGAGACAGGCATCCGCCAGGTGAGCTTGGGAATATGTGTGCTTAGTGCTGCTGGCTCCTGCAGAAATGTGCCTATAAACACCCAACACCCAACACCCTGCTGCACCCTCCACCTCCAGGCTTTGTACACTTTCCAACCGAAACTCCAAAACGCGAGTAGAGGGTGGGGAGCCGGCCGGAAAGGGAATAAAAGTGCAATAAAACTGGCGTTCACTAAAGTTTATCACCAATCCTACATGAGATATATATATTTTTCCGTGAACGGTGACAAGCAGATAAGGAAGAACCAACATTCTACACCCCCCTCGCCGCCCCCTACCCTCCTGCCACGATGATCAGTTTGGACTTCAAAGCCAGAACACAGGCGCTTGCGCTTTTTCTCTAAACCTAAGTCTACACTGAAAGAAAATGTGCACTTTTGCCCAGAAGGCAACATGCCTTTTCCCGCGTGCTAGGTGGGGTGCATTTTAACAAGAAATTAAGGTTTTAACACATGGCTGGAGTGGCGACCAAAAGGGAAAACTCAGTTTCCATTCCAAGTCTCCTAGAGACATTCCTGCCAACCTCCGCACCCTCTCACGCCCCACCCCACGTGTGAGAGAGTGTCTGAAAAACCACCGGGGATTGGATTCGATGGCGACGTTCACGCTCTGGAACAGTCCGTAATCGGAAGGGGAAGTGGACAGGGGAACTTCAAGAGACGAGCCTGCCACGCGGGAAGCGCTCGAACTTGCGGGTCTCCAAGAATGCAGAAACCACCAGGAAGGGGGGGCATCCGGCCGCGACCCTCTCTGCCCCTCCCCTCGGCCGCCCCCCTCCCCGCTGGAATTTCTCTGTAAAGCAGGACGGGTGGGGGGAGGGGGAGAGGGAAGGGAAGGGAAGGGAAGGGAAGGGAAGGGAAGGGGCGAGAGGGCCCTAGGCTCCCTCCCAAGACCTGAGGACTCGCCACCCAGGCATTCTCCTCTTGGTGGGCAAGGCCCCCGGAAGACCACCCGCTTCTTTCTCACCCCTCCCCCCACTTCGGGAGACGCAGAGCTGGAGATGCCTTCCTTGTGGGAGGGGGGTGCGGGCGGGGATGGAAGAGATCCCGCTCCCAGAGCTATCAAGTGATGTCCAGAGGCTGGCATCCCCAGCGGCGGCCTCTGTCCTTGCCTGTCGGGTTAGATTTATACTTTAAAAATACCTCCCGCGCTCCCTCCTTTTCTCTCCTCTCCACGCAGCAACTTTCCTTGATCCGCTCAAAAGTGGCTTAGGTGAAATTGGAGTAATTCCCTTATGGGGATCTTAAAATGTAAGTGAATGTATTTATTTACCAGGGGTGACTCAAAAGCTTAAGTCGGGAAGTCCAAGGTGACTAAAATCAACAGGTGATTGTTCGGGACCGACTGTGTGCGGGTGAACACCGTACTCGGCCAGGGTGTCATCCGCGGCGCTGGACTGTTTCATTTTGAGTTTCCAACTTGGGTTTTTCAGCGAGCTTTTTTTCTTCACGAAAGCTAATGGCTTCCACAGCAATTAGACATTTTCTTCGCCCGCCCCTTCCCTCCCCTTTCTTTACATATAGGAGATGGGATACTCATTCCCGCTGCTATTGATAAGGTCGGAGGCGGCCGGGCCTCTCCCGAGCTTTCGCCCGCCCCAGCGCCCGCTCTCCCTCCGCCCTCCCTTGGCTTCCTTTTGATGTAGTGGGGAACGCGTCCTACCAAAAAAAAAAAAAAAAAAAAAAAAAAAAAAAAAAAGTAATCTGCCCGGTAACAATCAGCGCGCAGTAGCAGGAGCCCCAGAGCTATTGGCTATGCAAATAGAGGGAGGGGAGACGGCGCCCCAAACTCTTACCCTTTTAAAGCTATATCCCCCTCCTCCCCGCTACACCTTCCGCCCCACCCTCGTTTAAAGAGGCTGGCTCCGGGGCCTGAGTTAATCGCCTGCACCTCTGGTTTCTTCGCTCCCCTCCTCCGCCTTGCAGGGAACCTAGTGTACGGCTCACCAGCCCGCGCCCCACCCCGCCTTGCTGGCTCTCCGCGCCCCTGCCCCGGCCCCCTCTCCCGCTGAGGGAGGTACACCGTCGGCCTCAGTGTGCCCAGAGAGCTCGAGCCACGCCATGCCCGCTGCACGTGCCAGCTCGGCCAGCACAACGGGGCGCTGGGCTCTCCCCTTCCTCCTGGAGTGAAAGGGCAGGGTGGGGGTTGGGGGTGACAGGAGGAAGGAGGTGAGGAAGCGCCAGCAGATCAATCTCCCGTAAAGACAGCCTTGACTGGAGGATGCGTTAGAGCACGTGTCAGGGCAGACAGTGCTGGCGGCGACTTCACCGCAGTCCGCTCCCAGGGAGAAAGCTTGGCGAGTGAGGCGCGAACCCGGAGGGGTCGGCGAGGATGCGGGCGAAGGACCGAGGGAGGTGGCCTCCTGCCTCCGGGGAAAGGAAGGGGTGGTGGTGTTTGCGCAGGGGGAGCGAGAGGGAGCCAGACCTAATCCCTCACTCGCCCCCCTCCCCCTCCCGGGCCATTTCCTAGAAAGCTGTATCGGTGTGGCCACGCTCGGCGCAGACACCTCGGGCGGCTTGTCAGCAGATGCAGGGGCGAGGAAGCGGGTTTTTCCTGCGTGGCCGCTGGCCTCGGAGGAACCGCTGGGAGCCCTGCCCCCGGCCTGCAGCGGCCCTGGGCGCTGCACTGCGTCGCCTCAGGGCGCTCCTAGGGCCCCCAGGAACACGACGGTTTCTGCTCCAGAAGCACATTCTATCCCTCCAGAGAAGCATCCCCCTTCCTTCCTAACATCCACCCCTCCCTCCCTCTTCTTCCTCTCCACACACTCTGCGGGGGGGTGGGGGGGTGGCGGCAGAAGGGACGACGTTCTGTTCCCTTTAATCGGGGCTTTTGAAACAGCTTCGAAGTTATCAGGAACATAAACTTCAGGGGCATGACCTTTATCTCTGGGTATGCGAGGTTGCTATTTTCTAAAATCACCCCCTTCCTTATTTTTCACTCAAGGGATCTATTTCTAAATTGAGCTCACCCCATCTTCAAGTAATCTACCCTACATTCCTGGATCTTGAATACAAGGGCAGGAGGATTAGGATCCGTTTTGAAGAAGCCAAAGTTGGAGGGTCGTATTTTGGCGTGCTACACCTACAGAATGAGCGAAATTAGAGGGCAGAAATAGGAATCAGTAGTTTGTGGTGGGTTGCCCTGTCCGGGGCCCCTGGCACGCAGCACTGGAGGAGGGAGAGGGGTTGGGGGGCGGGGGACGGCGTTTGAAGTTAGGTCGGGGCAGCTGCTGTTCTCCTTAATAGCGAGAGAGGAAAAGGAGGGAGGGAGGGAGAGATTGAAAGGAGGAGGGGAGAGCCAGGAGGGGAGGGAAGGGGAGGAGGAACCAGAGCGGGGAGCGCGGGGAGAGGGAGGAGAGCTAACTGCCTAGCCAGCTTGCGTCACCGCCTCAGAGCGGAGAAGAGCGAGCTGGGGAGAGTGAGACCAGTTTGAAGGGGAGGATCGGTGCGAGTGAGGCAGACCCCGAGGCTCTGCTCGCCCACCGCCCAATCCTTGCCCCTCTTCTGCTCCACCTTCTCTCTGCCCTCACTTCTTCCCCGAACCCCCCTATTTAGCCACAGGAAGGAGATCGGGGGAACCCTTTCCCTTCCCCTTCCAAAAAACAAAAAAACACATTTCCAGTCCGGAGAAAGTAGGGGAGAGGGGGGTCGCCGGGCTGGCCATGGAGCTGCTGTGCTGCGAGGTGGACCCGATCCGCAGGGCCGTGCGGGACCGCAACCTGCTACAGGACGACCGCGTCCTGCAGAACCTGCTCACCATCGAGGAGCGCTACCTTCCGCAATGCTCCTACTTCAAGTGCGTGCAGAAGGACATCCAGCCCTACATGCGCAGGATGGTGGCCACCTGGATGCTGGAGGTAGGTCAGCGGGCGGCGCTCTCTAGGAGCCAGGACCGCTCCCGGATTCTCGGCCCCCGGGCAGGAGCCCTAAGCCTGGGAGAGGGCAGTCCCCGCGCCGGCCTCCCGGCTTCTGTGCCGGAGGTTACCGCGCGCCTTTTGGCGAGACGCGTGGCTTCATTTCTGTTCCTCTCCAAATTAACGCGGGAGGGAGAGGCGGGAGGAAGATCTGGGGAAGAAGCGAGGCTGTCCTGGGCGGGGGTGGGGAAGCATCCCGCGCGCGTGTGCCTGCATGTGGCTGCCTCTTCTTCCCACCCCCCCCACCCCGCCCCGCGACCTGTGTTTTGCGAAGACGCGGCGGCTGCTTTTGCTGCGGCCAGGAACGGAGTCAGGGCCAGAAACCGGGACCCCGAGTAGAAAGGCAGCCCCCTCAAAAGGCCAGAGCACATTCGTCTTGGCCTCAGGTCCCTGCATGTGGTCGCAACTCCGCGCTGGCACTTCAGGGGGGAGGTGGAGGGAGGAGGGAGGAGAGAAACAGGGAATTCTGGAGCCCCGAAAGTTCCAAGGAGGAAACGTGTGTTTCAGGGGAACCCAAAAGAACCACGTCTTGCCCCTCACTCCAAGTCTTTGCCCAGCGAGCCGTGTGCCCACGTATGCACAGCTCTGGACCTGCCGTGGTTTCGCCATGTTGCTTTGCAAACTCCCGTTGGAAAGGCTGGGAAACGTCGCCCGCTTACCCTCGCACCCCATTATCCCGGCCACCCCGCTTTGAATCGTGCCCTCTCCCCCACCCCCCACCTCGCGAAGGTTACTTACAGTTTGGCTTTCCAGCTTCCTCTGTGCGGAGATTTGGGTGGGGTAGGAAGGGGGGGAGGGCGTGTGTGTAGGGGGAATATCGGGTCACCCCTAAAGGAGAGGTCGGAGCCCCCCATGCGTCTTTCCAGGGCTCCCTGTTCCAGTCTGTCCCCCAGCTCGTCACCACGTTCCCTAGTTTCTGTCCTTGTGGGCCGCAGCCGGACACTCCCGCCGCGGCGCTCACCCCTTCAAGTTTCCTCCCGGGATTCAAAGCCCCAGGGGTCGGAATACAGACCTTTCTGGCACCCGAAACTTACGTTTCGGGAAGCCTGATTCCTCTTTGGGGTTTTCACGCCAAAAGGGCTTTTCTAGGATATTTCCTCGATTTTTAATTATTTTTTGAAACTGTCCCCCCCCCCTGCTCCGACTCCAGCTGCCGAGGCTGCGGCGCTCTTCCTCCTCTACTCCCTCCCCCTCTCTTCCCCACCTCTCCCCACCCGCCCCCCCAATAGCGGCCCCTGGGCCGCAGGGACCCCCCCAGACATTTTTTCCAATTGTCGGGAATGATAGAGGAGGATCTGAGGATCCGGATGAGACCAAGAAGTGGACCCTCGGAGGCTCCAGAATATTTTTATTGATTTTTTGAAAAGATGACGAAATCCAAAAAAGAGTGAGTGAGTTTAGAGTGCGCGAAGGAGTAGCCAAAGGGAGCGTCGCGGAGCGGCCGCGGCTGCTGCGCACTTCCCCGACTCTCCGTTTTGGAGCTGTAGTTCACCCCCTTTTATAGGCTCCCTGGGAATGCCAAAGCACGGATGGGCTATTCTGATGCACCCCAGTTTCCTCATCTTTGTTCTTTATTCTTATCACACATTCTACTCCCCTCCCCCTCCCCACAAAAAATTAAAATTTTTTGTTTCCATACATTATACCTTTTTATTCTTTTTCTCTTTTGCTGATGCTATGCTCTCCACCCCCGCCCCCCACCCCTTTCTCACTCCCATCGTAGGTCTGTGAGGAACAGAAGTGCGAAGAAGAGGTTTTCCCTCTGGCCATGAATTACCTGGACCGTTTCTTGGCTGGGGTCCCGACTCCAAAGTCCCATCTGCAACTCCTGGGTGCTGTCTGCATGTTCCTGGCCTCCAAGCTCAAAGAGACCAGCCCGCTGACTGCAGAGAAGCTGTGCATTTACACTGACAACTCCATCAAGCCTCAGGAGCTGCTGGTAATGACGGGCCCCTTCCTCCCTTCCTTTCTGCGATTCCCGCTTTCCCCTGGCCAACAATATACCTTCTACTCACCACTTCCAGAGCAAATTCTTGGGATCCAAAAATGATCCCACCAGTACTTACGGGCGATGGCTCTTTTAATAGGAAACCACTGTCTTTTTGTATTCCTACTCTGTGCCCAGGCTCGGTGCCCAGCACTGAGGCTACATCTGAATAAGATCCTCATGGAGATTTGGGTTGGTGAGACTCATTCGCAATGTGTGTGCATGTGTGTAGGGGAAGCATGGAATATTTTAACAGTGATAATATTTTAATTAAATTCCAAATTTTCAAAAATAGTCTGAGAATGTGTTCACGTGATAGGTATGTGGCTGTGGTGTGTGTCTCCTAAAAACTTGGAGTTCAAAGGTAATGCCTTCTATATCTATAAAGCCTCAAGATACCTACACATAATAGCTGTTCACTAAATATCAGTTCATTGACTGGCGCAAAGTCAAAATTGGTCCTTTCATTGAAGGAGTCCCAGGCCTGGGTTCTTAACTCCAGTAGGATTTTGACCTCTGTACAACCCCAGGGGTCCTGTCTTATCTCTGGTTTTCTACCAGAGAACCTTTTTCCCACCTGATCTAACTCCTTTTCCCTGCAGCTTGACATATAAGACGGCCATATTGCAGCAGTACTGGATGGAAGAGCGGCTCCAAGGCCCACCTTCAGTGGTTTGCACACCCCCAATGAACTGTTTAGAAAAGCACCCCGCCTTCCCTCCCCCTCCCCCTCATTACGGGCAGGGCCTGCACGAAGTCCACAGGGCTGAGGCTGGCTTCTTGAACTGGGCTCTTTGTGAGGAGCCTTCCTTTCTGGGGCTGTGCTGCCATCTAGTGGAAGACATGCACAAGGTTGGGGGGGGAATTGCCGAGAATGTGGAGAGGGGCCTGAATGACTTCACCTTTGAACCGCTGCCAGATTTTAGCTGCTTCTGGTTTGGTCCGAGAGGCCCAGAAAGGTGCTTTCTTCTGGGAGATCTGCTTCCTTTAATAATGGTGCAAGACGAGTGGTCCGTACTCGCATTATCCTGTGAGAAGGAAGGGCTGGCGTTTCAAACCATCTTTTTGAAGATGATGGTGGTTTAGTAGTTTATGGGGGCCCTTTACCCCGGCTGTCCACAGAAAGCCAAGGCAGATTTTTAAAGCTTATAAAGAAAACATTCATAAAATTGGGAACCAATTTGTTTTTCTCATGGGAGAGCAGGAAAAACAATCTTCATATGGTTCACTTGTTTCAAGAGGATGGTGAACTGAGGTGTTCTTCAGGACATGTGAATCTCTCCAAGACTACCCAAGCAATATATTGCTCTACACGACCCTGGCCTTTTCCTGTCCCCTTCCCCTCTATCCCTGAAGTTGGAATTTGGAAGAGTCCTATTTTACAAATGAGAAGGCTGAGGCCTGGGAGGGAAAGGGAATCACCCCCTGCCCCATTGCTCCAGGACTGGTGTTCTGGTTGCCGGTTTAGCAAATGAAAGAGATTCCAAGTTCTCCATGTGAATGGGAGAGGGGGTGCGTTGGCAAACAGGCCCAACCTCTCATTCTTCTGATGACAGCCCAGCGGATAGGCATATTTCCTGATAGCACATACAATATTTTTTATGTTTTATTTTGGACTGTTTCCCTTTGAGCACAGTTTCCCATAAGTATCTCAGTGAAGGAGGGAAACCAGGTTTTTCTTCAGGTGGGCTGCTGGTGAGAGGCCCAAAAGAGACCCGCTTGTGTTGTCCCCACACTTGTGTGGGAGGATGCTGTGACCCCGAGCCAGCACCTTCACCTTGCCTCAGATCACCTCCATCTGCAAAATGGGGTTGCTAATGACCATGTGGTGACAGCCGCCCGTGAAACCTTGAGGTGAAAGGGCTGAGTGTCACATCCCCAAGATTTCTGCATGATATGTCAAAGGGGAAGTTTGAACAGCAGAGAGAAAAAAGGCACTTCGACAGTAAGCAAAAGCAAAATAATTGGTTGCCGAGGAATTGGGCCAGGGAACCTTACTTTGAGCTTTATCTGCTCAAAGTGCATCATTTTTCCATGAAGATTAAAAAGACTATTAATTCGGTGATAGAGCCATATACAATAAATTACCGTGAAAGGGCCACAATGACCTTGGTCGAATCTTATTGTAGGTTCAGCTTTCTGGGTGGGCGGGCAGTATTGCCGGCAAGTCAGGGTTGGGAGGGGGTAAGGGGAGCTGGAGTGGAAACGAAATAGAAGAAAATAGAATCTTGGCAACAGCTACCTGGGCTCTCATTATTTTCAGTGGAGCCTGACATTTGAAGCATAAGAAGAGCTGTCAACAACTTCAAAGCTTGAGGGGCACATTGACAAATGGGCCCGCCTTGCAAGCTAGCAGCCACGTCCTAATGAGCGGCCTTAAAATTGGCCTGGAGCCCAACCCGCAGCCACTACACCAGGTCAGCCTGTGGATTTTAGTTTCTCCTCTTCTCTTCCTGCCTTCCCCTCCAGGAGTGGGAGCTGGTGGTGCTGGGGAAGTTGAAGTGGAACCTGGCAGCTGTCACTCCTCATGACTTCATTGAGCACATCTTGCGCAAGCTGCCTCAGCAGCGGGAGAAGCTGTCTCTGATCCGAAAGCATGCCCAGACCTTCATCGCTCTGTGTGCCACCGGTAAGGTCAGGCTTGGGCCAGGGAGGGAGGCCGGAGAGCTCTTCTGGGAGATGGTCAGGGAGAGGAAAAAGGCATTGTGAACTTTCATGTCAGTTTAGGAGTTTAGGGGAGAGGTGGTGTTGAGTAGTCTAAAGTCTGAAGTTTCATTCTTGGGTGGCTTTTTTTTTTATCTGAGCTGGTCTGTTCGCTTTCTTTGCTATACTCATAAACGGTTTATGAGGACAGGTGTGGTAAGGGAAAAAAATTAGTGCCTGTTAAAATATTCTTTATGATGGCTAAAGTGCTCTTTGAAGATTATACATACTGCTCACTGGTTGTGTTTTAAATCTTTAATCTTTTAAGGAAAAGGATGGCTTGGAGATATGCCCAAGAGGAAATCTGGGGGGATGGGGGCAAATACAGGTTAAAGGAACAACGTCAAGATAAATACGCTGCCTGCCTTGATTAGTGGTAAGGGAGACCATAGGAATTTTTTTTTTTTAACTGTAGGGCATTTATGGCCTCCTGGGTGTTCCCTCCACTGTGTGTGTGTTGCCGGGGGGGAGTGAACCTGGTTGGCTTCCAGTAAGGCTTTACTTTCTGAGCACCGGGTTCTGATACCCTCACTTCACGCGGAGGTGTTTTGATTTGGGCGCAGCCTTTAACATCGCAATTCTGCCTACCACGTGGATCCCACAATTGACACATAGTTCCTACTGGCCCATTTGCTCTGTATTTTCCTAATGAACTCAAGGCAGTGGTTTCCTGTTACCTTACTAAAGGAGCCTTGGGCAGTTTCTACTGTATTTTTTTTTTCTTGGTAGTGGCCATGGCAGAGACCCTAGAACCTTACTCATCCAAGGGAGAGGCGTCAGGAGTTCATGTTTTGACAATCAGAAACCTTAGGTAAAAGGCTGATCACTTGGGAAGACCTTTTGGTGTGGTTCACCTCAAATTTGCCAATAGTTGAATTGCATAGGTGGACTTCAGTGGTAACTTTTTTCAATACATTGTTGCATGTTACTCCTGAGTTCTACAGACGATTATATAATGTACAATGTAGTACATATGCCCTGTGCTCACAGTCAAAAGGTCAGGCTTTGCTACATGCAACTGGGTGACCTTGGATTAGCTGCTTGACCTCTCTGAACCCCAGCTTCTTCATCTACAAAACAAGCCTGTTGATACATCATCCTACAGCCTTTTCAGAGCAGCAAGGAAAATTAAAATCAGAAAGAGATGATGCCTGTGGAAGTGCTTTGTAAACTAGATGTGTAGGTTGGACCTTCACTAATTATGAAAATGCTACGTCTCCGATTTTAACACTGATTTTAACTGTTCCTACTAAAATGGATATGATGGCTTTCCTTTTCTGGCTGCCCGTGTCTTGTTTCTGGTAGGACCTGCGTACTCTGTACTTGCAAGCTTGAGTGTGGAGTCCTTGACGCTGCCTGCCTGTTCATCCAGGGCGCAGATTTCCCCTTGCTGGTTTTCTGTAGTCCTGTTCTTCTGGATGCAGGCCGGGCCTCATGGCTTGCACATGCGCCCCGTGCACTTTGGTGGGAGAGTCCATTGTCCTTCCTGCAGCCCTGGGGGCGGTTCTTAGGAGCCTGGTGGATCCCTGCTGCCCTTTGCACAGTGGTCACTCTGGCCTCCTTCCCTTCTGCTGTCTGGCCCAGGCCGGAGAGGTCAGACCTCCAATGACCTGTCATTTTGTCTCCCAGGCTCGGCCGTTCCTTTCCTCTCTTGTCTTGATTCACTGTGGGAGAGGGGTCAACCGGTTCTTTCTTCCTGGCCCTAGGACAGCTGACACCCGATCCTAAACTTCTCCATCGCCCAGCTGTGAGCTCTGCTTTGACACTGTCTCTTAACTAACAGATCTTTTGGGGTCTATCTGCCCCTTCCTCCTCTCTGATCTCTGATTGGGGTAGGGGTCCTGGGTGGAGTTACTGGGTGTGGGTAGATCCCCAGATTCTGTCTAGAACCATTCTCGGAAACTGGGGACCCCATCCCCCACCCGTGGCCTTCTTGCCCAGATCTTCGGGCTGGCTGCCAACCCTGGGGCCAGAGTAGGGAGCCTGGGATTCGGGGACTGAGGACAGAGGCCCAGAGGGAGACAGAGGCAGTTATGAAGACTGTGTTTTGGGGGCCTTGAGCTAGCTTTGGTCAGGGGCTGGGAAATGACACGAGAAAGGACACCCCCAAACCAAATGCAAACCATGTGCTAAGCACCGAGCCTCAGGTGTGGACTGGCAGAGCAGGGGGAGGTCCTCAGAAGTTTCCTGGGTCTGGAAAGGGTGGGCCTGTATCGCAAGATATTTCTTTGCCTGATCTGCACTTGGGTTTGTGTAACTGACCGGGTCACAGAATCCTGGCTGCCTGGAGTTTTACAACAGTTGGCTTCACAAGACAAACACCGAAGGCCGCTTTTCTTGGAGGAAGCACCTTCCACGGAGAGGAGGTTGTGCGTCGTGGGGACAGGGTGTGATGCATGTGCGAGGACCTGGGCCCGTGTCTGGCCAGTAGCGGGCACAGAGGGGCTGAGGACCAGAGGTAGGAGGCGTGGATCCCAGCCTGAGCTGTTGCCCTCACCTGTTCCTCACATGCTCCGTCCTGGAGCTGATGAAACACTGGCGGCCAGGGTCTTGGAGGTGCACAGCGGGTGGAGGGTGGGGGTCCCGAGAGATGGTAGCCAACC
Organism: Cebus imitator; assembly: GCF_001604975.1. NCBI lineage: Eukaryota > Metazoa > Chordata > Mammalia > Primates > Cebidae > Cebus > Cebus imitator. Next base: position 1,520,758 of record NW_016107502.1, read on the forward strand.
CTTAGGCTGTGCAGCTATTTGATGGGAAAAGCTGGTTGTGAAAGAGCTGGCAGTGGTTCTACAGTGTGTGGGGAGCGTGTGTGTGTGTGAAAGGGGAAGGGAGAGCAGGAGAACACAGGGGCCGTGGGAAGGGGGGTGGAGTGGTGGTCTTGCTTTATGGGGCTCTGGGGTAAGATGGTGACAAGGCAGAGAAGATCCCTCCTTCCCTTCCCTTCCCTGCTCAGCCTAAAATGGCTTCTGGAAGAGGGAGGGCCGCCAGCTGCTGGTATCCCTCTACAGCAGGTCCTGTCAGTGCAGGTGTGGGTGTGTGTGTGTTTGGGAGGGGATCTTCCTGACTACGGCTCCTAGCATTCCCGTTCCTGGAGTTTCCGAAACTGGCGAAGCAGAACTGGGCCGTAGCTTCCCCAGTCGCAGCTCTGCTGATAGAGCGCCCAGTCTGCAAGTGAAGAAAGACCACTGGAGACGACCCCGGACGGCACTGTGGCATTGGGAGATTTCCTGCCGTGTGATGCCATGCTCGATGCATGATTCCAGTTAGTCTAGGAGAGCCAGTGGCACTGAGTTTACACCTGGCACTGGGGACGGGGAGGTGATCACCCTCCCCAGGAGCCCACATTCCCGCTTTCTGCATTAGAAGCCCACCCTAAGATGCTGCACCTTGCTACTTGTGCACAGGATAGCCGCCCCAAGGCCAGAGCCCAGTGTTGACTATAACCCATTGTGCTATCCCAGCCCCTGCCCTGGCTTTACTTACAGGTGTTCCCTCAGATTCCATCCTCAAGTGAGGGAGACAGCGGTGGCCCTGAGAAGTTCGATGATGTAGCCCTTGATTTAGAGTGGAAGATTCACCTTGATGGGTGCTGGGAAGGGGAATGGAAACCCGTCTTTGCATCTGCAAGCCTCTGAGCTGCCCCTGAAGCTGAGAGGTCATGGGACTGAGGGAAGTTGTTCAGATGCCCTGTGGGGACAGGCAGCCAGGCAGTGGGGGGCTTGCCTCTCTCTTCCCTCTGGCTGTAAGAGAATGAGTAGTAGGCTGCTCGTTGCCCTCCAACCAGCCCCCTCCCCAGCTCCTCCCAGCAGGCCTTGCAATTGCACGGGCATTCCCTTGTCATGGCAGGCCCGCCCCACGAGGACAGGGTATGCTGGTCCTTCCTGTTCTGGGGGTGAAAGATGAGGTGCGCGCTCAGTGATGTCCCTGGCCTTATGAACACCCTGGTTCTGGCTCTTTGAATTTCCACCTGACTGCAAGTGGGAGGAGGGGAGAGGTGGGGAAAGCCTGACCCCGCCTTCCCCTTCTTCTTCAGCCTCAGCACTGTCTCTCTTCCCCTACTGGTGGACAGGAGCAAAGTCATCACCCCTGCACCCCAAGACCTTGGCCACCATAGCCAAAATGATGAATGCTAAACTTACTGGGCATGACCACATAGTCCGTGTTTTTAAACTTATTTGGCTCTAAACCCTTTCTTCATTAAAATCCTACCAAGAAGTACAGATACCAAGTTGCTGAAATGGAGCACTTCTCAGGGCTGGTGCCCAGGTGAGGGAGCCCAGTGGGACCCTCAGGAGCTCCCAAGTGTCCTTGGGAGGATAAGCCACTTGTGCTTGCTGGTGCCTGGGCTGGGACCCAAGTGCTTTGATTCCCGAGCTAGAGCGCTGCCTTTGGGGCTTTTCTTCCACTTGTGACGTGAAGGGCTGCCCTGTCTTCCTTAGTGGTATATGGGAGGTGACCTTGAGGAGCTGGTCTGCTTCTGGTAAGTTATGAGGGGCTCTGGATCCAGAGTCCCAAAGTTTCATCTGGACTGCAGGCCCAGCACTCACAGTGAGTGACATGAGACAGATCGCTTCATCTCCCAAGACTTCATTGATTCACTTGTAAAAGATATTTGAAACTGATGAATTTCAAGCTCCTTTTTATTAATACCTCACCATCACCACCACCACCATGAACAGGCATACAGACCACACCAGAGCTGCCCCTGGAGCCTGTGGGTCCCGCTGGGATTCCCCTGAGGTGTGTCCCTCGCCTCCACCGTTTTGCCAGGAAGGAGGCGGGAATGTCGGCTGTTCCTGGTTGTGTGGGTATCGTTCCTTGGCTCGGGTGAACCGCATCTGAATGAATGTGGAATGTGCAGGGTTAGAGTTGCCAACTTCTCTCTTCCATTCGCTGAGTGTTCATGGGGTTCTTTTCATTCCCTTGTGGGGCTGCACTTTCTCCCAGTTCTGCAAAGCAGCAGGCGGCTTTGGGGACTCGATGATGTCATTTCTGGGACACATACACAACTGGATAGTGACAGATTCTCTAGGAAGCACAGAGCCCTCATTCTTCCTGGCCTGCTTGGCCTGCTCCCTGCATCTGTCTGCAAACCAGGGAGCCTAGGCGCCTTTCTTCTCACTCCTCCAGACACTGGAGAGCATCTCCAGTCAGAACTACCCACCACAGTCCTGCAGGAAGTCCCAGGGGTAAGAGCAGCGGAGGAGCAGGATGGGGAGGAGGCGGGCTGACATTCATTGCTTACCTTGAACCAGGCACTGTGCTTTACAAGGATTATTTTAGTTAATCCTCAGAACAACACTATGAGGTGGGTATTGTTATTCTCATTATTTGGAGGTCAGAAAATGAAGACTCTGAGAGGTCAGGTAACGTGCTCATCTTCACACCCTTGGTAGGTGATGGGATGGAGATTGAACCTCACTCTCATTCCAGAGCTAATACTCTGAACCAGTGAGCTGCATTCTCCAGAGGTCTGCTTTGGTTGGAGAGGAGCTGGAGCCCTAGGCCCTGGGATGCTCTGTCCCCCATGACAAGGTGTGTGGCTGCATCTGCTTTCTTCAGCTCTCCAGATGCAGCAACCTAGAGGAGGCCCTGGGTCTGGTGGGGACTGGGGCAGGAGTGGAGGCTGCCCAAGCTCCAAGCACTCCACCTTCCAACTCAGAGCTTTTTGGGTCTATCTCCCAATCCTTTCTGTCTCCCTGGAGAGTCTTCTGAGAAGTGTCTCAAATGCTCCTCTCCACTCATGAGCTTCCTTTTTTGTTTTGTGGGTTGTTTTTTTTTTGAGCCTGTTGCCCAGGCTGGAGTGCAGTGGCACAATCTCTGCTTACTGCAAACTCTGCCTCCTGGGTTCAAGTGATTCTCCTGCCTCAGCCTCTTGGGTACCTGGGATTACAGATGCCTGCCACTATGTCTGGCTAATTTTTGTAGAGACAGGTTTTCACCATCTTGGCCAGGCTGGTCTCGAACTTCCGATGTCAGGTGATCCACCTACCTTGGCCTCCCAAAGTCCTGGGATTACGGATGTGAGCTACTGTGCCCGGCCTTCAAGAGCCTCCTTTGTTTGAGAAGTTTCTTTAGAAGTTACCTATGTAGTAGTATAGACCTAGCCATTACAGCACACCATGCTTTGCTATCCAATGCATTGATGCCCAGCTGTAAGAAGTCTCAATGTTGTACATTTTTGGGAGAGTCCTCCATGCTGCCTGAAACAGGGAAGAGCACATTGTAATGAGTTGATCAGAATGGATCGCTGATCAGTTAATCACCCCTCTCTCTGCCGCAGGAGAAGGCGGGATCTCAGGAAGTCACCAGCATCCCACTTCTCCAGGTGGTCAGTTAATGGTAGTGAGGGTACACCCTCACCCCTGAATGTGCCTTCTGTACCAGCATATAGCTCGTTGTCATTTTTGATCAAGAGACTTAAGAGACTGCTGAGAAATTTTTACCTGGTTCTTACTCATTAAAATAGTATTACATGAAAATTTTACACACTTACCTGCATCTCCCCCACCTAACAGATCAGCTTTTATTTCCGTACCTCCTTCCAGTTCATCCGTAGGCATGTATGCGTGTATTTACCCATGGTTGTCATCTTCATCATTGCATGCATGCAATTTAGCTTTCTGCTCCCTTCTTCTAAGTGGATATTGTGACCATTTCTCCGTCCTGTCATAGAGACAAAGCTGAAGGTTTCCAGGAATGGCTGCATTGGGTAGGTGGAGCTTTCTACAGGTGTGTGGGGAGGGTGGGGGTTGGCTCACTACAGCTAGGAAGCCAGTGCACAGATGAAATGATGTTTCATTTTTCTGTTTTTCTCTCTGTTCAGTATTCCCTACCAGCAGAGAGGGGCATATCCTTGAGAGTGGTCCTGGGGCAGCCTTGGCCTGCAGGGAAGTAGCGCTGCTCAGTGGAGAGGGGTGCTTTGTGACTTTGCCAGCTGGTAAATGTCACGACACATTCTATTGTTTCCTCATTGTTCTTCTCCTTGGGAGTCATTCCCAGTCCAGATCCTCAAGTAAGAGCAAAGAGTAGCTGTAAGGCACCTGGGAGACTATCCTGCCTGCTATTTTTAAACTCTTTGACCTAAGTCATGAAAGAAGAAATGCATTTTATAACATAACTCAGGATACTTGTACAAGTATGTCAGACTGATACAAAATCTCCAAACACTATTTACTCTTACTACATGCAGTGAGCCCGATACTTTCAATCTACTCTTATTTGGTTAAAGGAGAACAACAAAAAAATGCTGGTCACGACCACACATGAATTTCATGACCCATTAATAAGTTGCAACTAGAAATTAGAAAAAACACTTACCCAACCCAACCCCTTATTAGACAAATGGGAAGCCAGGCCCTTGGAAAGAGGAAGTGACTTGCCCACAGTCACAGTCTGGACCTAGCTGGAGCGCTGATGTGGCCTTAGTATTGGACTAACCTGGAGGAGAGAGGGGGGCGTGCTCAGGGGTCCAGAGGAAGATGCTGGGCTCCTGTGTAGCAGGCGATGGAGGGGCAGCACGGCGCCATCCTGATCTCCAGCAGGTCTTCTGTCTGGTTGTGGGAACATTGCCCCTTTGGTGCCACTCTGAGCTGCTGAGAGACAGCCAAGTTCATGCACACAGTGCTCCCCAATTCTGTGGGATGGGACAGTGTCACCCAGAGGACGTTTTCTTAGTAAAACAAAAAGGGAGGTGAAGTCTCCCTGTGCAACCGTGCTCCTGTTCCCCCTGTGCTTGCTGGCTTCCAGAAGTAATTCATATGCCAATAATAAGAACTGGTTTTGCTAGCAGTGGGACAGCAGAGATGGGCGTGTGTGAGGGGTGCTTCCCGGTCTGAGGCCTGTGGCAGAGGGAAGGGAGGGCTGAGGATACTTTCCTGCCCCTTCCCTGGCAGATGCTCCCACCCGCGCCTTTGTGGGCTCAGGGCCATGGGCTGGCTGCCCCGCTTGTGTTATGAATGTCACAGGGGGGAGCTAACGAGGTTATTGGGCAGAGAAACACTCTCCTGTGACCCATGTGGAAGAGACCTACAGCAGAGCAAGAGGCAGGGAGGCTGGCTTTGTCACACCATCCATGGTGACAGAGAAAGCATAGGAGGGGCAGGGGGACAGCAGGCGTGGGCGCAGCACCATCATATTTGTCCCTCAAGAGGTGGAGATGGTAAAGGAAAAAAAGCCAAGGAGACAGGCAGATGGCCAGGTTTGCTCTGCATTCATGATGGGAGGGGGGGCTGTGCATGGTGTGGGGATCCATGGTGTCTGACAACACTGCTAACTTATGCTGGGGTGACGGGCTCACCATTAAAAGAGCTGCCGTAGAAAATGTGTGTGTAATAGAGCTTCACATAGGAAGAAGGGGAAATAAGAGAGGGGCTGGTTTTTGTAGGTTTAACCTGATTGTTTCTGCTGTAAGTTGAAGGGTGACCCACGGTTCCCTATATGCTCTGTCTTCTGCCCCCGTGTGCCCTTCCCGTGTCTACACACAGTAAGTTCACCGGAGCAATGCTGAAACTAGAAAGAGTACACTTCGGAAGACTTGCTGCTCTCCAGGACTGTCACTAGGGTGATGGCTGAAACTGTCCCCACGCTAAGGTTGTGTGAACACCAGCAGGGGCAGCTTACTTAAACTCTCAAAAGCCTCAGGGTTCTCACGCACAGCATTAGGGTGATGCTCGTGTGCACTTCCTGTGGCTGATGGGTGAATTAAACAGGACGTAACATGTAGCGTATTGCATATGGTGGTCATTGGGAGCTGTCAGCAGCAGTAATGGGGAAGTTGGCTGCTTTATTTCCCCTTGATGGACCAAGCAGCTGCTGGGTCATGGTCACCCAGCCCCTCTGGGGAGTGCTCAGAGAAAGACAAGGAGTCTGGTCTTCTAAGAGGAACCCTCTAGCACACAGGAGCATCCTCTGTATTTGCTGTCAGAAATGGCAGTGGTTGGGATTCAAGCCCCTCTGATTTATTTTCCTCATTCTGCACTTCTCTGTAGCAAGTCACATTTTCTTCCCTTAGCAATAAAATGGCCCTTCAGGCTCATGAGTCATAGCACTGACACCAAGTCACCTATCAGTCACCTATCTGATTCGGACGCAATGGTTCATCTTGGGTGCTTAGTTAGAGCCCTATGTTAGGGTTAGAATCCTCTACCGTAATGTTCTGAGATGCTTGCCGTTGGGCCAGAGGTTGGGAATTGGGTGGAACTCGGCCCCTACTCGCCCACTCCCTGCATTGCTGCTTCTCTCATTTCCTTTTTAAAATCAAATCTTTGTTTTGGGTCATATTAATCCTCGATGCCTGTCCAGAAACTATAGCAAAACCCCATCTGAATTAGCATTCTGCATAGATTTTGCCCGATTCTCCCACCTCCTTGTGCTCTCCCTCCTTTTCTCATCTGGAACCCCCGGTCTATCCCGCTTGCACAGCCCATGGGGTACCTTATGTGCACTGGTCTCAGGCATTCTCTGCTCTGTTCCCACCATCACCTCTAGAGGAGACCATGACTCACTCACCTTGCTGCCCCCACCAGGGTCAAGAATGTTACCTCTGACATGCTTAATATGACTGGGATTTGGGGACTGGGGACCTTGAATCCTCTGTGCATTTATTGTGTGCGCTCAGATAAGCTGTCTTCCTTCCCTGCCTCAGTCTCCTCCATTTAAATCTGGAGCAGCCATGGTGATGGCAAATAAACACAGGGCCCCTTGTGAAAGAACTCAAGGGAGGACATGCCTGTAGGGCAAGGGGTCACTTGTGCCACTGGCCTGCTGCCATCCTGTTTCTGAGTCTCTGAAGTCTGGGGAGCTCCCGGATCCAAATTCGTTCTGTGCCCTGACCTTGTGCCTCTCATTCCTTGCAGACTTTAAGTTCGCCATGTACCCACCGTCGATGATCGCAACTGGAAGTGTGGGAGCAGCCATCTGTGGCCTCCAGCAGGATGAGGAAGTGAGCTCGCTCACTTGCGATGCCCTGACTGAGCTGCTGGCTAAGATCACCAACACAGACGTGGTAGGTGGCCTCCACCATCTTGGCTGAGACCAGATGTCTCTTCTCAGCTCGGGGAAAGAGACGGCGGGTTTGATTATGTCGTGTCAGGGGTATTTTTGGGGTTTGTTTTCTAAGATCAACATCCAAGGGAGTACAATGTAGTTCAGCAGGTGACACCCCCCTCTTAAGATTCTGAAAGACTGTGCACCATAAAATACAGAAGAAAACTCAGGAAGCAGATGCAGGGGCGGGCGGAGGGCTGTTTACCCATGTTCCTCTATGGCGTGGGCTTCCCAGTGGGTCTGAATTGTGGCTTCATTGCCATATTTGTACACGCTGCCGGGCTGCCTCTGCCCAGCAGCATTAGAGCTGCCGTGTCTGCTCACACACACAGAGGCTGTAAGGCACAGAGAGGAGGAGGGAGAGCCAGGACTCAGCTGCAGTGGACAGAGCAGACACCCTATGAGAACGGTGTCTGTCCTTGGCAGACCTCTCGACCCCTCCCCGCTCTCTCTTCCCTTTTGTTCTATGCAGTCGTGGATTACAAAGTGCTTTCAAAAGACAAAAGTCCCATACAAACTCAAGAAATTATTATTAGCTTCGGAGCTTCCCCATTCTGTGTGCCCTGGGGACAGCCCAGAGGCTGTTACTTCCTGTTGCCAGAATTTGGAGCTCCTGAGAAGAAAGGTTTTGAGAGAGACCAGGGTCAAATGAGACTCTGAATTCAACTGGTAGGAAGCTGCAGTCCTAGAGTGTCCCAGCCAGGATGGTGCTGAGAGATCGGAGAGGCAGTTCCTTCATTTTCCACGGGCAGGACACTGGCTATAGTAACCAGCCGGGAGGGGGGCTATGGCAGAGCTGGGACTAGAACGCCCAAACTCCACCTGCCCCTGAGAAACATTCCACCCCACCCTTGCTACCGCTCCTGGGATCTTTTGGTTTGAAAAAAACCTTGGGTTTAAAGGCAACCCAAGAGGGGGTTGTTGGCCCTAAGCCTTCATGCATTGCCATGGAGAGGCTGAAGAATGCAGAGCACTTCACGATGACACCCTCTGGATGGTCCAGGGGGATTCAGATACCCTCTGCGGGCTTTTATTGAGTTAAGGGATCATGTGATTTACTGGCCTACGTCTGAGGCCTGCAGAAGGGATACTGAAGAGATGAAACCTCAGAGAGCCCACGGCTGCAGGTCACTGGCTTTTTCTCCCGCCCACGTGGATTTTTCCTGGCATTTGTTCCCAGCTCAGAGAAATGGGGCAGGGAGATGCTGACAGAGCAAATCTGAGGTCCTCCTCTGAGATAGTTCTTAGATATGGTCTTAAAATGCGGGCTCCAAACATATGCTTTTTAAACGAGGACTCCAAAACACAGCCTGAAAAGCTGCCTCCAGTGCAGCGTGAAGAATGCTTTTCTAATCCTCCAGAGAAAAATCATGGACAGGAATTAACATTTATAGAAATGGTATGCTTTCTTCCTTTTCTGAATGTCTCCAGTTAAGGCTGCCTTACAAATAGGACTCCTAACCAATTTAAGACCAGCCCTTCCTCAAAGCCTAGAGACAAAAATGTCCGTGTTTGAGCGGCTCCCCTCCTCCTGCCCCCAGGCATTGGAACCTTTTCCCAATGTTGATAGACCTCAGGGCTGACCACCCAACTGTCTCCAGCCTTTTCCCACCTCCCTTTGTCCTTCCTGCCTTAGGGATCTCAGGTGGACAGTGGTGTCAATTTCACTCCTGGGAGTTGCTGCTAAATCTCTTGGCTTTTCAAGACTGCAGGCAAGTCAGTCTGTCATCTCATCTGGAGAAACCGTTTTGCCTTTTTCTGATACTACATAGCCAGTCCATTTAAGCCAGCTGGCCAACTCTATTAAATGGACACGAAGTGGGCAGGAAGCTGGTTGGGGAGTGGCCTCCTATAAATCCCAGCTGTTGATTGAGTTGGTACCTCACTTCTATAAGGTGCACACACTGTGTTTCTAATCTAGGGCTGCCAGTGTGTGCCTCATTCACACCAGTGGGCCTAGGTTAAACATTTTCATATTTAAAAACCAAGAGTGAACATAGTGAAATGTAAAATTAATAACAGTTTTTCAAATAAAAATCAGAGACCTCAGGAAGTTCCAAGCTTACCTCTGGCTTACCCCAGAGGCTTGTTCACTCTCCCTGAAAATGTTTTTAGTGGAAAGATTCAAGCAGCGCTGGGCTAGGTTGTGTGAAAGATTCAAGCAGCTCTGGGCTAGGCTGTGTGTGTGTGTGTGTGTGTGTGTGTGTAAGTAACTTCCCAAGTGATAAATCTCCTCCCATCCATTAGCCTGCGTTCTCTGAAAAGCTGATGAGGGAAGAAAGATAAACGACTAGAATGTAGAACACGTCAGCATTGGGAGGGAGGTGAATTTTGCTTCCTGAGCTCCGTTTACCATTTCTTGAGTCAAGAAGTGGTGTATTTCAAGCATTTAAAGTATTCATTTCTGGAAGTCTTTACTGAAGGCCCAGTTGTTGCTAGAAGTTGGGGTGGATGGGTGGCATGTTGGAAATAGAGGATGAGATTCCTGCATTGAGGGAGCTTAGCGGTTGTATGATGAATCAAGAGTAAAGCACGCAAAACCCTAGGAAATTAAGAACATCAATGATGGTGTGCTAACTATTGTGTTACGAATGCTAAATGCAGGAGGAAATCAACCCAAAAGCAGGAGCTCATGAGGCCTAATGTAGGATGCAGGCCTCCCGCAGAGAAAACATGGTGATAGAAACTGTTCTTAGAGTAGAGAAGCAAAATGTATGCGCACACAATGGAATATTATTCAACCAAATGAAATTCCGATCCATGTCATAACATAGGCATACCTTGAAAATACTATGTTAAGTGAAATGAGGCAGACACAAAAAGACAAATACTGTATGATCCCACTTATACGAGGCACCTGGAAAGTCAAATTTCATAGAGACAGAGTAGAATAGAGGTTCCCAGGAGTCTGAGGGGGAGGAAAGGGGGAGGGATTACTGTTTTACAGGTATATTGTTTCAGTTTGGGACGATGGAAACACTTCTGTAAATGGAGAGTTCTTTTTTTTTTTTTTTGAGACGGAGTTTCGCTCTTGTTACCCAGGCTGGAGTG
>NW_016107502.1:1532221-1539797 GCF_001604975.1 Cebus imitator
GGCTCTGAGAAAGTCAGCCTTTTTTGCTCCGTCTGGTTGCCAAAATAAACCGGAATGCTTCATTCCAAAGAGAAAGCTGAGTGAGGGCCCTGACAGTTTTATAGGGAATAAGAGTCTCAGAGGGTGGTATATTTTACTTTTTCCTTCCAATCGTAAGAGTTGGGAAAAACAGCTAGAGAGGCAGTTTGGCTTTGGGGGAACTTCTGTTGGGGGTGTCCAGTGCCTTGGGTAGGTTTGAGGGGGAAGGGCACCACGGGCCTGGGTCCCAGGTGACCATGTCCCTGCTTCCTTAGGCCGACCCGGGGTCCTCGTCCCCTCTGCCCTGTACTCGGGCTGCACGCCAGCCTGTATCTCAGTGCTTCCTTGTCTATAGAACCTCTTGAATAAGGCCCAGCTTTTCCTCAGCTCTTTATCCTGAGCCCCTGGCAGAGTCATTGGGAGTGATGCTTAAGAGCGGGAGGGAAGAGGAAGGAAGGCGCCCCCGAAGGACAAAGGCAGGCAGATGGGTTTCCAGTGTGTTTCCAATTCACTGGTCTCCCCATGTCCTTTGAAAAGTTGGATCTTCATTTTAACTTTAGTTCTGTGTCAGGGCCTTCCGAGCCTTCTGAGTTTTCCCTAACAGTATCTTAGAGTAAGTAGCTTCATTTTCACATGACGCAGTTGCACAAATTCACTAACTAAAAAGTGGAATTGAGGCTCACAGGCCATGAAGATGTTGTGAAGTTACTGCAAGATATTTAACAGAATAGAGACTCTAGTCGTCTGTTCATTAGACTCGAGTCATCTGTTCATTATATTTATCCTCTTTTGTCTAAGTCACATCAAAACTCTTTGTCACATTCTTTAAAAAAAAAAAAACCACTTTAGATTGAGGGGATCCACGTGCAGGTTTGTTATGTAGATACACTGTGTGAAGCTGAGGTTTGGGCTTCAGTGGAATCCGTCGTCCAAATTGTGTACATGGTACCCAGTAGCGAGTTTTTCAACTCTTGTCCCCACCCCTAGACACATTCTTAAATATTGCCCAGAGAAGATTCCAGGATATCTCTTCCTTAGGGTCATCCGGCATTTTATGTCTCGGTCACATCAAAACTGGTTGTCAATGAGCTATTAAAAAGCAGCACCGTGAAAGAAGTCTCGGTTTTGACCACATGTGATGCATGGGGTCTCGCATTGTGTCTTTCTGCTCCATAGCTGGAAGCACCAGCACCCTTGCAACACATGTCATTTTAAAGGCTCCACTGTTGCAGATTCTGTCTTCTTAGGGCCTGTGGTCAGGAACCTTGTGAAGTGTTGCTAGAAGCTGGGGGTGGGGAGGTGGCATGGAATGGGGGGGGCTGATGCCTCCCTCTCCTGCCTCGTTTTTCTGTGGGCCTCATTTTGTATGCAAGGAAATAAGCCAAACAGCCTGTGAAGAAAGGAAGAATGAGATAGTTTCCTAAGTTGTCTCTGCCTGAGTTGGCCGCGGGTCTGGGGCTCATTCAGCCCTTTGTCCCCCTGTTGAGTGCAGTGCGTGTGTGGTGACAATGGAGTGGCGCAGTTACACTGAGGGCTAATGGTAGGAGTTCCGTCAGCCCATTCATGGAGGCAGAGGAGGGTGCAGGGCGCAGAGCTCGAGCCAGCAAGCAGAGGAAGTCAGAGGCCCTTGTAACGAGCCGAAGATCACAAACACTGCTGTCAGGGCTCCAGGCTTGGGGGGTGGGGGCAAGGGAGGGGGCCTATCATCGTGGAAGTTGGAGGTCTGCCCGACCTCCAGCGCGGTAGGGTACCACCTGTCCAGGCTGACAGACGAGCATTATGGCTTCCCTTTTAATCAGCTTAATTTGGGGCATCTTAACACAATGGCTGGTGCTCTGGAGGCTGCAGGAAAGCTGATGTCCTAGAGCCGCCGCACTTCACATGCATGTAACATCTTTTTATTGGAGGCGCTTTCGTGTTTTTCCAGCCACTTGGGCTATGTTTCTCTTTCTTGGAGATTCTCTGATCTGTCTGTCTTTACTTAGAGCTTAGAAGTCAAGGTATACAGAAAAAGAAAGTTCTGAAATTGGAGGCTTGCCCTCTCTAAAGCCAAGCCGAACTTTTAGCCAGATGTCATTGTGGGGCAAGCCACTTCAGCTCTCCAGGCTCCATTCCCTAGCTGGGAAACGAGAGCACTTGGCTATTTGATTTCCGAAGGCCCTTTAGACCTCCAAATTATCCAAGTCTGTGATTATTTATGGATGTCTTCTTATAATGCAGCCCTTCGGAAACACGAACTCCACTCTTGTCTCAGCTTGATCATCTAACAGAAGCAGGCTGGTTGGATTTAAGATGGGGGGGGCGGTCTTCTCTCCAGATGGCGGCCCCATCCCCACCCCACCCCAGTCCCATGCACTCTCCTGCCCTCCTGCTTTGGGCAAGACGGCGATTGTGTGGAGTTGGCACGTCCAGTGGCAGGTATCGGCACCACTGCGCAGTCTCCTCTCCCTTCACCCTCCACCAGCATACAGAATGTATATGCCCTTCGCACGTCCAAAGAGGGCCCCTGCCATGTTAAACAAAGGTATTCATATGCGGGGAGTGAGCTCTGTCTCGTGGAAGGGAGAGGCCAAGTTCTGTCTCCACCGTCAGAGAATAATGTTTGACATCATTTATACAAGACAGGGTTTTGCCCTTTTAGTCTTGCTGAGCCAGAATGAGGGATTTGTGTAGTTGAAAGTCGAACTGATCATTGTCAAATTGCGAGGAAGTGGAGCCTGAAAGAAGGTTAGGCAGGACTGCAGAGAGGGGTAGCATCCTGCTTCGCCACAAGGTAAGTCTAGAAGAGGGTGGGGAAGGGAGTTCAGAATTCTTCACTCATGGAGTACCTGCTTTGGTCATCCTTTTACCTTCCAGTCAGAGGGATCATTGATCAAGAGCTGGCCAGGCTGGGCGTGGTGGCTCATGTTTGTAATCCCAGCACTTTGGGAGGCCAAGGTGGGTGGATCACCTGAGGTCAGGAGTTCGAGACCAGCCTGACCAATATGGTAAAAACCCTGTCTCTATTAAAAATACAAAAATTAGCTGGGCGTGGTGGCACACGACTGTAGTCCCAGCTGTTTGGGAGGCTGAGGTGGAAGAATCACTTTAACACACAGAGGGTCCCTCAGTCAGCCAAGAATCCTGCCATCTCCTTTAGATAACAAAATCTCTTAGGCCTTATGCTTTGGGTAGGATTTGTCTTCCATGGACAAGCATTCAGTTGGAAACAAGTATATAGTCACTGCCTCTATGGGAGGGATGTACTCTGATCTAGTCTCTCTGCCTCCTGGAAAAAAAGAAAAATTGTAAACATCCCCTTCAGCTGTTCCTCAAGTCCCTGTACCGTGGAAGGACATTACACGTGAACTTCCTGGATTCAGTGGATTATTCTCTGCAAGAAAAAAAAACAGAGAAAGAAGAAAAGATGAATTTAGATTGTTAGGTTCCGCGTTTCACTCTCTGAGTGCACACAGCCGGTGGGGGAGGACAGTTGGGATGTGGGGTTGAAGCTGTGTTCTGGGTCTTGGTTCCTGCCCCTGCACTGTGGAATGAGCATTTCATCACACCACGTTGATTCTAGCATTTAAGTCAACTCCTTCATGCCGTGCTCAAATGCAGAAAGGGCTGTCTATGTCTATCCCAGCTTTAGAAGAAAAACTGATAGGGTGAGACTTGCCATTCCTCTCTCATGTGGAACCTTCCTATCGGACATTCCACAGTAATTTTAACTATAATCACTTTCTGCCTTTAACCCCCACTTTCATTTTGATTCTGTATTTAATACTAACTTTTTCAGGTTATAAGGATTTGAGGTTTTCAAACATCTACCGAAATGTAAGTGCCCCTAGAAACATACTTTTAGGCCTCGTGCGGTGGCTGACGCCTGTAATCCCAGCACTTTGGGAGGCCAAGGCAGGCAGACCACCTGAGGTCAGGAGTTCAAGACCAGCCTGGTCAACATAGTAAAACCCCATCTCTGCTAAAAATACAAAAATAAGCTGGTCGTGATGGCACATGCCTATAATCCCAGCTACTTGGAAGGCTGAGGCAGGAGAATCCCTTGAACCTGAGAGATGGAGGTTGCAGTGAGCTGAGACTGTGCCATTGCACTCTAGCCTGGGCAACAGAGTGAGACTCCATCTCAAAAAAGAAAAAGAAAAGAAAAAAGAAGCATTATACCTTTAGCTTTCGCCACCAAGCAAGTAGTAACCTATGATGACAACACTGCCACATAGTCCTTGATGGAAAAACTTGGGGAAGATCGGAACAGGGGTAAGGCAGGTGAGGCCCATGAAAATTCTCATTCATTCATTCAGCTCGGCGGGTCGGACAAGGTAAGGGATGCGACCAGGAGATGCCACAGGAAAGTCTGAGAGATGTTAGCAAGTCCGGGAGGCCAGTACCTGACTCCACCTCAGCTTCGTTCAGGGTGGCACGGAGACCCCTGCTGCTGGGTCACGTTGTCACCGTCAGCACTCTCCCCAGCACCAGACACACAATCTTCACTAAAGATTGTCAAGATCTTGACACACAATTCACCACTCTTGACTAAACGCTAATCTATACCTCATTTCAAAGAAATCTGAGGAATTCTTTCAGGTTCCAGGACCAATTTACTGTTACACATAATAGTGATCATTTATTGAGCTCCGCGTAGCACTACACATATACCAGGATCATCTCAGTTGCCCTTTACTCTGAGTGTTTTGTTGTCCTTGCTTTGTGGATGGGGAAACAGATCAGAAAAGTTAAATAACTTAGGTGCCACCTGCAAGTATGGTGGGTGGGCAGCAAATACCAATATGCCTGACTAGGTGCATTTTAGATTTTGGGGAAATAAAGATAATGCTTTTCTGCTTGGCAAAATAGAAACTCTGTAGGTGGTGAGAACTGCACAGTGAAAGAAACAAAAGGGAGGAGGGCGAATCACGAGGTCAAGAGATCGAGGCCTTCCTGGCCAACATGGTGAAACCACGTCTCTACTAAAAATACAAAAATTAGCTGGGTGTGGTGGTGTGCACCTGTAATTCCAGCTACTCAGGAGGCTGAGGCAGGAGGATCGCTTGAGCCTGGGTGGTGGAGGTTGCAGTGAGCCAAGATCATACTACTGCACTCCAGAGTGAGACTGTCTCAAAAAAAAAAAGAAAGAAGTATTTGCAGTTTATGTGAGGGTCAGTACATTGGTCTATTGGCTTCCTTCTCTAGTTCTCAGGGGCTGAGTTTGCTAATGTCATAGCACCTCTAGTAGCCTTCCCCTTTTCTCTGCCACTTCCCAGCCCCCCAGGCAGAAAGCTTCTGGTTGGCCCCTTGATTACCAAGCATCCATAAGCAGACCATCATTTGGGCCAGTGCTTCTCAGAATACCCATCACCTGGGCTCTGCTAAAATGCAGGTTCTGATTAGCTCGGCCTGGGTTGACTGAGATTCTGCAGTTCCAACAAGCTCCCAGGTGATGCTGATGCTGCCGGCCCACGGACCCCACCTGGAGTAGTGAGGTTCCTGGGCACTTTAAGAACATCCCTCCTTTACTTCACATTTATTCCTACTGGAAACTAGCATAGAATTATGCAGGCTAAATTATGCATGTTTTCTTGGTAGGATGCTCTGTGTCCTGTTCCTCTTGCTAACAGCTCTGGTCTGGACCGTTGTTCTAGGATTGTCTCATTTACTTCACATTTATTCCTACTGGAAACTAGCATAGAATTATGCAGGCTAAATTATGCATGTTTTCTTGGTAGGATGCTCTGTGTCCTGTTCCTCTTGCTAACAGCTCTGGTCTGGACCGTTGTTCTAGGATTGTCTCATTTACTTCACATTTATTCCTACTGGAAACTAGCATAGAATTATGCAGGCTAAATTATGCATGTTTTCTTGGTGGGATGCTCTGTGTCCTGTTCCTCTTGCTAACAGCTCTGGTCTGGACCGTTGTTCTAGGATTGTCTCAAAGCCTGCCAGGAGCAGATTGAGGCGGTGCTCCTCAATAGCCTGCAGCAGTACCGTCAGGACCAGCGCGATGGATCCAAGTCGGAGGATGAACTGGACCAAGCCAGCACCCCTACAGACGTGCGGGATATCGACCTGTGAGGATGCCAGTCGGGCGGGAAGAGAGGCACACTCATAATCTGCTCTCTCCTTCTTTCTGGTTATGTTTTGTTCTTTGTGTTTTAGGGTGAAACTTAAAAAAAAAATTCTGCCCCCACCTAGATCATATTTAAAGATCTTTTAGAAGTGAGAGAAAAAGGTCCTATAAAAACCGAATAATAAAAAGCATTTGGTGCCTATTTGAAGTACAGCATAAGGGAATCCCTTGTATATGCGAACAGTTATTGTTTGATTATGTAAAAGCAATAGTAAAATGCTTACAGGAAAACCTGCAGAGTAGTTAGAGAATATGTATGCCTGCAATATGGGAACAAATTAGAGGAGACTTTTTTTTTTCATGTTATGAGCTAGCACATACACCCCCTTGTAGTATAATTTCAAGGAATTGTGTACGCCATTTATGGCATGATTAGATTGCAAAGCAATGAACTCGAGAAGGAATTGAGATAAGGAGGGACATGACGGGGAGGGAGTACAAAACAATCTCTCAACACGATTGAACCATTTGGAATGGAGAAGCATTTTGCCCTCAGCCACCCGTTACTAAGTCAGGAGCGTGGCTGGATCTCTACGTTACGTCCTCTCGCTGTCTGCAGTAGCTGCTACCTAAAAAAGATGTTTTATTTTGCCAGTTGGACACAGGTGATAGGCTCCTGGGCTTCATGTTCTGTGACATCCTGCTTCTTCTTCCAAATGCAGTTCATTGCAGACACCACCGTATTGCTATCTAATGGGGAAATGTAGCTATGGACCATAACCAAAACTCACATGAAACGGAGGCAGATGGAGACCAAGGGTGGGAGCCAGAATGGAATCTTTTCTGTTATTCTATTTAAAAGGGTAATGTGGCCTTGGCATTTCTTCTTAGAAAAAAAAACTAATTTTTGGTGCTGATTGGCATGTCTGGTTCACAGTTTAACATTGTCATAAACCATTCCATTCGAAAAGCACTTTGAAAAATTGTTCCCAAGCGATAGATGGGATGGTTTATGCAAGTCAAGCTGAATACTCCTCTCCTCTCTGCTTTTGCCCCCTCCCTTCCTGCGCCCAGCCTGGGTTGCTCTTCGCTTCTGTTATCTGACATTCTTTGGTACACAGTTCTGGTGTTCCTACCAGGACTCTTGAGACACCCCCTTTCCGCTGACATTCCCATGACAACATTCCGCAGAAAAGCCTATAAACGACCGTTCTGATGGCACAGAAGGACCTTAATTCCCATCTCTGGTACTTCTCCTTTGGACATGGAAAGAAAAGTTATTGCTGGTGCAAAGACAGATGGCTGAACATCAGGGTGTGGCATTTTGTTCCCTTTTCTGTTTTTTTTCTTTTTGTTGTTGTCATTGTTAATTTTATTGCAAAGTTGTATTCAGCGTACTTGAATTTTTTTTTTTCCTTTCCACTTCTTAGAGGCATTCAGTTAGCAAAGAGGTTGGAGCAACAACTTCTTTTTTTTTTTTTTTTTTTTTTTTTTTTT
>NW_016107502.1:1540287-1548704 GCF_001604975.1 Cebus imitator
TGATCACATTCTTCAAAGACGGAGTATTCTTTACCTCAGGTTTACTGGACAAAATCAATAACTACAAAAGACAATGATTCACACTTTTGTTTTCATTATACCTCACAACCGTACAGTTTCTGCTTGGGAGCCCATTCGTGGGAGGAATAGAGAAGTGTGTGGGCAGGGCTGAACTCCCCTCAGGTGGAAGGCAGGGCGGTCTCACTCCCAGGGACCTTTTTGGTCATGGAGGCCATTGGGCTCCCATTTTGACCCCGGTATCCTCATCATGGTGGAAAAAATACATTGAACCAAGGGATCCTCCCTCCCCTTCAAGGCAGACATTCAGTACAAACACCGTGATTTGCACTTAGGTACCAGGTATCAGGAAACAGACTAAAAAGAATTCCAGCAGGCTGTATGGAGAGCTTCATCTTACAGCTTTTTCAGAAGCAGGGCTTCATCTGCAAAGGGCCCTTTCATCTGGAAGTATTTCCTCCGTCTTTCCCCTTCCCTGGCATGGACACCTTGAGTTTAGGATCATCTCTGCAGATTCCCTAGGTCTGAATCTGCGAGTAGATGAATCTGCAGCAAGCCGCATGTGTGGTGCTTCCTTCTCCCTCCTCTGTCTCAAACTGTGCAGGCAAGCACTATGCAAGCCCACGTCCTCTGCTAAGCGGTACTAAATGGTTTTCGGGTTTTCAATCACACTGAATTGGCAGGATAAGAAAAATAGGTCAGATAAATATGGGATGGTTGTTGAAGGGAGGTGAAGAGGCTGCTTCTCTACAGAGGTGAAATTCCAGATGAGTCAGTCTCTGGGGAAGTGTGTTTAGAAGTGTTCAGGACTTTGTAGTTAGCATGACCCTAAAATTCTAGGGGATTTCTGGTGGGACAGTGGGTGGTGAATTCTGAAGTTTTGGAGAAGAAAGTGGAGCAGCCAGCAAGTTAGCCAGAGTTTTCTCAAGAGCCAGCTTTGCTCAACACACTCTCCTGGGCCCCAGGGAGTCCCACAGAATGGGGAAAGCGGGAACTCTGGAGTTCTTGGGAATCTTGGAGCCTAAAGAGGAAACGAGGTGCAAATTCATTCACGGCGACCGACCCTTGAGCTTAAACAGATGCAGCAAATGAAAGAACCCGACAAATAAGGAAGGGCACAGGCCTCTCCGACTCTATTTACAGTCTGTAACTTTCCACTCTTTCTGTCGCCCCGAGGCCCCTGAATCCTAGCTTTTCTCTTTCCCATGCTTGGGGCCTCGCGTGATGATGGGTATGGGGCTGCTGATGGGAAGGTATGGGGTTGTTGGGCTTTTTGCCTGCTCCCTGCTGAAACAAAAGAACGAATCCTGGATTTGTCTAAAATCCAAAATCTTGGATTTTGCCCTCTTTTTGGATCTCGCTCTCCTTGGTAGAAGTTTGTTCCAGAGGGGTTCTCCCTATGAATTTGAACTCGCTCTTCTTTTGTTGTTGTTCTTTCTCTTCTTTTTCTTACCTTCCACTAAAGGGGTTCCAAATTTTCCTGGTCTTTTTCTACCTTACTGTCTTTGTATCTCGTCTTTACTTCCACCTGTTTGTTTCTCTCCATCAGTGGGGGCTGAGTTGTTCCCCCAGCCTGCCAAATTTTAATCCTTCCCCTCTTTTGGCCAGATGCTAGGGGGAAGAAATCCTAGTATGCCAAAAATATATGCTAAGCATAATTAAACTCCATGCGGGTCCATAATAGCCAAGAAGCCTGCAGGAGAAAGCCGAGGGCAGTTCCCTCTGCAGAACACCCCATGCGTGCTGAGAGGCAAGCTCCCTCAAGAAGAGCTGCCCTTCCAGGAGGCTTTATTTTGAACTGCCCCAGGACCCCACTGGAGAGCACAGCATGCCTTACCCCTGGGTTACCCTTGGTCTGTGTGCTCTGTACTGGAGGCTCTGTTCTGCCTCTTAACAGCCAGGTCAGGGGCACACATGGCTTACGTGACAAAGCCAGAGAGGAGAAGGCAGCCCTGATAGCGTCACACTGCATCCCTTTGCTAGCAGGATGGGCAGCTCTTCAGACGGAGCTGCCGCTTTCCTGCTGTCTAGCACCTCTAGGGCCTCTCCAGACTGTACCCAGGGAGCTCTGGGACTGAAAGATTAAGAACATTAGGCAGGATCAGATGACTTTCTCAAAGAGGGCAGGGGAATTTTCTCTCCATGGGCCACAGGGGACAGGGCTGGGAGAAGAAATAGACTTGCACCTTATGTCATGTAAATAATTGATTTTCTAGTTCAAGAAGATAATATTGGTAGTGTGGGAACTGGAGGTAGGAAGGGGAGGAAGTCTGAGTAAGCCAGTTGGCTTCTAAGCCAAAAGGATTCCTCTTTGTTTATCTCTGAGACAGTCCAACCTTGGGAATAGCTTTAAAAGGGAAATTAATGCTGAGACGATAAAGTCCCCTTAAGCCAACAAACCCTCTGTAGCTATAGAATGAGTGCAGTCTTCTGTTGGTGTGGACTCAGAGCAATTTACAAGAGCTGTTCATGCAGCCATCCATTTGTGCAAAATAGGGTAAGAAGATTCCAGAGGATGTTTATTGCTTCCTCATACCACATGGCTTTTGGTGATTCTGGACGAAATGACCCAGAATGGTCATTTCAGGCACAACGATACTACATTCGTGTGTCTCTGCTTTTAAACTTGGCTGGGCTATCAGACCCTATTCTTGGCTCAGGTTTTAAGAAGCCATCAGCAAATGTGTACGTGCACGCTGGAGCTGCAGCCCTCATTCCTTTGCCTGCAGCCTACTTTGGGGAAATAAAGTGCCTTACTGACTGTAGCCATTACAGTATCCAGTGTCTTTTGACAGGTGCCTGTCCTTGAAACACAAAGTTTCTTATTTTTATTTTTAATTGGTTTAGTTCTTACTGCTGGCCAACTCTTTACATCCCCAGCAACTCACTGGGCCATTGGATTTTTTCCATTATGTCCATTACCCTTACACCATGTACCTCAGATCTCTCTCTCCTCTCTCTGTTATAGTTTCTCGTCTTGGACTTTTCTTTTCTTTTTCTTTTTCTTTTCTTTTCTTTTCTTTTTTTTTTTTTTTTTTAAAACAAGTGTGATGCCATATCAAGTCAATGTTATTCTCTCACAATGTACTCTATAAGAGGTGTGGGTGTGTATTTGGTCAGGACGTTAGAAAGTGCTGAAGTAGCATGATCCGTATATGCAGAAAGGTTTTTAGGAAGTATGGCAAAATGTTGTATTGGCTATGATGGTGACGTGATATAGTCAGCTGCATTTTAAGAGGTCTTATTTGTTCAGTATTAAGTGATTTAAAAAAAACAATAACCTGTTTTCTGGCTAGTTTAAAGATGGATTTGAAAATGGTTTTGAATGCAATTAGGTTATGCTATTTGGACAATAAACTCACCTTGACCTAAACTATCTGGCCATTTTTGACTTATTTATCAACCAGCAGTCCTCAGAATGGAATACACTTGTGTCATGTCAGAACTCTGTTTTATGCTGCTGCAACAATTGGCAGGGGCATAAAAGACACATTCTAACCTGGAATAGAATCTGTGTGTGCCTCTGTGTTGTGGCAGGACCAGTCATTGTTGACATTGCTCGGGGACGAGAGTGCTCATGCAGCCAGATTATAAGCAAGAAGACCTAGTCCACCTTCAGAAGGTGGTACATCACACACAGCATGACTGGTCCTCAGAGGATATCCCTGATTGTTGCCAGCTACTCACTCTAGGCTGTGAGGAAGCATCTCCTGGCATGCGAGATACCAGAAGCCTGTGGTGCCATCTCCAGATTCTGGGGAACCCTGCCCCTGCAGCTTTCCTGGCTTCTGCCTGCTGTTCTTAGTGGCTCCCATCTGATTTCTGATCCTTCCTGCACCCCTCCTCTGAGACACAAGCCACAACTGCCCTTGGTGGAGTCTGGAGAAGCAGAGCCTGGGAATGGGATGTGACAGTCTCCGTACTGCTTGAATGAATTTCAGGGCCCTAGGCTCAGCTAGTCTTGGACCTCAGCTCCTCAGTCCAGCTTTCTTCCCAAGTGTGGTGGGTATACAGAAGGCAGCCTAATAAACACTTTTTTGTTTTGAGATGTAGTCTCGCTTTGTCCCCAGGCTGGAGTGCAGTGGCACAGTCTCAGCTCACTGCAATCTCTACCTCCTGGGTTCAAGTGATTCTCCTGCCTCAGCCTCCTGAGTAGCTGGGACTACAGGCATGTGCCACCATGCCCAGCTAATTTTTTGCATTTTTAGTAGAGACGGGGTTTTACTGTGTTAGGATGGTCTCAATCTCCTTACCTCGTAATCCGCCTGCCTCGGCCTCCCAAAGTGCTGGGATTATAGGCATGAGCCACCGTGCCTGGCCTTTTTTTATTTTTATTTTTTTTGAAACAGGGTCTTTCTCTGTCCCCTAGCCTGGAGTACAGTGACACAAACCCAGCTTGCTGTCGCCTCAAACTCCTGGGCTCAAGCAATCCTCCTCCCTCAGCCTCCCAAGTAGCTGGGATTACAGGCAGACGCCACCATGCCCAGCTAATTTTCTTTTTTTTTTTTTTTTTGGACAGATTAGGTACATTAGAGCTTTTGCGCAAGTTCTAATAGACATTTTGATGTTATTATAAAATTCATTTTCTCCAAAGTTTTCTGTCCGAAAGTCACTGAAGGCTGCTTTCCATTTTAATTCTGACCTGAGTTGTAAACAGTAAGATTTTAAACTGGCCACTGGGGAAGTCCAGATTAAGATATTCCCTGTGGATCTCAAGTAACTTCACTTAATAGGACTTTTAAGCTTACAAGGACCCTGCAAATTCCCTGTTTCCATTCCCCATTGACATCCACCATTCTTAGAGACAAATAGGGGTAACTTTTTCTTGGGTTTCTGCCTAGTGAAGTTTGCTGGCCTCTAGGGAGTTTCAAAGGGCCTCTGGTTGCCATTCATAACCATCCTTGGAATTCTCTTCGGCATGACATAACGTCCAACTGGGCCCCTCTCCCTCCCCTTCCCCATCTTTTTGCTCTGTAGGAGAAATGCTGTCTGTTTATAGCATGATAACTCTACTCCGTCTCCCAGATGCCACCCAGCAACACTGCCGGGCTTGCCCCATTCTGAGCAATGAATGTTTTAAGGGCAGGAAGAGCAGATGAAGCACACAGTCAAGCAGTGATAAATCTCACTGCCCCATCCATGCTCTTTCAGATCCAGATCATCTTATAACTGGAAAATCTCAAACTTAAAGTGCCTTTCCTGAAAGTGGCAGTTAAAAATGCAATGAAGACCTGGAAATCCCCGATCTTTTGTGTGTGTTCAAGGGAATGCTTTTGTATCTAACAACTTTCAGGGATTTGGAGCTTTTACGCAACATGCAGAGGTATCACCAAAATCCAACTTCCCAGTTGGCTTAGCAGTAATACTGTCAAAATACTAACATGAAACAAGTACTCAAAAGCTGAATATTATTACACCAGATTGCTTCTCCCCTGCTCTGCTAGCAATAACAGCAACAGCAAAAATGCTGTGGACGGAGCTGGGAGATTCAGACTATCGAGATAAGCCTAGTGCTCACAGCTGATGTCTAGGTAGGGCCTGTACTGGACCTTTAAGGAAAAGCACAGAGAACCCCAGGACACACAGGCCTATTAAATTGCCGAGAGGAACAGCAGCAAATGCAAATGAATCCAGGGGAAATCGATGCTAAGGAGTTGGAGGGGGCCCTTTCAGAGGAGATGGAACACGTTTCCTCAAGCAAGTGGGTTTTAGGAAGAAAATGCATTTGTTAGGAAGTTCATGGGGGTCGGCATAGTTTGGAAATGGAAACAGTGGGACCTTTTCCAAAAATAAAAGAGATGAGAAGTAATTTTTTTAAATGAAGGGAAAATATTCAAATAGCTTGAACAGCACACACAATTTAATAGATTTTAAACACCATAAACACAGATGTTACGCTTGAAACAGGATAAGCACAGCCACAAACATTGATTTGGGATTACCACCCACCTCATTTCTCATGAGGCTTAAAGAAAGAAGGCTGGAAGTTTCAGATGACCAGTGGCTTTCCTTGTCATTGGGCTTTGGAGGCCTGTCCCGCACTGGAGGGGTGGATTCCATCAGCTCAGACCACAGGCTCAGTCAAATAGAACTGGGCGGCCTGAGAAAGCAGCAAGACCGGCTCAACTTACCTCCCCGGCCTCTGTCTGATTATCCCCCTGAAGCTTCTTTGAGTTTATTCATTATTACGGTTTCTTTGATACTGATTTACTTGGGCCCTGGCCATTCGGCTGCCCTTAGCTCCACCAGTCCGGTAAATGACTGTCCACATGGTTTCAACATACAGTTCTTCCTGCGAAGTCCACTAGGTGGTACTAATGCCACAGACGGGGATCCCTCACAAACCCAGAGCCAGCCAGGTATAGGATGGCTCTGCCCTAGAGGGAAGGGAGCACCTCCGGACCGCAGACAGCAGGAGCAGCAGCCTGCTTGCATCATCGCCCCAGGGCAGCCTGGCCAGCGAACCTCAGGCCTGTCCCGTCTGCCCCTGGCGCAGATCCTGAACCTGGTTCTCTCACTACCTCCACATCGTGACTCTATCTGGGGTGGCTGGTGCTGGTCTGTCACCTTTCCCGACTCTTTTCCAGGTCTAATCCAGCGATGGCACACTGGCAGCTTGCAGACCAAATCCAGCCTGCAGACATAATTAGCTTGACTCCCACAGTGATTGAAATTGTCTTGGATTTACTTGCCAATACAAGATGAGAGCTTTCACATAAAAGTCAGGATTTTAACGACTCTTGGGAAATTTAAGTCCTGGCAACCACAGGCCTGCGAGGCTGCAAGGGCTGCAGCTGAGTGTGACCGGCTCCTTTGTCTACCCCCTGCCCACCCCACAACCCACTGAACCCGCTGCTCTGTTTTACAGCACCTGCCGGTCCGCTGAGGGATTATAGCTCTGTAGCCTAATCTGTGTCGGTTTTACCTTCCGGGCGAGGAAGGAGGATCCAATAAACCCCAGGTAGGGTCATCTTCCTCCAGTCTTCTCCATCACAGACAGACCTGGCATACTCTCTTCAGTTTGTGGACCACAACCTCTTCTCAGATAAAGACCTTCACACCTCATTAAGCATTACGGTCTCTTTATGTCTTTACGAGTTTTTAGTTATCAGATTACCCTGGGGCTGGGCCAGATTTTTGAAATTCCTTTGAGATCCCAATACTCAGCTCTGGGCACAGGTTTCCAGGTGGGTCCAAATAGGCTGGGTGGGTAAAGATCTGCTTTTTCTGTTTTTTTGTTTTGTTTTGTTTTGTTTTTGAAGATAGGGTCTTCCTTTGTCACTGAGGGTGGAGGGCAGCCGTGTGATCACAACTCACTGTAGCCTCAATCTCCTAGGCCAAAGTGGTCCTCCCACCTCAGCCTCCCAAGTAACTGGGAACACAAGCATTCACCACCATACCTAGATAATTTTTTTAAAAAAATTATAGGAACAGGATCCCACCATGTTGCTCTGGCTGCTCTCCAACTCCGGGCCTCAAAAGATCCTTCCCACCTCAGCCTCCTGAAGTGCTGGGTTACAGGTGCGAGCCACTGCGTCCAGACAGCTTTTCCTGCTTTTGCTTGTCTGGGGAGTCATTTTTAGTGCTCCTGGCCCCATGGAGACCCTATCAGAAGACAAACCTCTGAGATTTCTAGATTTGTTGAAAAAGTGCAAGTCTCTGTGGCTATGTTTCAATCAACCCATTCACTGAAAATCATTACTCTTCATCATCCCCTTCGCCCATCAGGCTCCTGGGCACTGCTCATTTATTCAGTGGATGAGGGCTGGGTACATGCCTGGTGCTCCGCATGGGACACCTCATTCAACAAATGTGTCTTCGGTATTTGCTTTCCTAGGGATGAGATCTCTGCTGTCCTTGATCTCAGAGGCTAATAAAAAGATGACTGCCATTTGGTGGCTGGCCCAGAAAACAAGTGCTGTGTGGCCAGCCTGCTCTGGAATGCCCACTTAGCCACCCTCTCACTTTATGACCTTGGGCTCATTACCGAGCCACCCAGTAACTCATAGTAAACTCAATGACTCAGTTTTTTCATCTGTGAAATGGGGTTTCATAGTTTCAAAAGAGTGTTCTACAAGCCTCTCCTGCAATCCTCATAACTCTCTGGTGAGTTTGGTGCCTTGTTTTGTAGCTAAGTGAATGGAGGGTTGCATGGCTCATTACAAAGAGTTAGGCTAGCACTGGATCCCAGATGTGTCTGAATTCAAAACGTCGTGCATCTTCTGCTACACTGGGCTACTTTATTGATCTATATTTTGTTACTGAGAATTGAGCTGAAAGAGTGAGAATTTTAGCCCAATGTGGGGGGTGGGAGAGTTGGGTGATGACATCATTTACTGAAATCATCAGGGGATAGTTTTTTTTTTTTTTTTTTTTTTTTTGGACAGATTAGGTACATT
>NW_016107502.1:1548729-1553735 GCF_001604975.1 Cebus imitator
TCACTCTGTTGCCCAAGCTAGAGGCCAGTGGCATGATCTCGGCTCACTGCAACCTCCACCTCCTGGGTTCAAGTGATTCTCCTGCCTCAGCCTCCCGAGTAGCTGGGACTACAGGCATGTGCCACCATGCCTGGCTAAATTTTGTATTTTTAGTAGAGACAGGGTTTCAATATGTTGACCAGGCTGGTCTTGAACTCCTGACCTAGTGATTCTCCTGCCTCGGCCTCCCAAAGTGCTGGGATTATAGGGGTGAGTCACCGAGTCCCACCAGTTTTTTAATGAAGACAAAGTCCATTAAGAAAGTAAAGGGCCTTGTTATCTAAGGAGAAGTTTGTTAGTGAATATACACCAAGGGAGTAGCCTTTTCTTTCCAGGGTCTTTGCCTTGCCCCTTGGCTGTTCTTCACACTCATTCTACGCAGGTTGTAAATAAGTCACTCATAAACTCACACGTGCAAGAATGAAACCATTTCCCCTGAAACTCAAGTTTTTACAGGGAGAACCTGAATTTCAAGCCATTCACAGTTTTGTTCCCCCTTTTCAGTTGGGGTTTGCTTCACCACAGCACTCAGGATGGTGACACAGGGGCAAGGGAAGGGGATGTAATCCTCCCACCCATCACTGAGCCCATTAGGATCGATGATTTTCCCATACTGACGTAAGTACATTCTTAAGTTCTTTCGGTTGATATTTGTAGCCACTAAAAAATTTAAAGGGGGTGAGCATTGGCCTTTCCCTCACACCTTTGCTGTTAATTCATGAGGAAAGCAAGTTTTTAACTAAATTTTGTGGTGCATACAGACAGACGTTTAGCAGACAAGCAGCAGGCCCTACACAGGTGACATGATTTGTGACACTCCAGGGATCTGTCTCCACTGCCACTTTGCATGAAAGTTCCCTCCTCAAGGTGAATATTCCAAAAACGGGGTTCTTTTAGCTTAGAGTCAGCAACAAGCAAGCAGAGGCCACCCGATCCTGTGGCTGGAGGATGGCTGGAGGGGAGGCCAGGCTCAGTGACAGCCCTAAAGGTGCAGGCCACAGGCTCCAGGGCTCTTCGCCGCATTCATTCAGGGGCGAGGAGTGTCTCCAATGTGTCTAAGGTAGCCAATGCACCTATCTTGACTTCAGTGAGGTCCCTTTTGAACTTGCTTTGTGATTGTTGACAGGCTGCTATTTTCACCGAGAAAATCTCAGTTCTGAAATTCAAGATACAGTTAGTAAAGTATCCGTTATCCACTCAAGTACAGATAACAGAATATCCTGTGGATGTGAGGCCCCTGATGAGGGAACCGGTAGACTACCCCTAGATGACACATTCTTGAGTAGAATGCGTGACTAAATGTGGTGCCACCCTTCCAAATTCCTTGGTTGAAATCTTAACTCCCAATGTGATGGTATCAGGAAGTGGGGCATTTGGGAGGTGATGAGGTCATATGGGTGGAGCCCTCAGGAATGGGATTAGTGCCCTTATAAAAGGTACCCCAGAGAGTTCTCTTGCCCTCTTTCCTCCATGTGAAGACACAATGAGAGGTCAGGGGTCTGCATCTCAGAAGAGAGCCCTCACCCAACCCTACTGGCACCCTGGTCTCGGTTTTTCATGTTCCAGAACTATGAGAAATAAATGTTTGTGCTTAAGCTGCCCAGGTGATGGCATTGTATTCCAGCAGCCCGAGCTGATTAAGACAGAGCTGCTGGTAGCACCTGGGTTATAGCTTTCCTAAGTCGCATCCACAGATGCTACACGTTCGGAAATACTGTAAGGAGAACTGCAGAGAGTGTAACTGTGATTTTCTCCGTGACTTTTTGCTACTCTCAGATGCAGAAGACATGCTCTGCTGCTCCCACACCCTTCTGGGGCTTGGCACCAAGAGACTGTTCAAGACTCTAGGTGCACTGCACAGCCACTACCCCTCAGGGGTCTCACCACTTTCCCAGGGCTCCGCCAGGGCGGGAGCCATGGGATCTGCTTTCCTCCCAAATCCCCAAACCTATGTCAATTAGGAAAAGAATCACATCTCTAGTTTGTCCCTATTCTTCAGGGACCCAGGAAGATCTGTGTTATTACTATTTCTCCTCCAACACTCCCTCCCTCCCGCTCCTAGCCCAGAGAATCTTAGTCCGGGGCAGGGAAGCCTTGCTTTTGTTTTACAGCCTCCCGAGCCTTTGCTATGGCAAGATTCCTTTCATTATCCTGTAGGAAGAGATACTATTTTTCTTGGTTCTTCGTGACCACCTTCCTTGCCCTGAAAAAAGGGATACAAGAGGAAGGGCCCAAAAATGTAGAGGAAAAATACTGGAGGAAAAATGCTGATTAATATTTTAAAAAATATTATTCTACCATGGATGCAATGACCTGAGGCCCTGCAAGGGTGGATGCCACACTGAGTGTGACCCAGCAATGTGTGAAAGAGAACCCCGGGCCTCTGCAGGCTTCCAATCATTGCTCTGACATCTTGGTTAATCATAATAATAAGCCTCTGGAGATCTTGGTTAATACTGTCTCAGAAAATCTTGAAGAACCACATCTTTTAAAAGCAGTCACTCACTTACGTTTTTCGTATGTCACTGTAAACTCAAAATGAAGGGACTAGGGAAGATTTGCTTCTGCATGGCATTGCCTAGGTATTAGGGCCAGGACACCTAGGATTTTAGGGCCTACCGGTCTTTTCTTTTCCTTAGCATTCTGTCAGGGCTCTGGCAAGAGCAAGAGACTTGGCCTTTCTAGTTGATGTCCCCCCAGTGCTTGCTACTTGCCTGGAATATTACGAACTGTATCATGCATTTCTGCATTACATACAATCACTGTGACAAAGTCAGGATGCTGCTGTGGAAAGTCTTAATTAAAAAGATGATCTGACTTTGAATCCCAGGGCTGCCACTTAGCTGTATAAGCTCTGAGTCTCCGCTGTTCTTTTATAAAATCTCTCTGGATTATTAGAAGGATTAAATGAGGTAGTCTACGTAAAGTGACTAATATATAGGAAGCTTTAACAAGAATCAGCTAGTCTGAACATACGCAAACACAACAAGTACTGTGTTCACTTCTTTGGAAAGCATTATAGATGTGATGTGACTTTCCCAAAAAGTCAGGGGTGGAGGTGGCTATGGCTCTTCTGTGGATCCTGATGAGACTACTATCAAGAGCACAGCGGTGAAACATAGGCGTTTACAGCTCCATAATATCCCCTTGGTGCTGCTGCCCTTCTTCCAAACAGCAAAGAACCTGGGCTTGGGGAGCATTCTCTTCTCCAAGCGACAGGCTAACAGGCAAGGCATGAAAAGGGATTAGAGGATGCATGTATTCAAATAAAGGGGAGTTCCCCAGAAGCATGGCAGGCTGAGAAGGCATCTTTCGACTGTCCATCAGTAGGAAAGCCGTTTGACTGGCAGATATAATTTTTTTGGAACCGGCAATAATGGGGAGCTATTGGTGACAGATGTCAGATGTTGGCAGAGCAGCTGCCAAAACAAATCTCCCTCCACCTTCAGACATCAAGCTGATGGTGGACTGGGCACAGTTGGACTGGCAGTCCCTTCTCACTTGGATCATTGGTCACATTATTATTTCTCAGTCGCTGGACAAAGCAGATGGTTTACCATGTATTTGTGATTTTCTGTTGGCCTAGAAATTCTGTTCTTCCATCAGGGTACAGCATGTAATCAATTATGACAGTGGGTGGTGCAAGAAAATCCCTGCCGGTAAAGGCCCAAGACTTTCTCTTTTATTAAATCTGCATAAACCACTACAATTTCCAACTTCAAAGCAATAGAAGAAAAAAGCAAAGTAGTGGTGTTAGAAATAACTTGGATAATCACAGAAACCACAGTTCTCGGTTCCAAACACTCTCAGTCTGTACTATCTGATGTCAGTTTTGTCTGTCCATTTTTAGTCTAAAACTTAAAATCCTCTTGTCTCTATTATAGCAAGTCTTAATAATTTTTAAAATTAAAAAAAAATTTTTTTTGAGACAGTCTTGCTCTGTCACCCAGTCTGGAGTGCAGTGGCACGATCTTGGCTCACTCTAACCTCTGCCTTTCAGGTTCAAACAATTCTCCTGCCTCAGCCTACAAAGTAGCTGGGACTACCACACCCAGCTAATTTTGTATTTTTAGTAGAGACACGGTTTTGCCATGTTGGCCAGGGTAATCTCGAACTTCTGACCTCAAGTGATCCGCCCGCCCTGGCTTCCCAAAGTGTGCTGGGATTACAGCTGTGAGCCACTGTGCCCTGCCTCTATTCTGGTAAGTCTTAAAGACCTTTATCTTAGAATCATAAAGTGACCTAATTAAAAACAAGCAGAACAAATACCAGGCGCACACTACCCCTCAACTAAGGTTTTTTAAAAAAACATTCTCAGCTGTATTCTATTACACAGTAAAAATAGTAAGTTGCCTTGCTTTAGAATGTATGAATAGCCACAGAGAACAATTTGTATGTTCTCTGTCACCCACCCTCTGGATAATTTTCTTTGTGAAAGACACCTTGCTTATTTGTATGCATGTGTCTCAGGAAATAAATTCATGAGTAATAGAGCAGAGCAAGCATTTTTAACATTATAACTACCAAGTATAGAAAGCCTTGATATAAATTACATGTTTTTTCTTGTCTTTTAAAGTTATGTATGTATTTTTTCTTAAAAATCAAGCTCATAAATAAATAGCATTCTGCTCTTTTTTCATTTAATCACATATCAGGGGAATGTTATATCATTAAATATTCTGTAAGAGCATGGTTTCTAGGGCTGGGCATGGTGGCTCACACCTGTAATCCCAGCACTTTGGGAGGCCATGGCAGGTGGATCATATGAGGTCAGAAGTTCAAGACCAGCCTGGCCAACATGGTGAAACTGCATCTCTACTAAAAATACAAA
This sequence comes from Cebus imitator, assembly GCF_001604975.1. Taxonomy (NCBI): domain Eukaryota; kingdom Metazoa; phylum Chordata; class Mammalia; order Primates; family Cebidae; genus Cebus; species Cebus imitator. Next base: position 1,553,600 of record NW_016107502.1, read on the forward strand.
AATTAGTCGGGCATGATAGTACAGCACTGTAGTCCCAGCTACTCGGGAGGCTGAGGCAGGAGAATTGCTTGAACCCAGGAGGCAGAGGTTACAGTGAGCTGAGATGGCACCATTGCACTCCAGCCTGGGTGACAGA
>NW_016107502.1:1553831-1564556 GCF_001604975.1 Cebus imitator
AAAGAAAGAAAAGAAAAGAAAAGAACATAGTTTCTAATGATAAGAAGTACTGTTTGAGCTCCTACAATGTATCTAGTACTACTCAAGGCACTGAAGACAGAAAGAAACAGGCCAGTCCCCACCATCAAGGAATCCATAGCCTAAAGCAGAAAGACAGACAATGAACCTACAAAAATTGTACATAAATGATAGAATTTCAGATCTAAGTACTATAAAATCGGATGATAGATAGTGACTGGGCAGGCTACTTTGCTTGAGGGAAGACTTCTTGGCAGTGGGGCTTTTTTTTTTTTTTTTTAATTTTTAAAGATGAGGTTTCACCATGATTGCCAGGCTGGTCTTGAACTCTTGACCTCAGGTGATCCACCCACCTTGACCTCCCAAAGTGCTAGGATTTCAGGCGTGAGCCACCGCACCTGGCCAAATGGGACTTTTGAGTTGATACTTGAAGGCTGAGAAGGAGGCAACCATGGAAATACCTTGGGAAAGAGATCTGTGAGCACAAGGAACACAAAATGCAAAGATCCTGAGATAGGAATGAGCATGAGATGGTGTAGGAACAGAGAGATGCCCTCATGGCTGGAGCTGGGTGAGGAGGGGCAGCAAAGAGAGAATTGCAGCTGGAGGGCCAAGAGGGGCCATGCCATGTAGGTCTTGCAGGAGCTGGGACTTGGTTCTAACTGCAATGAGAATTCAATAGAGAATTTTCTAGCAAGGGAATGACACAATGTGATTGTAGAGACATCTCTTCGATGGCTGAGTACCAGAATAGAGGCAGCTGTGCCAGTAGGGTAGCACAGTGATCCAGACGAGAGATGGTGGGAGCTCAGCCTGGGACAACGGGAGACTCCAGAAGTGAAGGGTTCAGGACATAATTTGGTGATAGAGCCCATAAACTTTTAAAAATGTTTTGGATCTGGCCAGACGCGGTGGCTCACGCCTGTAATCCCAGCACTTTGGGAGGCCGAGGCGGGTGGATCACGAGGTCGAGAGATCGAGACCATCCTGGTCAACATGGTGAAACCCCGTCTCTACTAAAAATACAAAAATTAGCTGGGCATGGTGGCACACGCCTGTAGGCCCAGCTACTCGGGAGGCTGAGGCAGGAGAATTGCTTGAACCCAGGAGATGGAGGTTGCGGCGAGCCGAGATCATGCCATTGCACTCCAGCCTGGGTAACAAGAGTGAAACTCCAAAAAAAAAAAAAAAAAAAAGTTTTGGATCCATAGCTTTTATTATTTATTTGTTATTGAAGGTATGAACAACACAATAAATAAACTTGCCTCAGACGTATATATAGAACTCTGCATCCAGTAATGAGTGAATCCACATTCTTCACAAGGACACGTGAAACACCTGTGGACCAGTCCACAAAGCAAGTCTTCATAAATTTCAAAAATGTATACCCTTGAAAATCTTTGAAGTCTTGGAGATTTAAGTTTACAACTATCTTAGTCTTACTACTGAGAATAGCTCCTAAGGAAAAAAAAAAATCTTTCAATTAAAAAAAAAATGATGCTGGGTGTGGTGGCTCCCACCTGTAGTCCCAGCACTTTGGGAGGCTAAGGTGGGCGGATCACCTGAGGTCAGGAGTTCGAGACCAGCCTGACCAACGTGGAGAAATCCCATCTCTAGTAGTAAAAATACAAAATTAGCTGGGCATGGTGGCACACGCCTATAATCCCAGCTACTCGGGAGGCTGAGGCAGGAGAATTGCTTGAACCTGGGAGGCAGAGGTTGCAGTGAGCCAAGATTGTGCCTTTACACTCCAGCCTGGGCAACAAGAGCAAAATTCTGTCTCAAAAAAAAAAAGTTAAACAAGAAGAATATAAATTTCACAGACTCTGACTAACTAGCTTTTGGTGGTTAATCAACAGGCCAGCTTTTGGTCACAATGTAATTAATTTCATTCTTAATGCTACTGCCGAAGTATTTAAATGCCTGGGAAACTGGCTCCTCTCCTACCCTACATTCCAAGTAGATCAGGCGTTTTACGCTTGGCTCATCTTCAGTGAAGACAGTAATTAATCTTTATTTGAAAACAAGATTTGGGAGGCTGAGGCGGGTAGATCACCTGATGTCAGGTATTTGAGACCAGACTGGCCAACATGGTGAAACCCCATCTCTACTAAAAATACGGAAAAATTAGCCAGGCATGGTGGTGCATGCCTGTAATCCCAGCTACTCAGGAGGCTGAGGCAGAAAAATTGCTTGAACCTGGGAGGTGGAGGCTCCAGTGAGCCGAGATCGTGCCACTGCACTCCAGCCTGGGTGACAGAGCAAGACTCTGTCTTTAAAAAAAAAAAAAAGAAAACAAGAGAAGACCAGTACTCACTGTGTTATTGAGCCTACAGAAATCTATTATGAATTTAGCAGGGAATGCTAAGTTTGATAAAGAATCAAGGGTTTCATGAGCAGTCATGTGGACGGTTTTACCATTTACTAAGATGAGAAAGACTTGAAGACGAGCTGTTTTTATATTTTTATTTTTGAGACAGAGTCTCACTCTGTCACCTAGGCTGGAGTGCAGTGTAGGATCTCAGCTCACTGCAATCTCCGCCTCCTGGATTCAAGTGATTCTCCAGCCTCAGCCTCCTGAGTAGCTGGGATTACAGGCATTTGCCACTACGCCTGGGCTAATTTTTGTATCTTTAGTAGAGACAGGGTTTCACCATGTTGGTCAAGCTGGTCTCGAACTTCTGAGCTCATGATCCGCCCTTGGCCTCCCAAAGTGCTGGGATTACAGGCGTGAGCCACTGTGCCTGGCTAAAACCAGCTATTTTTGGAGGTTAAAAATTAAAGGTTCTGTGTGGACAAAGCTATCTTGAGATGTCAACTATAGACCCAAGCGTAGATGTTGAGTAGGTAACTATAACAGATAAATGAATGAGGAGCTCAGGGCAAAGGGCCAGGCTGGGGATATAACTAGGATCTATATGCTGGGTTCGATCACCTAGCAGACCTCACAGTTGAGTAGAGATGAGCGTCAAGGGCAGAATCCTCAGCTACTACAACATGTACAGGGTTTATGGGATTGTCCACCCACCAAACACTCAGGTGCACCCCACATTTCCCATCACCTCTGCAGTTTGGTAGGGCCATGTGAGTGGCTCTGGAAAATGCATGAAGGAAACATCTAAGGACTGGTTCAAGATTCTCAACTGTTCTCATCTCTTGCCTCAAAAATCATGAATTCTTGTGTTTCTGAAGTTAACGTATCTGTCAGCCCTAGGCCCTGAATGAGTATGTGGCCTCAAGACCCTTTCTGATCCACGTCAGACATATAGCATGAAAGAAAAACAAATAATTATGTGTGAAGCCATGAAAGTTCCAGACTTAATTTGTTATCTTGGCATAACATGACCTATCCTGACTAATTCGGAATGCCATCATATGATGTGCTCCAACAAAGCACCATTTTTCATTTTTTAAAAAAGGCATATGCGATTTGAGAGGTTGTCAACAAAATATATTGGTGGGTGGCTGGGCGTGGTGGTTCATGCCTGTAATCCCAGCACTTTGGGAGGCCGAGGCAGGCAGATCACTTGAGGTCAGGAGTTCGAGACCATCCTTACCAACATAGAGAAACCCAGACATGCTGGTGCAGGCCTGTAGTCCCAGTTACTTGGGAGGCTAAGGCAGGAGGATTGCTTGAGCCCAGGAGGCAGAAACTATAGTGAGCCGAGAGCACACCACTGCACTCCAGCCTGGGGCAATGGGAGTGAAATCCTGTCTCAAAAAAAAAAAAAAATATATATATATATATATGTATATTCACACACATACGCACATATATATGTATACATATATATGTATTTCACTTATAAAATGAACAGGGAGTTCACTTAAACTTTAATTCAGATAGAAGCTAGAAATACCCCCATATACATATATATGTATATATATAAATATGTGTATTTCTAACTTCTATCTGAATTGAAATTTATATATATATATGTATATTTCTAGCTTCTATCTGAATATTTATGGATATACACACACACACACACATACACACACACACACGGGTATTTCTAGCTTCTGTCTGAATTATAGTTTAAGTGAACTCTCTGTTCGTTTTATAAGCAGAAGGATAATCCCCAAGCCACTGAGTGAATAATGCTGGACAATGTCCTTTCTTTCAAAGACACCTCATTTCTCAACCTGTTTTTTTTTTTTTTTGTTTTGTTTTTTTTAAGAGGGAGTCTCACTCTGTCGCCCAGGCTGGAATGCAGTGGCATGATCTTGGCTCACTGCAACCTCTGCCTCCCAGGTTCAAGTGATTCTCCTGCCTCAGCCTCCTGAGTAGCTGGGACTATAGGCACACATCACCATGCCCAGCTACTTTTTGTATTTTTAGTAGAGACAGGGTTTCACCATGTTGGCCAGGTTGGTCTTGATCTCTCAACCTCGTGATCTGCCCACCTCAGTCTCCCAAAGTGCTGAGATTACAAGCATGAGCCACTGTGCCTGGTCCCGGCTCCTGATTCTTAAAGTTTATGAAGACATTGATTTGTAATTTATTCCTTAGATAATTAAAAAAAATAACATTGGTGAGTGCTTTGTAACTTTCTAAATTTGTCCTAAAACAATAATCCTCTCTCATATGTCAGTTTTTTAAATATATGTATGCTTCATTAGACAAATTGATCATAACAGGTATTCCTCATTTACTTGACAGATTTTAATGGAATCTCCACTGTGTTCCAAACATTTTCTTAGGAACAAAGGAAGTAATGAAATATAGCCAGTATTTGCCCTCATGATTTATAGTTTTGAAACCTCCTGGAGTATAGTTATCTGGTCTCAGACTCAGTTTTGAGATCTTGAGAGATGGGAAATTAGTTGTTTTTTTTTTTGGAGGGGGGTGGTGGTTGGAGATGGAGTCTCACTCTCTCACCCAGGCTGGAGTACAGGGCATAATCTTGGCTCACTGCAACCTCCACCTCCCAGGTTCAAGTGATTCTCCTGCCTCCCTAGTAGCTTGGATTACAGGCACCTGCTACTTTTTGTATTTTTAGTGGAGGAGGGTTTTCACCATGTTGACCAGGCTGGTCTCCAACTCCTGACCTCAAGTGATCCGCCTGCCTCAGCCTCCCAAAGTGCTGGGATTACAGGCATGAACCACTGTGACTGGCCCAAGCGATGGGAAATTAGTTAACCTGTATGTGCCTTAATTCTTCGTCTATAAAATGGAAATAACTCCTACCTTGCAGAGTTATTGTGTGTATTAAATGAGACAAAATGGAAAGCTGTTTTTATTTAGGCTTTAGAAATGCACTTAGATCACCTTAAAGTGAAAGAAGTTTTACTATAAAAACAGGAACCTATAAGGTATCTGGTTCTACGGCAGCTTGAAGGACTCGTGACTGGGTACTCTTTGCATTACTCACTTGTATCTGTGTCTCTCTGTGTGTCTCCTTGCTTCCATTAACTTTGCTTGTTCATACCCTCTTCTCTGTAAATTTGTTCTCTCACTTGTATTTGGCGTCTGTTTCTTCAATCAACATGCCCCTTCATAGCCCTAACTCTATCCTATGATTTCTTTCTATGCTTTCTTTCTGCTTCGCCCCTCACAGACAACTACTTAATTTCATTTTTTCAGCTCAAACTTTCAGGAGAATCTGCTGGGCTGATTCATTCATTTGGACATTCAGAATATGAACACACACACACACATACACGGAGTATCTGGGTCCCACCATTAGGGCCCTCTGAATTATCCCTCCACTCTCATCCTGAAAACGCCTCCTGTTGACCTGCAAGCTGTTAGAGATGCTGAATTTGGTCCCCACTCTGATCTACTAACTCCAGAATCTGCATTTTAACACTATGCCCAAGTGCTTTGTGTGCACATTCAAGTTTGTGAAGCACTGCTTTAAACTGCTAGCACTCAGAACAGCCACCTATATGTTGGAAACAGCTGGGGATTAAAAAAAATACAGGTACTGCTGCCTGAGTCTTTTCTCCAGAAGTTCAGATTTGATTTTTCTGCAGCGTAGCCGGACAAAGGTTCCTAGATGATTCTAATGAAAAGGTAGGTTTGAGGACCTCTAAATTAGTTTCTGTGTCACCACTGACCAGTTGTGTGAGCCTAGGCAAATTACTGTGTCTCTCTAGGCCACATTTCTCATCTCTAAAGTGAAGATAATGTAGCCTATTTTGTCTACCTCAGAAATGTGTGCCTATGAATCTAAGTATCTCATTCATCTCTTCTCTAAACCCATCTTTTCATATGTAAGTGGGGATTCAAGGAAACAAATGCATTAGGTAACAGTGCATGGAACACAAATGAATTTAGGTAACTGAGCATGGAAGACAATGTTACCTAGCTAACATCATTGTTACTGTGTCACATTGCTAGGTACTGCTATCCCAGTTGACCTGTTATATAACCAAAGGTTAGAGAGATTAAGTAACTCCCTCAAGGCTCTGAAGAGAAATTATTCATCTGACACTTCTTAAAAACGGCAAGGAAGACTTTACTCAAGACTACTGCAGTAGGTGGGAGAGGCTGAATTTGACTCTAGAATACAACCAGGACCGGTGGAGATTTACAGCCAGGGGGCGGGATGGAAGGGATGAAGGAGAAGGTGGAAAATTACCAGAACGTGGTAAGTCATCCAGGGGGAGAGGGAGGAGGAACTTGCTTAGATATCAAGGGCTTTAGAAGAGAGTATCAGGAATGAGGGGACTCTTGATAAACTGGTTTATCAGGACTCTTTGTTAAAACCGGGCTCAGCAGGCCGAGGATGCCGTCAAGCCTAGAAAAGGAAGCTGAGTAAAGTTTGGCCAAGGAGGGCGTCTGGTCCGGCGGAGGTGGGGTGGGTGGGTCTGAGTCTGCAGACCTTGCTGACCCGACGTCCCCAAGGTTAGGGGTTAACAGAACTCATAGAACACAGTCTGTAAGTCGCTGTACACCCGTGAGGCATGCATCACAGTGGCCAGCTATAAGACTAACGGTTGCACGTCAGTCTCAATCGGATCAACCACAACAAATCCCAGCGCCGGCTTCCTTATCTGCCCCGAACGCTAGCTGCCGGCTGGTGGGGGGGGGGGGGAAGAAATCCTACAGCGGACTCCGCGGGCGGGGCCCCCGCACCTGCCGCGCGCCAATCACAGGCCCGCGCGTAGGGGCGCAAGCGCTGCAGTCCTGGGCGGGGCCTCGTGACTCCCGCAGCTTCCCCGCCCCGTCGGCCTCGCCCGGCGCTGATTGGCCTTCGGGGATGACGTATAGGGCCGCCTCGGCCTATGGTGGCGGAGCCGGCCGGCGGCTGGCGGAAGTGGTGTGGGGAGGTAGCCCGCAGTGCGGGAGCTGCGGGACGTGGGGCCACTGACGGGAAGCGGCTCCGGGAACATGGCTCGCTTCGCTCTGACTGTTATCCGGCAGTGAGTATGGCTGTGGCAGGGTGCCTTTCTCTCTCTCTTCCTTGAGTGTATTGGAGCTGGTGAAGGGAACACGGGTCTGCCACCCTCTCCCCTGCCTACTCGCTCCGGCCCGGGAGGTCTGGCTGGGAAGCGCTTTTTCCGGGGAGCTTTCCTTGGGACCGTCTCCGGTCGCCCCTCGTCTCACCCCAGCAGCCCCGAGGGAGGACGGCAGGTCTTAGATAGCTTCATCCCGTGTTTCAGATAAAGCGAGGCCCCGAGGAGCTAGGGATCGGGGTTCGCAGGTACGTGGTGGCTGAAAGACAACCATGTCCACAGACTTCTCTGGGCACCGTTTTTGCTCCCCAGCAGGTTGCAAAGAGTTTGCACAATTTCTCGTCCATGGCTGATGTTTTTGATGCCGGCTGCCTTCCGTTATCCTTTGTCTCTGCTGTTCTCCCAGGCAGTCAGCCCCCAGGCACATATATGAGACTTCTTTCTTTTCCACAGAGGTTACATTTTTGGGAGACAAAAGAGGGCCTCAGGTCTGATCTCAGTAGATCGCATCATCCCAAATAAAGATTTTTATTATCATAACATTACACGGAACTGAATGCTGATCTGTCTTTATGTCTCTTATCTTTTCTTATACACCCGTAATTGCCAAGTGTTAATGGGAGGTGAAAATCAGGATAGTTAAGGGCACAGATTTTTCTTTTTTTGTGAGATAGAACCTCGCTCTGTCACCCAGGCTGGAGTGCATTGGCGCGATCTCGGCTCACTGCAACCTCCGCCTCCCGGGTTCAAGCGATTCTCCTGCCTCAGTCTCCCGAGTAGTGGGGATTATAGGCACATGTCACCAAGCCCGACTAATTTTTTTTTTTAGTAGAGACGGGGTTTCACCATGTTGGCCAGGCTGGTCTGGAACTCCTGACCTCAAGTGATCCGCCCACTTTGGCCTCTCAAAGTGCTGAGATTACAGGCCTGAACCACCGCCCCCGGCTAAGAGCACAGATTTTTCAGGCAAAATAGACCTGGGTTGGAATCCATTCTCCAGCTGAGAGCCAGGTAGTCTGGGCTTCAGTTAACCGACTTAATCTGACTGAAGTTTGCTTATAGGCAAATGATAGTGCCTATCTCACTGTTTTAATGTGATAATTAAATGGGGGCAGGTAAAGTGTATGATGCAACAGGGGAAGAAATATATCTGAGAAGTAACTTCTATATCTGTAAAGACAGCTCCAATAAAAGTGCAGTTGATTCCAAATACGAACGTATAGTTTATCACACCAGCAGATACTATAGTAAGATACCATTTCAGCTTTCATGGAGCTCGCAAGGGACACTAATATGATTTAACTTTGTCAGTTGACTTAACTGCTATCTTTTCTGGCCTGTCCTTCCTTTATAAGAAAGATAATCTTGAGAATCCTCTAAAATTGTCTTTTTAGGATTTGCAAGATTTTAATGGCTGCCTTAGGAATCTAGCTCTTCTCTGTCTCTTCTCCCCACACTTCTTGGTTAATAGAATGCCTTGGGAGAATTCCTAAGTTACTAAAGGTCATATAGCTAATTGGTAGCAGAACAGAAACTACAGGGCTAATCACCCTTTCTTCCAATGTTAGAGCACTTTCTAGAAGGATGACCCAGCCAGCACAGTGTCACATGTGTAACTGAAACTCAGACGATCAAGGGGGTTCACGCCTGTAATCCTAGCATGTTGGGAGGCGGAAGTGGGTGGATCAGCCTGGGCAACATGGTGAAACCTCCTCTCTACCAAAAAAAAAAAAAAAAAAAAAAAAAAAGCTGGGTCTGATGGTACATGCCTGTAGTCTCAGCTACTAGGGAGGCTGAGACAGGAGAATCACTTGGATCACTTGAGCCTGGGAGGTCAGGGTTGTAGTGAGCTGTGATTGGGCCACTGCACTTCAGCCTGGACAACAGAGTGAGATCCTGTCTTAAAAAAAAAAGAATGAAAGAAAAATAGAAAACTCAGAAGTTGTAGAATATTTGGGTTAAGACAAGTAAGAAAAGTAAGATGATTCCTGTTTACATTCTTAATAGACAACAGTCATACAAATGTGGATTTTATTCCCTTCCTGCTGCTTAAGAAGGGTTTGATTCTGGAGACCCTCATAGGAATCATTTTAAAATGAAGTCTTAATGAATGACTATTTGCCAGGCATTAAAATCTGACAGTTTTGTGAGTTAAGGACTGATATTCTTGTTTTTCAGGTGAGGCAGCTGAGTCAGAGAGGCCATGTAACTTGCTTAAAGTCACATGGCAAGTTGAGGAGGTAGGATTTTAATCAAAACAAATTAACCACTCACGTCTTTTGTTTCCTATTTAATGTGTTAAAACCTGGTATTTGTAGATTACTTGAACATCACCAGCCATTTTTGAGGCTACTTTTTATTCTCCTAATATAATTGTGTGGAACGATGAGAATAAAATTGTTCTGTTTTATGTGTATGAGGATGGAGTGTTGAAGTAACTGACAGGGCTGGTTTGATGCTTTCCTGTCTGGACCATCCCTCTTCTTGCCTTCAGAGTTTGCAAAGCTAAAACTGGTGATTCTTTTAGGAAAAGAAGTGATTTTAAATTTGACTCGTAATCACTATATTTAAATATAATGACTTTTTGAAGAGTTAGATAATTTTATTGGACTTACCTCTTCAGGTAATGAAAAAAAAAAAATGTTTAAAGCAATTTAAATTCAACAGAACCCATTAAGAATCTTGTGCTGTTCCTGCATGTGTGTTTGTCTTTCTTCATACTTTGACATGAAAGTACCAGTGTATATCATTTCTAGAACAGACTCCCCAAGATTCCAGAATTCAAGTCTGTCATCATTGTCAAACTGTAACTTCTCATGATCTTATGGCGCAGCCTTGTTGAAAACTCCCAACACGTATAGGTTAGCATTGCCATCACATACCCGGTGCTATTGAAGGCTCTGGTACCTTGAAATGTTATTTGTAGGTGTTTGCAGTAAGTCTCCTGCAAAACCATCTATTTCACTTCCAGTTTTAGGCAGTTCTTAAAACTAAAACTTTTGGGCAAACTAAATTTAATTTACTTTGAATGACTTAAAAGATGATTAGTAATGTTATTGATAGCAAAACTGATTTTTCTTACTGTACCTCTATTGGCAGTTACTTTTTGTGTATTGCTAATAATTGTTCTGGATCTTAATAAAGCAAGCAAAATACTATTAGGTCATCTGTAACTTAGTACTTTTATAAAGCTAATACTTTATAAAATTTTAATACTTTATAAAAGTATAAAGGTACCTTGTACAGATACTTTATAAAAATCAAAGACAGCCCAAAGTCGTGTGTTGCTAGCCCTTGAAATTT
>NW_016107502.1:1564824-1566796 GCF_001604975.1 Cebus imitator
CCAGGATGGTCTCGATCTCTTGACCTCGTGATCCACCCGCCTCGGCCTCCCAAAGTGCTGGGATTACAGGCTTGAGCCACCGCGCCCGGCCTAGCCCTTGAAATTTCTATATTTACAAATGAATTTATTAGTGTAAAGGAATTAGGACTAAGCTGTATTCATGGTATCAGGTGAGGCTTTACATTTTCATTCACACTAAAGAATAACTATTTTGAAAACTTGGCCCAAATTTACACGAATTTCCCATTAATTGCCCCTCTTTTGTAGCAAGCTGAGTATTGTGTGTTGAATTTGAATTCCTTAAAAGGCTTAAGAGATACTGAGCTTTCTGTTATGATTTCTGAAGAAATGCTGCAGAATATAAATCCGGACTAACAAGATAAAACATCTTTTAAGTGAAGAACTGTGAGATAACCTACAAAATGAATGATATATATTTGTAGCTCCTATAAATCGCTGGTCCTAAGACTTAACATCTTGGCATAAGCACTTGGATTCCTGCAGAGTCAGATTTCTGTTTTGGAAATGGATCACACTGCAGATTTTGAAAATGAGTGGTGTTATTCCTGACTCCTTCAGAATACATCCCTCTGACCTTTTAGCTCCGTTCACCTCTGCCACTATCACAAGTCAGACATGGTTAAGGGAAATAGATTAATAGTAAAGCTATTTTAGCCATCAACTTTGTTTTCCCATTTCCCAAACATACTAATTAAACAGTTACTTCAAGGATTTATGTAAACCTCTCAATGAAGCTGATAAAAGCTATAAAACCAAATATGAAAGGTTTTGGAAAAAAACTATTTTTGGATCCCTGCTCTTTAATATTTATAAAGTGATTTGAAGGCAAAAAGGCCCACCAGCTAAACCAAATGCCATGATTGTTAATTGTACTGTTGTGTCTACAGCAGCCTCTCTTGATTTACGGCTGAATGAGTCCTTCATAACACAGCAGTTATGCTGCTTTCACTGAAAACCATTAGATGGTAGGGCAGTAACTTTTATGAAACTACTAAATTTCTGGGATTCATTTTTTTTTGAGACGGAATCTCACTCTGTCGCCCAGGCTGGAGTGCAGTGGCACGATCTCAGCCCACTGCAACCCCTGTCTCCTGGGTTCAAGCGATTCTCCTGCCTTAGCCTCCTGAATAGCTGGAATTACAGGCATGTGCCACTACACCCGACTGATTTGTATTTTTAGTAGAGATGGGGTTTCTCCATGTTGGCCAGGCTGATCAAACTCCTGACCTCAGGTGATCCCACCCACCTCGGCCTCCCAAAGTGTTGGGATTACAGGTGTGAGCTGCTTCGCCTGGCTGTTTTTTATGAAATGACATTTTGGTAGTATGATCTTTTATTTTAATCTCTTTCATCATCTACGTTGATTAAATAAGAATGCCGAGTTAATCTTTTTAGCAAGTATACAAAAAGTAATCATCTCTGCTACATTTCTGTGATTTGTAAATACTGAGTTTTTTGGTGGCTCTTACATGATTTCTTGCTTGGCAAATTATTAAATTTCTTCTCACCCCGGATTTTAAAATGAGGGTGCTTCTTTGGCTTTGGCTGGAAATTGTATTAGCTGTGTTAAAAGAAAAACTTTAGACAAATTAGATTTAGTTTATTTGAACAAAGAAATGATTCATAAATCAGACAGCACCTGAACCACTAAAGCTTAGAATGCTTAACCCAGCGACATAGGCAGGCAGTATTTATAGACAGAGCAAGGAAGTGACAGGCCAGGATTATAGGCTCAGTGCCTCACACCTGTAATCCCAGCACTTTGGGAGGCCGAGGCAGGAGGATCACCTGAGATCAGGAGTTAAGACCAGCCTGGCCAGCATGGTGAAACCCTGTCTACTAAAAATACAAAAATTAGTTGAGTGTGGTGGCGTGTGCCTGTAATCCCAGCTATTTGGGAGGCTGATGCAGGAGAATCGCTTGAACCCGGGAGTTGGAGGTTGCAGTGAGC
>NW_016107502.1:1567375-1583353 GCF_001604975.1 Cebus imitator
TTGACCAGGATGGTCTCGATCTCTTGACCTCGTGATCCACCCGCCTCGGCCTCCCAAAGTGCTGGGATTACAGGCTTGAGCCACCGCGCCCGGCCCCTTTTATGAGATTCTGAATGAATTTTGGAGTGTAGGAAATCTTTTTTTTTTAGACAAAGCCTCGCTCTTGTTGCCCAGGCTGATGTGCAGTGGCGCGATCTTGGCTAACTGCAACTTCTGCCTCCTGGGTTTAAGTGATTCTCCTGCCTCAGCCTCCTGAGTACTTGGATTATAGGTACCTGCCACCACACCCGACTCATTTTTGTATTTTTAGTAGAGATGGGGTTTCACCATGCCAGGCTGGGCTCAAACTCCACGCTGGTCTCAGTGATCTGTCCTCCATGGCCTCCTAAAGTGCTGGGATTACAGGTGTGAGCCACGGCACCCAGCCTAGGAACTCTTTTATTGATATTAACAACAATGATAGTGGCAAATCAGTGATCTTGGTTTTTACCAAGGTATACATAGTTCTGTGAAATTTTATTTCTTTATCATACATTCATTTTTAAGCTAACACATCCACATGTTTAGAAATCAAAACAATTATCCCTAGTCTTCCTGTTCTCCCCCCAACCAATAAGTGATCATGTTTATTAGTTTCACGTCTATCCTTCCGTTGTTTCTTTGTGCAGATCCAGATGTTTATTTCCCTCCTCTCTAGAAAGGTAGCTTTCTTTTTATATTATTCTATACCTTGCTTTTTCTACTTAATCATATATCTTGGTGAGCATTCTGTATCTTTACATATAATCTCTCTCTTCAAAGGACACATTTACATAGGATTTTATTAGGTAGCTATATCACTGTTTATTTGTTGATATAAATAATGGTTCTGGCCATAGTTAAGGAAATGAGTTTCCTAATGGACATTTGGGTTATTTATAATCTGTTGCTACTAGAAATAATACTGTAGTTAATGATCTTTTTTTGTGTATAAGGCAGAGTCTCTGTCTGTCACCCATGCGGGAGTGCAGTGGTATGATCATGGCTCACTGCAACGTCTGTCTCCCTGGTTTAAACAATTCTCCTGCCTCAGCCTCCCGAGTAGCTGGCATTACAGGTGCCTGCCACCATGCCCGGCTAATTTTTGTATTTTTATTAGAGACAGGGTTTCACCATGTTGGCGGGGCTGGTCTCGAACTCCTGACCTCAAGTGATCCATGCTCACCTCGACTTCCCAAAGTGCTGTGATTACAGGCATGAGCCACCACACCCAGCTGCAAACGATCTTTTCAATATGAGTGAATTCAGTTATTCCGAGTAATTGGGTTATTGGATAAAAGGGTAAACACATTTGTCATTTTGATAGGTATTTCCAGATGACCCTCCATAGGCAAAAGTACATTCACTGAAGTTCCGTCACATCCTAGGATTTTCTCCGGGCCCTTGGCATGTTAAGGGTATGCAATCTCTGGTTGTACCTTTAAGGAAGTGGAGCCAGGATAGACACACAGCTAAAAAGTCAATTAGCACAGAGATGATAGCTTATGTTGGTAGTGCCAGTGGACAATGGGAGCATAGAGTGTGGGAATTAAATAGAACAGGTAGATGGAGAATGGTACCAAGGAGGGAGACTACCTGAAAGAACTGGTCTTGGGCTGGGTCTTAAAGAACATTCATATTGGCCAAATCCAGCAATCTGTGTCTTGGCAGACATTGGGACACAGCCGTTTCTGTGAACAAGGGACAGGCTTCCAGGCCAAGGCCTGAGTTTATGATTCTGACTTTTAGATCTGGTAGATTTTTTTTCTAGATCTGAGTAAATCAATCCTCTGTGACATTTTAATTATTATTATTGTAAACTAGTGCTTCAAGTGAGGTGAATTGTTACCAGAAACCAGACTGGCACAAATTAAAGAAACTTGACATCACTGAGTCTTGTTGAGGGTGGTAACTACTGGGTGGTATAACTTGTTATGACAATTTGGCATTAACTAATAAAGCTGGATATTTGCATACCTTATGGCCCAGCAATTCTAGTGAATAGGTTGGGTCAGCAAACATTTAATCAGCGCTCGAAGAAACTTCTTCTCCTTGATCCTACTTTTCATGTATTTGACCATTGCATCTATCGTCAGTCTATCCTGCCATCTAGTCTCGCCCATGCACCTCCTGCCCTTTTCCCCCTCCAACCTCAGTAACCCCAGTTACTTTGTGACCGAGTTTCATGGTTTACCCTTCTGGTTGCTTCAGATTGTTTTGATTTGCTCTGGTATTTTAGTTTTTAAAAGAGTGGTACTCAAACCTCACTTCAGTGTGCAGTTGGTCTGCAAGGTCGCTCTCAGGACTACAAAAAGTAACTGCTGAAGAAGTAGGAACTAAGAGAAGGCGGGGGGTTCTGAAGGTTTGTGCACTTCTCTCTCATTCCATTCAGATTCTCTTTCATTTGCTCATTCAGTCCAGCAATGAATGGACTGACCCTCACACTTTTGGTCCTGCTGCCAGTGAGAGTAGTTTTGAGCAATATATTTATTTTAACAAGATTATTTGGCTAGAATGGTGTTTGTGTTATATTTTTTAGTAGGATTTTCCACCTGCAATTCACTTAAGATAGATTCCTGATCTATGCATTTTAGTTTGGAGTAGTTTGAAATTCTTAGCTCTTCATTAGGGAAGATAATTGCAAATATTAGTTTAAATTGTTATTGCAGGTTGGATTATGAAGTGTGTTACAAGTTTCATATGATACTTTTATGAATATCACTGTACTTCGTTGCTGACTTTTTTCCTCCTCTCAAAAATAGCATAATTTGGTTAATAAGGTTCTCTTTCTCTTTCTATTTTAGTGGAGAAACAAGATTTAACAAGGAGAAAATTATTCAAGGTTGGTATAATCCGATTGTTACTTTAGCTCTCATTCTGAGAGCTAAAATGTGTTAATATGATTTGTGAGTTAAGCAGATTTGGCAGGGTAGGGGTAGAGTGAGGGCAGTACTCCATCGTGAATTGGGATTGCAGAATCAAAGCATCATCACCACAGAAATATGACCAGGGCAGTTAGTAACCCGTAGGACTAAATCTCTCAACTGAGTGTAAAGTACCGTTCTCCAAATTATTCTTTATGTGTAACTTCAAAGTGGCTCTGTCCGCTGATTATATTGGGTCTGGGTGTCTTAAGATATAAATGTCTGGATTTGAAATTATTTTACATTTGGAAACATGAAGTTTTACTGACGGGTGTTAATGGTGTTTTTTCCGCTAAGATAGTTATTTTAATTTTAGTAGTAATAAAGATTTAAAAAAAGAACTATCGTCACATGTGGTTGTTACTTCGTTCTGAAGAGATTGTTTCTCTCTTTTTCTGTTAATTTGGACTCAGATCTTTTATTTGCCCTGTGATCCAGCTAGTCGGGCTTTTTAAGAATATCTTGGGTGAACTTTTGGCTAGACATACTGTTTCTGTGCTGTGATTATAAAAGCAGTTAGTTTTATTTTTTTTTGTTAGAGACTTCTGGAGTTTACAAAAACTGATTTTCATACTGTGTGTGCCAGACTCCCTTTTATGGACACTAACTGGTCTGATTCTTAAAGGAAAATTTGTTTTCAGAGGACGCATGCTCCACTAGGCTGTCCTTTGGATTGAAGCCACTTACCACCTGGCCTTTAGCATTGCTCATTTCTCTTATTTCCTAAGATACTGACAACGGAACGTCAAGAAAAGTTTTTGTGTTCACATTTGTTTTTAGGTTTATTTTGTCTTCTTTTCCTGACCCTATCAGTTGGATGCTTAGTTCTTTAAGTTACAGCCTTTTGTGTGTAAGCATTCAAGGCTTATATATTTGTTTCTTTCTTTTTTTTTTTTCCGAGACAGGGTCTCACTCTGCCACCGAAGCTGGAGTGCAGTGGTGCAATCTCTGCTCCCTGCAGCCTCCACTTCCTGGATTAAGCGATTCTTCTGCCTCAGCCTCCTGAGTAGCTGGCATTACAGGCATGTGCCACCACGCCTGGCTAATTTTTGTATTTTTGGTAGAGATGGCGTTTCGCCATGTTGGCTAGGCTGGTCTTGAACTCCTGACCTCAGGTGATCTGCCCACCTCGCCCGGCCTCAACGCTTACATATTTCTAAGTACTGTTTTTGTTTGCATGCCCACAGTTTTGACAGGTGGTAATGTGGTAAGCATTCAGCACCAATATTTTAAATTCCTATTATGAGTGACTTCCATTGTAAATGCTTTTGTGTCCTGACAGTATGGTTTGAGACACTTCTTTGAAATGTGTTAATATGGTCAGTTTTTAGAATTCTTCCATTGTATGCTACAGAAAAATCTATAATCCCTCATTGTTGGAACTGGAGTTATATATCAAACAATCAAAAAATCAACCTTCTTGATTTTATTTTTCAAATCTTACATACTTTATTAATTTTATAAATGTACTAGTTTGCCTGCATGTCCTAAATATCAATTTGTAAGTGCAGTGTTTGTAATTTTGTAAAAATTTGCCTTTTAATACTTGAAATTCTGTCCACTTTTGATTTATGTGTTCTACTTTCATGTAGATTGAGGTTATTTTATTAGGCATATACAAATTGAAATGATTGCATCTTCTTAGTAAATCGGATCATTGATTTTTTTTTTTTTTATAGTAGTTCCCAAATCCTTAGACTTTTGTCATAAAGTCTTACTTTTCTGATAGTAATATAGCTACTTGAGCTGTTTTGGGGATGGAATTATTTCACTGGTATGTATTTTTCCATCACATTCCTTTCACCCTTTTTGTGTACTCGTGTTTAAGTGTTATCTCATAAATAGTATGTAGCCGAATTTTGGCTCTTTTAAAAATATATAGAATTTGTCTTTTTTTTTTTTTTTGAGACAGAGTCTCGCCCTGCTGCCCAGACTGGAGTGCAATGACATGATCTCGGCTCACTGCAGCCTCCGCCTCCTGGGTTCAAGCAATTCTCCTGCCTCAGCCTCCCAAGTAGCTGGGATTACAGGTGTCCGCCACCGCACCTGGCTAATTTTTGTATTTTTAGTAGAGACGGTTTTACCATGTTGTCCAGGCTGGTCTCAAACTCCTGACCTCTGGTGATCAATCCACCTTGGCCTCCTAAAGTGTTGGGATTACAGGGGTGAGCCACTGCACCTGGCCTAGAAATTTGCCTTTTGACTGGCAGTAGTGACTGTTTGCCTTTTTTCTGGTTACTGATGTGATTCGATTTTTTTCTTTGTTATTTTTCCCCCTTTCTTTTTCTAGTCTTCCTTTTTTATCTTCCCTGCCTTTACTTCTTAAGTGCTTGGTTTTTTCCTGTTCAGTGCTCTCTTACCTTCCCCACTAGCTTTGAAATGAGGTACCATTTCCATTCTTTTGATGGTTATCTTAAAATTTTTACCCTCATACCTGTCTTAGCCAGGGCTGCTGTAACAGAGTATCATGGACCCAGTGGTTTGAACAATATTCAGTTCAAGAGACTGGGAATTCCAAGATCTGAATGCCAGCAGGTTCAGCGTCTGTGGAGGACCTGATTCTTGGTTTGCAGACTGCTGTCTTCTGATTAATTTCCTCACATGGCAGAGAGATAGAGCAAGGGCACTTATAAGGACACTAATCCTGTTCATGGGGGTTCTACCCTAGGATCTAATCACCTCCCACAGGCCTGCCTCCTAATATCATCACCTTGAGGGTGAGGATGTCAGCATGTCAATTTTAGGGGGACACATTCACACTGACAATACCTAATAAGTATAATATCAAAATCCCCTCTCCCGAAACATACAGAGAACTTCTGTAGTAGCTTAGTCCTGTCTTTTTTAGATTGCTTGAGATAGACATTATTGTCTTCATTTGTTTAGATGGCATTTAAATTTCGGAATATATTTGCCAGTTTCTCTGCTCCTCATTTGTTTTCATCTCAGACCATTTCTGAAGTACATTCTTTGAAAAGTCCTCTAGTGTATGTAGAGCTGCTGGTGGTAAACAGTGACTTCAGTCAGTGCACACTTCTCTCAGCACTTGGAAGATAGCATTCAGCAGTCTTTGGTTCCGTAAAAATAAGCTTATCCTGCTTGATGTATGTGCGTTTTCTTATTCTGGGAAATTCTTAGCTGTTATCTTCTCATATTCCTTTCCTTCATTTTTTCTATTCTTTCTTTTTTGTTTTTGAGACGGAGTTTCACTCTTGTTGCCCAGGCTGGAATGCAGTGGTGTGATCTCAGCTCACTGTGGCGTGATCTTGGCTCACTGCGGTGTGATCTTGACTCACTGCGGTGTGATCTTGGCTCACTGCAACCTCCGCCTCCTGGGCTCAAGCGATTTACAGACATGCCCCACCATGGCCAGCTAATTTTGTATTTTTAGTAGAGACAGGGTTTCTCCATGTTGGCCAGCTGGTTTCGAACTCCTGACCTCAGGTGATCCACCCGCCTCAGCCTCCCCAAATGCTGGGATTGCAGGCATGGAACACCACGCCTGGCCACTTGTTTTTCTATTCTTTTGGAGTTTCAATTAGATGATGCATGTCATAGACTGAATGTTTTTCTTCCCAGAAGTTAAATGTCGAAATCATAACTCCACATCAGGAAGTGAGGTCTTGGGGCAGTAATTAGGTCATGAGGGATTTATGCAAGGGACCCCAGAGAGCTCTTTCCTCTTTGTGCCATGGGAGCATAGATGGAGAAGTCAGCAGTCTGTAACATGGAAGAGGGCCGTCAGCAGAACCCAACCATGCTGGTACCCTCATCTCAAACTTCCAGCATTCAGAACTGTGAGAAATAAATGTCTGTTGTTAGTAAGCCACCCGGTCTGTAGTACTTTGTTATAGCGACTAAGACAATGCATTGTTAGGAATTCTCATTCTTTCCTTTAGAACTCTAATATACCTGAGCTATGTTCTATCTCCTTGTATCTGTGCTGTGTACTGGGTAATCTCCTCAGCCCTGTCTTTTAGTTCATTAAACCTCCTCTCATTGAATCTCTGTTTATCCATTGAGAGGTCCCTGCAGCCCCCAGCAGTTCTTATTTTTATTATTAAAAGACCGATTTGGTTATTTTAGAAAGCTGTCTACTTGTTTTTGATGGTTACTGTTAATTGCTTATTTTTGTGATTCTGTTTTTATGTTTTATTCATAGTTATTTTAAAGTCCATATTTGCTGATTTCAGTGTCTGCTTTTTTTTTTTTTTTTTTTTTTTTTTTTTTTTTTTTTTTTTTTTTTTTTTTTTTTTTTTTTTTTTGAGACGGAGTCTTGCTCTGTCACCAGGCTGGAGTGCAGTGGCGCAATCTCGGCTCACTGCAACCTCCGCCTCCTGGGTTCAAGTGATTCTTCAGCCTCAGTCTCCCGAGTAGCTGGGGCCACACTCACCTGCCACCATGCCCGGCTAATTTTTTTGTATTTTTAGTAGAGACGGGGTTTCATGGGTGGCTTTGATTTACGATAGATTATTTTCTTGTGTGTTGAATCTTTGGCTAAACAAGTATTTGTTCTAAAGTAGTAGAAAACCAGTTAGCCTCTTTTGAGAATGATTTCCTCTGAAAATGATTTGCATTTTATTTTACCATAGGCCTGAGGCTGTGTTAAGTCTCCTTACAGGAGCCCTTGCTCCCAAGAACATTGTGTTCAGTCCTCCGGCTTGCTGTCCCCTCCAGCAAGCCTCCTTCCCCAGCCCTACCAGCTTATGCTCAGGCTTCGGGGTTGCCTTGCTTTGTCCCTTGGAGATTTTTTTATGTGTTCTGTGGGCCTAGCAATGCAGCGCGTGCATGCGCGCGCGCACACACACACACACACACACACATTCATACACACATCATTTAGATATTTTGTACTAAGTAGGAGGTCCCTTCAGAGTGTCCAGTCAACCGTTCTCCTGGAAGTAGAGGTTTCAAAGCATTATTTTTTGAGACGGAGTCTTACTCTATTGCCAGGCTGGAGGGCAGTGGTGTGATCTCGGCTAACTGCAACCTCCGCCTACTGGGTTCTAGCGATTCTTCTGCCTCAGCCTCTGGAGTAGCTGGGACTATAGGTGCACACCACCATGCCCAGCTAATTTTTGTGTTTTTAGTAGAGACAGGGTTTCACCATGTTGGCCAGGATGGTTTCACTCTCTTGACCTTGTGATCCACCCGCCTCAGCCTCCCAAAGTGCTGGGATTACAAGCGTGAGCCACTGCACCTGACCTCAAAGCATTTTTAAAGTGAAAAAGAAAAAGAAAGGGAGGGAGGAAGGAAAGAGGAAAAGTAATAACATTATAATACTGAGCATTTGGATGATGGGAATAAAGGAAACAACTTTTAGATGATGATCCTACCACCCCAACACAGTACCTGTAAAATCAGAGCCAATTAATGAGGAGATGGGCAAACATAAAAGAGGGAAAGCTAAGACATTTGTCTTATCATCACCTAATTCTCATTAGGCAAGCATTCCTTTGGAAAATAGTTGAATACCTGAGCCTTCACAGACTGAACAACTTATTTTTACTTGCTAATAACGTCCTGAAAAGTTAGGTGGAAAAGTACTCAAAATCTTTCATTAAAATGTAGATAAATGCAGCTTTCGTTTTCCACATGTGATTTCTACATATGTAGTTTTGAATATTATTGTTCCTCTTCTTAATATATCACAGGACAAGGAGTAGATGAACCTCTTTCAGAAACTGGGTTTAAACAAGCAGCAGCTGCTGGTGTATTTCTGAATAATGTGAAGTTTACTCATGCTTTCTCCAGTGATCTCATGAGGACAAAGCAGGTAAGTTTATTTATTTATTTTTTTGAGACAGAGCCTCACTGGACACCCAGGCTGGAGTACAGTGGTGCAATCTCTGCTCACTGCAACCTCCATCTCCTTGGTTTAAGTGATTCTTGGCCTCAGCCTCCCAAATAGCTGGGATTACAGGTGTGTTCCACCACACCTGGAGAATTTTTCTATTTTTAGTAGAGATGGGGTTTTACCATGTTGCTGGTCTCGAACTCCGAACCTCAGGTGATCCACCTGCCTCAGACTCCCAAAGTGCTGGGGTTACAGGTGTGAGCCACCGCTCCCAGCAACAGGTGAGGTTAGAGTCAAGGTCTAGGCCGATGTGCCAAAAGTCTCAACAATTGTATAATCTCGAAAAATCTGCTACCAGGGTCTGTAGGGAATTAAATCACACACAGACATGACCTTCCTCAACAGAACTTATTTATTTTAATTTTATTTTGTACTTGTTTTAAATTAATTTTTTAATTAGAGTAGCTTAGAAAAAAAAATGTCTAAAAGAATATAAATAAGCTATTATGAGAGAGACCAGGGAGAAATGACAGGAGAAATTAACCCACCATGATATCAGGTATTAGGATTACCAGATAGAGTAAGAAACCACTATGTCACTGTAAAGAAATAAAAGACTTGTTAGAAATATCTCCAGGGAACAGATTACTATAAAAACGAGAAACCAACCAGGTGCGTTGGCTCATGCCTATAATCTTAACACTTTGGGAGGCTGAGGTGGGCGGATCACTTGAGGTCAGGAGTTCGAGACCAGCCTGGCCAACATGGTGAAACCCCATCTCTACTAAAAATACAAAAATTAGCCAGGTGTGGTGGCACGCACCTTAATCCCAGCTACTCGGGAGGCTGAGGCAGTAGAATCGCTTGAACCTCAGAGGTGGAGGTTGCAGTGAGCTGAGATCATGCCATTGCACTCCTGCCTGGGTGACACAGCAAGACTCTGTCTCAAAAACAAATAAATAAAAGTCAAAATGAACCCAATCTACTTCTAAAACCTCCATGGAAGGAGATTTTTGTGACCAACTATGAGTGAACTATTGTTGGAATTTCATCTCCCCATAAACAATTAGAAAATGTGACAAAATGTGTGAAGCCACTGTTTTCAGACAGACTTTGGGCACTGTGGGCCTATGATTCCTGAATGAAGTGGAACAAAGACGGTGAGCCCTAGGATTGTCCTGGTTTTCTGGCTAAAGCGATTTCCAGACTCTGGTAGGGGAAGCCAAGTAGAGCTTAGCGGTCTCAGTGAGTTGAGGAGAAAAAACTTGGAATTTGGGAAGGTTAATCTTTACATTACTAAAATTTGTGGGGCAGAGTACTGGAAGAAAGAGGTAGATAGAGAAAGAACTCTAGAAATATGTACATGAATCTCCTTAAATTGAAACATTTCTTGAAACAAATGATAATGGAAACATGATATACCAAAACCTGTGGGATACAGCAAAAGCATTAGGGAAGTTTATAGCTGTAAGTACCTACATCAAAGAAGAAGAAAAACTCCAAATAAACATCTAACAATGTATCTTAAAGAACTAGAAAAGCCACTTTGGGAGGCTGAGATAGAAGGATTGCTTGAGCTCAGGAGTTCAAGACCAGCACTGGGAACATGGTGAAACCCCATCTCTACTGAAATTTAAAAAATCAGCTGGGTGTGCTGGCAGGTGCCTGTAATCCCAGTGACTCAGGAGGATGATGCACGAGAAGTGCTTGAACCTGGGAGGCAGAGGTTGCAGTGAGCCAAGGTCATGGGCAATAAAGCAAAAGTCTATCAGAAAGAGACAGAGAGAAGGGAGGGAGGGAAGGAAGGAAGGGAGGGAGGGAGGGAGGAAGGAAGGAACTAGAAAAGCAAGAGCAAAAGAAAGAACGAACGAATGAACTAGAAAAGCAAGAGCAAACCAAACCCAACATTATTAGATGAAAAATAATAAAGAGCACAAATAATTGAAATTGAAATGAAGAATTCAAAATGTCAGTGAAATGATGGAATTGGTATTTTGAAAAGATAAGCAAAATTGACAGACCTTTAGGGATACTTAACTAAGAAAATAAAAATCCAAATAGATAAAATCAGATGAAAAAAGAGATACTACAACCAATATCTCAGAAATTCAAAGGATCATTAAGGGCTACTATCAGCAACTATATGCCAACAAATTGGAAAATCTGGAGGAAAAGGACAAATTCCTAGACACATGCAACCTACCAAGATTGAACCAGGAAGAAATCCAAAGCCTAAACAGAATAATAACAAGTAACAAGATTGAAGCCATTATAAAAGTCTCCCAGTAAAGAAGAGTCTAGACCTGATCACCTGGAACCTACTGAATTCTACCAAACATCTAAAGTACTAATGCCAATCCTACTCAAACTATTCCAAAAAACAGAGGAGGAGGGAACACCTCTAAACTTATTTTATGAGGCCAGTATTATCCTGATACCAAAATTAGACAAAGACACATCAAAAGAAGAAAACTACAGGCCATTATTTCTAACAAAGATTGATGTGAAAATCCTTAACAAAATACTAGGAAACCAAATTCAGTAATCCCATTAAAAAGATCATTCTTCATGACCAACTGGTATTTATCCTGGGGATGCAAGGATAGTTCAACATAAACAAATGAATCAATGTGATACATTGTATCAACAGAATAAAGGATGGAAACCATGTGATCATTTCAATTGAAACTGAAAAAGCATTTGATAAAATTTAACATCCCTTGATGATGAAAACCCAAAAACAACCTAGGTATAGATGGAACAATGTAAAACAATACAATAAAGGCCAATACAATAAAAGTCTCAACACAGTAAAAGCCATATGCAATAGACCCCTAGCCTGTAACATACTGAGTGAGGAAGAACTGAAAGTCTTTTCTCTAAGATCTGGAACAAGACAAGGATGCCCATTTTCACCACTGTTATTCAACATAGTACTGGAAGTCTTAGCTAGAGCAGTCAGACGTGAGAAAGAAAGAAACAGCATTTAAATTGGAAAGTGAGAAATCCAATTATCCTTGTTTGCAGATGATATGGCCTTAGATTTGGAAAAACGTGAAGATTCTACCAAAAAACAATTAGAACTGATACGTTCGATAAAGTTCCAGGATAAATCAGTGTATAAAAATCAGTAGCATTTGACTATGTCAACACTGAATAATCTGAAAAAGAAATTAAGAAGTAATCTCATTTACAATAGCCACAAATAAAATTAAATAAGAATTAACCAAATAAGTGAAAAAGCTCCACAAGGAAAACTATAAGACACCGATGAAAGAAGTTGAAGACGACAACAAAAAAATGGAAAGATAGTCT
Organism: Cebus imitator; assembly: GCF_001604975.1. Taxonomy (NCBI): domain Eukaryota; kingdom Metazoa; phylum Chordata; class Mammalia; order Primates; family Cebidae; genus Cebus; species Cebus imitator. The sequence goes on from NW_016107502.1 coordinate 1,579,430, forward strand.
ATGTTCGTGGATTAGAAGAGTCAGTATTGTTAAAATGTCCATACTACCCAAAGCAATCTACAGAGTCAATACAGTTTCTATCAAAATACCAATGACGTTCTTCACAGAGGTAGAAAAAAGCATCCTGACATTTTTGTGGAACTACAAAAGACCTGGAATAGCCAAAGCCATCCTTAGCAAAAACAACAAAACTGGAAATTATATCTGATTTCAAATTATATTACAGAGCTATAGGAATCAAAACATTATGGTACTGACATAAAACAACAAAATAATAGAAAGATATTCTATGTTCATGGATTAGAAGAGTCAACATTGTTAAGATGTCCATACTACCCAAAGCAATCTACAGATTCAATACAATTTATATTGAAATACCAATGACATTCTTTATAGAAGTAGAAAAAATCATTCCAATTATTATTATTATTATTATTATTATTTTAAGAATTAGAGTAGGAAGCATCCTGAAATTTTTGTGTAACTACAAAAGACCCAGAATAGCCAAAGCCATCCTTAGCAAAAACAACAAAACTAGAAATTATACCCGACTTCAAATTATACTATAGAGCTATAGGAACCAAAACAGCATGGTACTGACATAAAAACAGACACATAGACCAATGGACCAGAATAGAGAACCTAGAAACAAATCCATACATCTGCAGCAAATTCATTTTTGGCAAAGATGACAAGAAGATACATTGGGAGAGTCTCTTCCATAAATAGTGCTTGGAAAACTGGATATCCATAGACAGAAGAATGAAACTAGACCCCTATCTTTCTCCATACACAAATATCAAATAAAAATGGATTGAAGACTTAAATCTAAGGCCTTAAGCTGTGAAACTACTACAAGAAAACATTGGGGAAACTCTTCTAGAACATTGTTCTGGCCAGAGATTTCTTGAGCAATACTCAGCAAGCACAGGCAACCAAACCAAAAATGGACAAATGGGATCACATCAAGTTTAAAAGCACTGGTGCAGCAAAGGAAGCGGTCAATAAAGTGAAGAGACAACCCATAGAATGGGAGAAAAGATTTGTAAACTACCTGTCTGAGAAGGGATTAATAATCAGAATAGATAAGGAGCTCAAACAACTCTATAGGAAAAAAAATCTAATAATCTAATTTAAAATGGACAAAATGTCTGAATAGATGTTTCTCAAAAGAAGACATACACATGACAAAGGGGCATATGGAAAGGTGCTCAACATCATTGGCAATCAGAGAAATGCATATCCAAACTACAATGAGACATTGTTTTGCCCCAGTTAAAATGGCTTTTATCCAAAACACAGGCAATAACATGCAGACAAGGCTGTGGAGAAAAGGGAACCCTTGTACACTGTTGGTGGGAATGTAAATTAGCATAACCACTCTGAAGAACTGTTTGGAGGGAGGTTCCTCAGAAAACTAAAAATAGAGCTACAATATGATGGAGAAGTCCCACTGCTGGTTATGTTCCCAAAAAAAGGAATTCAGGATATTGAAGAGATACCTGCACTCCCATGTTTGTTGCCGCACTTTTTACAATAGCCAAGATTTGGAAATAATCCAAATGTCCATCAGCAGGTGAATGGTTAAAGAAAATGTACATACACACAATGAAGTGCTTTTCAACCACAGAAAATGAGATCCTGTCATTTGCAACAACATTGGTGGAACTGGAGGTCATTATGTTAAGTGAAGGAAGCCAGGCACAGAAAGACAAACTTACCATGTTCTCACTTATTTGTTGGAGCAAAAAATTAAAGCAGTTGAACTCACGGAGATAGAGAGTAGAAGCGTGGTTACCAGAGCCTGGGAAGGGTAGTAGGGGGAGGTGTTAAGGAAGCGGGAATGGTTAACTGATATAAAAAGCAAGAATGAGTAAGACCTAGTATTTAATAGCACAATAGGGTGACTATAGTCAATAATAACTTAATAGTACATTTGAAAATAACTAAAAGATATAATTGGATTGTTTATAACAAAAAGGATACATGCTTATGGGGATGGACACCCTGCTTACCAGGATGTGACTGTCATTCATTGCATGCCTATTTCATAGTATCTCATGTGTTCCGTAAATACTGTACCCATAGACATTTTAAAAATACAGAAAAAAACCAAAAAATGAAAACCTCAGTGAATGTACTAAATTATAGATCACACACAGCTGAAATGATCATTAACTTATAGATAAATATATGATAATAACCTAAATGTAGCATGGCATGATGGATTTAAAATATGAGAGTTTAGCTGGGCACGGTGGCTGATGCCTGAAACTCCAGCATGTTGGGAGGCAGAAGCAAGAAGATCACTTAAGCTCAGGAGTTTGAGACCAGCCTGGGCAACATAGGGAGACCTTGTCTCTATAAAAAATAAAAAAAATAGCTGAGTGTGGTAGCGCTTGCCTGTAGTCCCAGCTACTTGGGAGGCTGGGGTGGGAGGATCACTTGAGCTTAGGGAGTTGAGGCTATAGTGAATCATGATTGTGTCACTTCACTCCAGCCTGGGTGACAGAGTGAGAGCCTGTCTCCAAAAAAAAAAAAAAGTCCCTTTAAAAAATAAATAAAATATGAGAGTTTAGAAGACATGAAGAGCATGATGAGGGAGTTCTAACAGCTTTCAGAAGGAGACGGCACAGAGAATGGGGAATGGGGAGGAAGAGGCGATATTCAGAGGTTACAGAGTATTGACAATTTTACAGAATTGTTGAAAGGCAGATATGGGGAGGGGCGGGGGGTAAAAATAAAGAAAGATCCAAGCAGTGTAGCAAATCCCAGCCAGGATAAATAAAAACGAAACCCATATCTACATTCATTATAGCAAAATTGCAAGATGTCACAGAATAAGGAGGAAAAAAGCACCCACTGAAGACCACTAGTTAGGCTTTCAGCAAGTTTGTTCATATGGATGATTTCTTTATTGTGCTGAGAAATAATAAGGATTAACCTAGAGTTTTATACCCAGCAAGACCTTTTCTGCTGTGTAGGTGAAATGACATTTCAGACAAAGAAGCTCTGAAGTAACTTTCAAAGGAAAAATGAAAAAGAAGGAAGATAATTCCAGAAGGGAGATCTAAGTTTCAGAAAAGAATGGTGAACAAAGAAATTGGTAAAGGAGACATTGACAATACATATAAAACAATATGACGATGTCTAATTTGTCAGGAAATGTATTTTTTAAATTAAATTTTATTTATTTATTTATTTATTTATTTATTTATTTATTTACTTATTTTGTAGAGACAGGGTTTCACTATGTTGGCCGGACTGGTCTTGAACTCCTGACCTCATGATCCGCCCGCCTCAGCCTCCCAAAGTGCTGGGATTACAGGTGTGAGCCATCTCCCGGCTGGGAAATGTATTTTTTAAAAAGGCAGATCATGGACCTAAATTATTTCCACAGTTTTGCAAATACAGGATCACTTGTCAGTCAAAAATCACTAGACATGCAATGAGAGAAGGAAATGTGAGTAAAAATGAGCTAAAGACAAACAGAAACAGCCACGTGACTTACCTGATGGAGTTACAGACATGAGCTTTAAAATAGCTGTATTTTTGTATAGGTAAAAAATGTGGAATTTCAGCAGAGAACTATAAAATATAAGCTGTAAAAAAGAACCAAGTGCAAATTCTACAACTGAAAATGCAATTGGAATTAAGGCTCGATGGATGGGTTTAACAACAGTTTAGACACATCCGAATGGAGAATTAAGGAACTGGAAGAGGGATTAGTAAACCTTTTCTGCAAAGGGCCAGATCGTGATTTTTTTAGGGTTTATAGGCTGCACGATCTCTGGTCTCTGTTACTACACCTAGTCAAGTTTGCTGTTATGGCAGGAAAGGAGCCGTTGACCGTGCATAAATGAATGCTGTGGCCGTGTTCCAGTAAAATACTTTATTTTTTTTTTTTTAATTTTTATTTTTTTT
>NW_016107502.1:1583494-1602316 GCF_001604975.1 Cebus imitator
TTTTGTAGAGACAGGGTTTCACTATGTTGGCCGGGATGGTCTTGATCTCTTGACCTCGTGATCCACCCGCCTCGGCCTCCCAAAGTGCTGGGATTACAGGCTTGAGCCACCGCGCCCGGCCAGTAAAATACTTTATTTACAAAAGCAGATGATGGTCTGGATCGTGCTGACTTCTGAACTAGAAGATAGGTTAGAAGGGAATATGTAAATCAGGAATGAAGGGACATGGATGCGCAGTCTGAAGAGAGGTAGCTTTTGCAAAGGAAAGTTGTTTCTAGTTCTTTTTTATTCAGTAAGATTACATAGATTATTTCAGTGTTTCCGCCAGAATGGTGATTATTTTTATGAAAAAAGAAACAATTGTCTCGATTTTCAGACTATGCATGGAATTTTGGAGAAAAGCAAGTTTTGCAAAGATATGACAGTAAAGTATGATTCAAGACTTCGGGAAAGGGTAAGTTACTTATTTACATACTGTTCTTCACCGTAAATTATCAGTAAGCCACCTCAGTTTGTCACTTGGCTAAAAATTAAATGCCTTTCTGCTAGGGATTTTGAATCAGCAAACATGTTAAGAATCTGCCATATGACAGTCGCTGTTACATAGCCTGATATATAGCATCGTATTATTAAAATCAAATGAGATAAGCATCTTAATGTATGAAAGAAGGTATGCTCAAAAGAACTTAACCAGTATAGAAAAGTTTAAAGTAAAGGTGAAAAATATGGATATTGCATAATATATGCAACCTAGCTACAGCTGATGGACAGCTAGGTTTTCACTAGATTCCCACTGATGTCAATAATGTTAAAATAAACATCTTTGTAGTTAATTCATTGCAGACCTACATATTTCTAGAAATGGACATTGGTGACTGTGTACTTTATTTTAAGGCTTTTATGTACATATTGCCAAGTTGATTTCCAGAAAACCTGTGCCAATTTATAGTCCCTTGAATGATCTAGGAGAAAGTTTTGTTTTTTCACATCAACAATTGATATTATTAGTCTCTGTGATTTTCCAACTTCATAGCTTAAGAATGGTGCCATCTGGCCGGGCATGGTAGCTCACACCTGTAATCCCAGCACTTTGGGAGGCCGAGGTGGACAGATCACTTGAGATCAGGAGTTCGAGACCAGCCTGGCCAACCTGGTGAAACCCGTCTCCACTACAAATACAAAAATGTGCTGGGCGTAGTGGCTCGTGCCTGTAGTCCCAGCTACTCGGGAAGCTGAGGCAGGAGAATCGCTTGAACCTGGGAGACGGAGATTGCAGTGAAACGAGATCACACAGCTGCACTCCAGCCTGGGTGACAGAGCCAGAGACTCCATCTCAAAATAAAAATAATAATAATAATAATGAGGCCATGTTAATTCTCACATTACTGATTCCTAATGAAATAGACCTCTCATGTCTCTGAAACTTCCTTATAGCTATGGAGATATATTTACCTATTTCATAGTGCTGTCATTGGGATCAAATGTGTGGATGGGAGGTGGCTGAGTTGGTGCCTTGCATATGTTAATCTCTAGTCCTACAATCTGTGCAAATCTCTATTTATTTGTTCAGTAAATCCCCACCATCTACTTCAGATAGCTTAGCAAGTTATTCTAAAATAACCCATTTGGACATGGCGTACAACTCAAGATTTCAATTATATTTTCTAAGGTTCATGGCCCTCTACCTAGTACATTCTCTTTATCAGTTCAGAGGAGATAGAATAAATTAAGTGGAGGAGATTTGCTTATTCCTGGGATGAATGTTCTAAATTTGCCATAAATATAAGCTTCATTGTTACATTGTAATTTCATTTGAGAAACTGTTGTCTATTGGACTATTTCAGAAATACGGGGTTGCAGAAGGCAAAGCCCTGAGTGAGCTGAGGGCCATGGCCAAAGCAGCCGGGGAAGAGTGCCCTGTTTTTACACCGCCTGGAGGAGAGACACTGGACCAGGTATGAGGCACTGCCCATGTCAGAATGGTTGAAATCGGACTCATAAATTAGGTGTTTTGGAATTTTAGCTAAGCAGTTTGAAAGTCGCTTGGTTCATTCTCTTTTTCATGTTAAATTATTTACTTAGTAAATTATTCTATTCTATTTAAAATCTTATTTACTGTTCAGCTGCCTTTGTCATTACAGACTGATAATGGACTTAGGGAAAGGTGTTATTAGATGGTACTTCTAAAAAAGACCTTTGACTGTGAAGCAGTGGCCTAGTGGTGGGAGTGGAGTTTAAAGAGGGTAATTGGCAAGTCACTTGAATTGAAATAATTCAAAACCCGAAGTCTTCCAGCCTCTGCTGACTCCTCAGCTCTGTTCATGATGGCATCCCTGTGCTTGCATTTCTTTGGAGTGTTCTCTTTGAATTTGGTGATTTCCCCTAACACATCCCCACCTCCTTAATCTTTATCTTCCTAAATACTCTTGAAAATACTTTAGTGAGGGAAGGATTTGTTGCTACTGTTGCTCCAATGGCACTGAAGTGCCAGAGACAGTTTCCTGGTTAGCACTATTTTATGAGTTTTGTCGACGTGTAGATTTCCCTAACTAGACAGTGAGTGCTTTGAACTTAGGAATTGGGAATTGTATCTTCTTCATCTTGGTCTCCATCATGCTTTCATAGTTCCAGAAATGTGGTAGATACTTACATATGTCAGTGAGACTACTGATTGAATGAATAGAAATGTAGATTGAGATTCTTCTGCTTGTGTAGTACTTGGTGTTCAGTATTAGAAAAAAATCCAGTCAGTTATGTTCTATGTCAACGTTTTAAGGAAGTTATTATGTCACTTTATTTTACCTTTTATTTCTTTTCTTGTAGGTGAAAATGCGTGGAAAAGACTTTTTTGAATTTCTTTGTCAACTAATCCTGAAGGAAGCAGATGAAAAAGAACGGTTTTCCCAAGGATCTCCAAGCAACTGTCTGGAAACTTCTTTGGCAGAGATATTTCCTTTAGGAGAAAATCGCAGCTCTGAAGTTAATTCAGACAGTGTCTTTCCAGGATTAGCCGCCAGTGTCTTAGTTGTGAGTCACGGTGGTTTCATGAAAAGCCTGTTTGATTATTTTCTGACTCACCTTAAGTGTTTCTTACCAGCCACTCTGAGCAGATCCGAACTTATGTCAGTCAGTCCCAATACAGGGATGAGTGTTTTTATCATAAACTTTGAGGAAGGAAGAGAAGTTAAACCAATGGTTCAGTGTATTTGTGTGAACCTACAGGATCATCTAAATGGACTGACCGAAACTCGCTAAGATTAAATCTGCATCAAAATCCAACCATTTTGAGCCTCTGAAGGGAGTGCCATTGGCTTTATTTACTTCTCTCCTCTGCTAGTACTGATTTGGAAACAGTTAAAAGCAAATTATAAAGCTCAGGTCGAATCATAGCCACATAAAACTTTTTTTTTTTTTTTTTTTTTGAGACAGAGTTTCACTCATGTTGCCCAGGCTGGAGTGCAATGGCACGATCTTGGCTCACCGCAACCTCCGCCTCCTGGGTTCAGGCAATTCTCCTGCCTCANGCAACCTCCGCCTCCTGGGTTCAGGCAATTCTCCTGCCTCAGCCTCCTGAGTAGCTGGGATTATAGGCACGTACCACCATGCCCAGCTAATGTTTTGTATTTTTAGTGGAGACGGGGTTTTACCATGTTGACCAGGATGGTCTCGATCTCTTGACCTCGTGATCCACCCACCTTGGCCTCCCAAAGTGCTGGGATTACAGGCTTGAGCCACCGTGCCCGGCCGCCACATAAAACTTTAATGAACAACCAGATAGAATTAACTTATCTTGTTGAAGTACAGTTGGCATTTTCCAAAGTAATTTTACCACCCTGCTAAGTGTCAACTCTGGACTGCACGTGGATGATGAAGGAACTCAGTATTGAAAGTTAGGGATTAGTAACCTTGTTACAATGGTTTCTTTTTATTTTAGCCCATTTTAATGGCTACGAGTAAGATACTGTATGTTTTTTAGTATCTCATCTAGTGCTTGGAAGAAAGAACTGTTTATAATTCCCAATACATATTTATATTGACTATTATATTTTTAAAATCCTTTAAATAAAAATTCCTTATAAGTTTATATAAAGCAAAATAACACTAACATGTTTTACATATAAATTAAGTGTTGGAATTTTTTATTCTAGAGGGCTTGAAATGTAGATGAATGCAGATTACGGTTGCAGAATGGTCTGGGGGGAAGAAGTTAAAACCATCATTTGATTTAAATACAGTAAAGAAGGAATCTTGGAGCAGAGGGTAAAAGAACAGCCTTTTCTAAACAATACCTTGCAAAAGTCAAGTCAGTGGAAACCAGGAAAGCCAAAAAAATGAAGAATATCCCCTTGCTTCTTATCTAACCTGTAGGCTGAAGAATTTCCAGTTTGAGGAAGGCTGGAAAGAAAGTAAACAGTTAACAGTACACTACACGGCAATCTCAGAATAAAAGAAGGAGCTTTTTTGTAAAGAATGGTACTCTGGGCCAGGTGCAGTGACTGATACCTGTAATCCCAGCACTTGCAGGCAGATCACAAAGTCGGCAGTTCAAGACCAGCCTGGCCAACATAGTGAAACCCTGTCTCTACTAAAAATAGAAAAATTAGCTGTACGTGGTGGTGGGCACCTGTAATCCCAATTACTCAGGAGGCTGAGGCAGGAGAATCACTTGAGGCCTGGAGATGGAGGTTGCAGTGAGATGAGATTGAGCCATTGCACTCCAACCCGGGTAACAGAGCAAGACTGAATCTCAGGGTAAAAAAAAAAAAAAAAAATAGAATGGTGCTCTGAAGGTACAGGTGAGGTTGCGTCTTCTTTCCACCAGATGGCACTGGAGAAAAGGGATTTTGATTAACTTAATTTTATACATAAGATGGTCTTTCAGAAATCTTTATCTAAATGAAGAAACTGTTTTACATGTAGTTCGCCTTTAAGTCACCATGTTCCTAAATGCGGTGAGTCTCAACTTTAAAGAGGATTAATACTCAAGTTGTCAGTTAAGGCTATAATCACAAATAGTCAAAATTTGACATTTAAATCTTATGTAAAATTCAGTAATATACTGTTCTCAGTGTGTGTCGTACTACCAGTTTTCTACCAGTATTGAAACAGAGCACCTATTTGAGCATCAGAGGAAGTATACACAAAAATTTGAAAAATAAGCAAAAAGGACAGACAACTGTCTCCATTTCCACCACACTGAAGTCACCTTTCTTCCTTTCTTTTTGAGACTGAGATTTTGCTCTTGTTGCCCAGGTTGGAGTGTAATGGCACGACCTCGGCTTACCACAATCTCTGCCTCCTGGGTTCAAGCGATTGTCCTGCCTCAGCTCCCGAGTCACTGGGATTATAGGCATGCACCACCATGCCCGGCTAATTTTTTTGTATTTTTAGTAGAGATGGGGTTTCTCCATGTTGGTCAGGCTGGTCTCAAACTCCCAACCTCAGGTGATCCACCCGCCTCAGCCTTCCAAAGTACTGAGATTATAGGCATGAACCACCACGCCTGGCCCCATTTTTTTTTTAAAGAAACAAAACATAAATAAAACATAAAACGTAAGTAGAGTTCCCTTTAACCAGCTGTCGCAGTCTTGTTCCCTCCAGAGGCAGCCACTGCAGTGAGTCTCTGTACATGTTCATCTGTTCCTTATATTTTCACCTAGTGTCTGGAAGAAGATGGTATTGTTTTGGTGCTTTAAAAATAAATGTCCAGCCATCTGTGTTCTTTATTTTTACTTATGTCTTGGAGGCACTGTCTCTGTTGATATATATAGATCTAGTTAATTATAAGCTCTGTATTCTATTAAATATAGCACATTTTTGTTTATTCTATTAGTGAGTATTTAGGTATATTCAGTTTTTTTCTTTTCTTCTTTTTTTGAGACAGAGTCTCTCTGCTTCCCAGGCTGGAGTGCAATGGCGTGATCTTGGCTCACTGTATCCTCTGCCTCCCGGGTTCAAGCAATTCTTGTGCCTCAGCCTCCTGAGTAGCTGGGACTACAGGCACGCGCCACCACGCCTGGCTTTTTTTTTTTTTTTTTAATAGTTTTAGTAGAGACGGGGTTTCTCCATGTTAGCCAGGCTGGTCTTGAACTCCTGACTTCAGGTGATCCACCTGCCTTGACCTTCCAAAGTGATGGGACTATGGGCATGAGCCACTTTGCCTAGCCTACGATGCATATTTAATGTGTTCTTAATTTTTAAGATAAACTAATATATTTTATCCTTTATGAATTTTTTTGGTGTGTATCTTTGAGAAGACTTTTCTACCGTGAGGTCATACAGCAATCTCTCTTTATAGTTTTTGAGAACTGAATGTCGAATCTTGAAATTATCTGAAATTTGTTTTTTATAGTATAAGGTAAGAATTTAATTTTATGGGTTTTTTTTTTTTTTTTTTTTTCCACGTGGTTGAAACAGTTATCCCAACAGCATGATAAAGACTGTTCTTTCCCAATTGGCTTGTGATATGTGCTCTCAGGCCTTACACACCCTCATTTACTGGAGTCTGTGGATTCTGTTCTGATTTATCTATGTATTCTCATATCAGTGTCATACTTAGTTACTGTGGCTTCGCAGCTGAGTATCTTGAAGGGTGGATAGTTTGCCTTGTTCATTTTTAAAGTTGTCTTAACTTTTGGTACACTTTTATTCCATATAAATTTTGGAATCAATTGGTCAATTTCCAGAAAAATTCTGTTACAAATTTTATTGGAATCACATGCATTTATTTAGTTATTCAATACATATTCAATACACATTCAGTGCATCATTTATGCAGTTATTCAATACGTATTTTTTGAGCATGGCACACAGATGCCAGGCTATTTTAAGAACTATTAGAACTATAATAAAGCTATGAATATATAGCAATGAACCAAAAACAAAGTCTTTATCCTTGTAGAACTTTTGTTCTGTCAGAGAAGACTGTGTTGGCTCATACTGTGGTCCGTGCAGTTGAGCAAAATAGGCAGAGTAAGGGGGATGGAGGCTGCCAGGAGAAATGCTGCTTCATCCAGAGTGGGCAAGGAGGACTCTAGATGATGTCAGTACTGAAGGAAGTAAGATCTGCCACTCTGAGGAGAGGAGCAGCATGGAAGGAGTAGAGTTCAGAGGCCCTGAGGAAGGATCAGGCTTGACTCCTTTGAGCAAGGGGGATGGGAGAGTGATGGGAGGACAGGCCAGTTTGGGCAAAGTGATGTGATCAGATGTTTCAGTAGGACCACCCTGCTTGCAATGTGGACAGCAGGCTGTAGGGGATGAGGCAGGGAAGATGGTGCCCTGGCTCTCAGGTCATTTGAAGAAGCAAGGCCAGGGATGTTGGCAGGGACGAGGCCAGAGTGCCTCCAATGGCTAAGAGCCTGGACATTCAATTTTTAGGTTAGCTTAGGATTTGTCATCCTCCCATCTATGAATGTCACAGATCTCTCATTTTGTCTGGGTCTTTTATCCAATGAAGTTTTATTTGTAATATTTTCCCTAGTTTTTGTTGTTTTTTTACCAAATTTTTTAAGAGACTTTTTTTTTTTTTTTAAGAGAAACTTCAGTTTCCCAGCAAAAGTGAGAGAAAGGTACAGAGATTTCCCATCTATCCCCTGCTCCCACACCTGCATAGCTTCTCCCACTGTCAACATCCCCCGCCAGACTAGTGCATCTGTTACCATTTATGAGCCCACATTGACGCATCACCATCTCCTGAAATCCATAGTTTACATTTGGGTTCAGTCTTGGTATTACATGATCTGTGGGTTTGGACAAATGTATGGAGATATGTATTCTACCATTAGAGTATCATGCGAGTATTTTCACTGTCCTAAAAATCCTCGATGTTCCACCCACTCACCTCTCCCCCCTTGCCTTGCCCGTTTCTGTTAGGTCTAGTCCAAGGCCTGGCAGATTGAAGCTTCACTCCAGGCTCACAGCTTCAAGCACAGCCTGTTGCTTAGGCTCCCTGGCACCCGGAGTCGAAACCATGGCTCCCATTCATCTGCCTCTTATTTTCCTGTCCTTCCTACTCCTCACCCACCTGCTATTCATCTCCATTTTTGGATGAGGATTCTCATTTATTGCTTTTTGTTTTTGTTTTGTTTTTCTGAGATGGAGTCTAGCTCTGTTGCCCAGGCTGGTGTGCAGTGGCACGTCTCAGCTCACTGCAACCTCTGTCTCCCAGGTTCAAGCAATTGTCCTGCCTCAGCCTCCTGAGTAGCTGGGATTACAGGTGTGTGCCACTATGCCCGGCTAATTTTTTGTTTTTGTTTTTTGAGACCAAGTCTCACTCTGTCACCAGGCACCAGGCTGGAGTGCAGTGGCACGAGCTCGGCTTACTGCAACCTCCGCCTCCCCAGTTCAAGCAATTCTCCTGCCTCAGCCTCCCGAGTAGCTGGGACTACAGGCGCACACCACCATGCCCAGTTAATTTTTGTATTTTTTAGTAGAGACAGGGTTTCACCTTGTTGACCAGGATGGTCTCGATCTCTTGACCTTGTGATCCACCCGCCTCGGCCTTCCAAAGTGCTGGGATTACAGGCATGGGCCACCACACCAGGCCCCAATTTTTTGTATTTTTAGTAGACATGGGGTTTCACCATGTTGGTCAGGCTGGTCTTCAACTCCTTACCTCGTGATCTGCCTGCCTCGACCTCCCAAAGCGCTGGGATTACAGGCGTGAGCCACTGCACCTGGCTTCTCATTTATTGCTTTTTAACTAAAAACCTGTTTTAGCTAGCATCTTTATTCTAATTTCTCTAAATGCTATGTCATCGTCAGCAAAGACATGCTCATATTAGGGGAAGCACATAAAGTAAGATATCCCTGAGAGAACAGTGCATCTGACACTCATTCCATGGCTTAGGCTTATGCAGGAAGTGCAATATTTGGCCATATCACTTAAGTAAATATGCTTATATATACTTGTATATTTATTTACATTTACAAGTAGTTGAATTTGTGTAAGTTAAATGGTTCTATTATATGTCTCCACTATACTAAGGTCAGTCACAACTTAGTTGAAATAGATCATCCTAGGTGAATATGGCTGGGCATATTATCAGTGCTGTTAAGCACAGACACAGGAGGTGCAAAGGAAGACATGTTTAGTAGAGAGCAGTGGTGCTGGGCTGAGTACCTGCTATCAGTCGCAGCACACACCAGTCTGGAAATTGAATAGGGCTCCTAGAACACGTCCTTGTTTTACGGAAATGCTGCCTTTTACTCCTCTTTCTTTGGGCCCCATCAATTTGGAATTACAACTTTCAGATTGAAGTATATGTCAGTTCCTTTGTCTCCAAGCAAGATGACCAAGTAGGTCATCATGACATTTAACTACCAGTGCTTTAAAAACTTAGGATTCTCGCCTCCCACCCTCACCCAGTTCTCAATCACCTGGTTCATCGTTCAGCACTATGACCTAAGGAGGTGATATGTTTATTGATTAATGACAGGGCAGGGACACTGGAAAGATCTATAGTCAGAAGGCCTGGATTCAAGTTCAAGGCTTGATTCTTAGTAATTTTGTGGCTAAGCAAGTGTCTTAAAATCACTGAGCTACTGTATCCTCATATTAGAGAATAATGACAGTAATGTGCATGTGCATGTGTTTTGGTAATCTTTTATTTCAGATTTATCAAACCTACAGAAAAGTTGCAAGAATAGTAGAAGGAACGGCTGTGTACTCTTCAAACTCATTCACCACTTGCTTACATGTTGTCCCACTTTGCCATTTTTTTCTCTCCCTCTGCTTTCTCCTGAAACATTGAAGAGTAACTTTGAGTCCTCCTACTCTTCCCCTACAAAATTTCAATGTGTGTTTCCTAAGATCAAGGATGTTCTTATATATAACCCAAACTAAATATCAGAGTCAGGAAATTTGACATTGATATCACCTATTAGCTAATCCATAGACCATATTTAAATTCTGTCAATTATTTTGTTGATATACCTGTGGCTTTTTTTTCCCCTCTGAGTCAAGAATCCAATCAATCCAGGACTGTGCGTTGCATTTAGTTGCCACGTTTCTTCATGTCCTTCCATATAATCCTTCGCCTTCCTTTGCCCTTCTTTTTTCTCCCACCATATGTAACCAGTTGAACCTTGTCTTTCTTGATCTTGTTACTTTTTAAAAAAATAGGTGAATTCTTGTATTTCTTTCCTGACATATTGTCATTATTAGATTTGAATCACATACTTTTCTCAGAAGCACCCCAGAAAGGATGTGTCCTTGGACCATGTCAAGAGGCACCGGATGTTCTATCACCAAGCTGTTCACTGTAAAGTTACTGTATGTCTGATTCCTCATTCAACTTGCAACTACTCTTTTAACCCTCATTGTTTATTTTCTGACTTTTTTTTTTTAACCAACTCACACCATGACTCTACTTTTGTTTCTATATTGATTAGTTGGCATTCTGTACTAAGAGAGCTTTCCCTTCTTCCCTACTTATTTATGTCAGTATGAACTCAGAAATTCTTATTCGGGGGTTTATAATACAGTACCTTTATTAGTTTATGCTTACACAGTCCCAAATTTGTCCTGTGGGAACCCTTTCAGGCTGGCTCTTACGTTCTGTTGACATAATCTCATCATTCTTTACTTTCTTTCTGGTATTAACAATATGCTCCAGACTTACTCCTTCCCAACCCTAGCCCCAGTCGGCTTTTTCTCCAAAGAGCCCTGGTTATTTGGAAATGAAATGAAAGATCTGTGGTATATGTGGTATTTAGAAACCAAGATCTGGGTGCTGGGGTGCTCATTGCTAGTTGTGCCTTTTTAAAATATTACTGCATTGAATTGCAATGCATAAATATATTACAGTTTGTTTATTATTCTATTGATGAATACAAGGACCATTTCTAGTTTGGAGCTATTATGAATAAAGCTACTATAAATATTTTTACAAGTCTTTTTGTGGACATGTTTTCATTTCTCTGGGGTCAATAATCTAGGAGTGGAATTTCTGAGTTATAGGGTATGTGTTCGTGTCTATTTAGTTTTATAAGAAACTTTCCAGCTGTTTTTCCATAGTGATTATACCATTTCATGCTTATCAATAATGAGTTCTAGGTGATTCACATCCTTGTCAACATTTTATATTATTGGTTTTTTAAATTTTAGCCATTCTGACTGTTGTATGGTAGTATATCACTGCAATTTTAACTTTTAACAGATGATATGGAACACTTTTTAATGTACAGTACTTACTGATCATTCAGCTTTCTTTGTGAAATGTGTATTAAAATCTTATCCATTAAAAAAAAATTATGTCATCTTCTTTTTTTTGAGTTCTAGGAGTTCTTTATGTGTTTTGGGTATACAAGTTCTTTGTCAGCTCTGTGTGTGTGTGCGTGCGTGCATGTGTGTGTGCGTGTGCGTGTGTGTGTCTGCATGTATTATATGTAATTTTATTCCAGTTTATATATTGTAAAATATAATTTTATTCTACCATTTATCAGTTTTTTTAAGTTGTTGATTTTCATAAGATGGATTTACCATGGTGTTTGTTTTATGATTATTGTTTTCTTTGTCTAAGACATTTTTGTCTATCCCCTGGTCATGGAGACTTTCTGTTTACTTCTAGAAGATTTGTAATTTATAAGTTATATTTAGGTCTTGATCTGGGTGGAATTTTTGTGTGTGGAATGAGGTAGCAGGTTGAGGCTTATGGTTATTTAGCTGGATATCAAATTGTTCTATCAGGATTTGTTGAAAACACTTTCCCCCTGAATTTATTTGGTTATTTTGTCATAATTCAATTTATTATGTAAGTGTTAGTGTATTGCTGGGCTCCTTATTTTATTCCATCTGTCTTTTTGTCTATCTGTATGCAAATAACACAGTGTCCTGATTATTCTACATTTATAGAAGTCTTGAAATTAAGTGTATAAGTCGCCTGAGTGCTTTTTCTTTTTCAGGATCATTGTTGTTTTGGCCCATTGTAGGTCTTTGTATTTCCACATAAGTTTTTAAAAATAGACTTTTTTAGAACAGTTTTTTTTTTTAGATTTATAGAAAAATTGAAACAATATGCAGAATTCCCATACACCTGTATCCAGTGTCCTCTGTTGTTAACATGTTAACGAACTGATATTGTTACATTATTAACCAAAGTCCATAGTTTATTTAGAGATTTCCTTAGTTTTTACCTAATGGCATGTTTCTATTCCAGAATCCCATCCAGGATACCACATTACATTTAGCTGTCATGTCTTCTTAGGCTACTTGTGTGTGTGTGTGTGTACATATACATTTCATTACCCTTGCTTTTTCAATGTGGAAAATATACATAACAAAATTTACCAAATCAACTGTTTTTAGTAGTTCCATGGCATTAAGTACATTCATATTGTGCAACTACCCTTGCTTTTAAAAAAAAAATTGACACATAATTGGCCGGGCATTGTGGCTCACTTCTGTAATCTCAGCACTTTGGGAGACCAAGGTGGGTGGATCACGAGGTCAAGAGATCAAGACCATCCTGGCCAACATGGCAAAATCCCGTCTCTACTAAAAATACAAAAATTGTTGTATGGGTGTGGTGGCATGTGCCTGTAGTTCCAGCTACCTGGGAGGCTGAGGCAGGAGAATGAACTCAGGAGACGGAGGTTGCAGTGAGCCAAGATTGTGCTGCAGCACTCCAGCCTGGCGACAGAGTGAGACTCCGTCTCAAAAAAGAAAATTGACACATAATTGTACATATGTATGGGGTATAGAGTGATATTTTATTAAATGTATACAATATATAATGATCAAATTAGGGTAATTGGCATATACATCACCTCAAACGTTGCTCATTTCTTTGTGTTGGGAATATTCAAAATCCTCTTTTCTAGCTATTTGAAAATGTGCAATTAATTATTGCTAATCATAGTTACCATACGGTGTGATAGAACACTAGAACTTGGCTGGGCGTGGTGGCTCACACCTATAATCCTGGCACTTTGGGAGGCCAAGGTGGGTGGACCACAAGGTCAGGACGTCGAGACTGACCTGACCAACATGGTGAAACTCTGACTCTACTAAAAATACAAAAAATTAGCTGGGCATGGTGGTGTGCACCTGCATTCTCAGCTACTCAGGAGGCTGAAAGAGGAGACTTGCTTGAACCCAGCGGGATGGAGGTTGCAGTGAGCTGAGATCACACCACTACACTCCAGCCTGGGCCACAGAGTGAAACTCCATCTCAAAAAACAAAGACAAAACACTAGAACTTATTCCTTCTCTCTATGATTTGGGGCCCATTAATCAGCCTCGCCACATCTCCCTTTTCCTCCTCTTTCCAGCCCATGATAACCACGATTCTACTTTTTCCTTCTGTTGGATCAACTTTGTTAGCTCCTACATATGAGCAAGATTATGCAGTATTTGTCCTTCTGTGCTTGGACTTCTCTTGGCTGTAACAGTTTCTCAGACGTTCTTTGTTGTTTAATGACCGTCGCAGTTTGGAAAGTGTTGGTCAGGTATTTTGTAGGGTGCCTCTCTGTTGGAATTTGTCTGCTATTTTTCTCATGATTAGACTGGGATTTTGTTTTGTTTTGTTTTTGTTTTTGTTTTTTTTGTTGTTTTGTTTTTTGAGACAGTCTCACTCTGTCGCCCAGGCTGGAGGGCAGTGGCACAATTTCGGCTCACTGCAACCTCTGCCTCTGGGGTTCAAGCGATTCTCCTGCCTCAGCCTCCTGAGTAGCTGGGTTTACAGGCATGTGCCACCATGACCAGCTGATTTTTGTATTTTTAGTAGAGATGGAGTTTCACCATGTTGGTCAGGCAGGTCTTGAACTCCTGAGCTTGTGATCCACCCACCTCGGCCTCCCAAAGTGTTGGAATTACAGGCGTGAGCCACTGCGCCTGGCCTGAGCCACTGGGCCTGGCGAAGACTGAGGATATTGCAAAGTAAAGTTCCATTTTCATTACATCATATCAAGGGCAGATGCTATAAATATGACTTGCTTCATTTGATTGTTGATGTTGACTCTGATCACTTGGCTAAAGTAGTGTTTGTCAGGTTTCTCCATTGCAAAGCTATTCTTTTTTTTCTCTTTTCATACCATACTTGTGGAAGAAAGTCAGGAAGTCACTGTGCACACAGGGAGTAGGGATTTATGATCCTTCTTTCTGAGGATGGAGTATCTACAAGTTATTTGGAATTCTTCATGGAAGTTTTTTTTTCCTTATTACCTTATTTATGTATTTATTTACCCAATCATTTATTTATATCATTTTGGACTTGTGAATAGTTATTTCTACTTTGGGTTATAATCCCATGCTACTTTTGTTGTTGTTGTTTCTCAAATTGCTCCAGCTTTAGCCATTGGAAGCTCTTTCAGTTGGCTCGTGTTCCTTTGAAACATTCCCGTCAACTTGGCTGTTTTTATTGATGTTACTGTTGTTTAAACACAGTTGCAGTTTCTGTCAGTACTAGACACTCCAGGCTCCTCTT
Source organism: Cebus imitator (assembly GCF_001604975.1). Classification (NCBI taxonomy): domain Eukaryota; kingdom Metazoa; phylum Chordata; class Mammalia; order Primates; family Cebidae; genus Cebus; species Cebus imitator. The sequence goes on from NW_016107502.1 coordinate 1,597,921, forward strand.
GCATATTTCATGCTCCTTTCCTAGAACCAGCCATTTCTTCAAGGCACTGTGGTTCCTTTCATTAGAGAATGGCATCAAAAACCAAGATCTGGGAGCTAGACATGCTCGTCACTATTGAGGTTCTGTTTCTTTAGGTCCTCTCAGCTGACAGGACAAGGAGATATATGTGTGTATACTAATCCATGTATGTATACATAGCTATAAATATTTCTATACGTGACCATCTGTATTCATCAATGTACTGCTTATGTGCAGTTCATTTTGCCTTTAGACTCGCAGACTTCGCTCATTTCCACATTTTCTTAGATCAGTCAGCACCTTCTCCGCCACCCCAGTGAGGTTGTTTTATACACATGTAGTATAGCTAGATCACCTTGTTCCATAAACATTTTTAAGTTGGCTTGCCTATTTCTATTTTAAAAAGCCTGCTGAGACTGTACTTGTGGAATAATTGACATTTTAACAATATTGAGTCCTCCAAATCAGTATAGTATATCGCTCCATATACTTATTTTTCTCGTCAGTGTTTTTTAATATTTATGTATTATATTAAGTGTGTCCCAAATTATCTTATGTTTTTGTCTGTTCTTATTTTATGTTTATGACTGTTATAAATTGAATTTTCACATTTTAATTTAAAATTTTACTTTCCAGTGTTTGCTGATGGTATATAATTGTGTGTGTGTGCGTGTGTGTGTGTGTGAGTGTGTGTGTGTAGCTAAATTTACATACTATTTTTAGCTTTAGTTCTAGTAATTGCTTTGTGGATTCCCTAGGGCTTTCCACATAGACAATCATGTCATCTCAAAGTAGACACATTTTTATATTTGTATGTCATTTGTTTCTTGCCTTATTGTACTTCCTAAGACCTCCAGCAGAATTATAAAAGTACAAGTTGAGCATCCCTAAATTAAAAGTTTGAAATCCTAATGCTCCAAAATTCAAAACTTTTGAGTACTGACATGAGATAGTGATACCTTTGCTTTCTGATGGTTTAATGTATACAAACTTTGTTTCATGAACAAAATTATTCAGAATATTATAAAAAATTACCTTCGGGCTATATAATTTTATGTTTAGACTTGGATTGTATCCCCAAGAATATCTCATTAAAAAATTTAAAACACTTTTGGTCCCAAGCATTTCAGAAAAGGGATACTCAATCCATAATGAAAGAATACATTTTTGCTTATTCCTAATCTCAGGTCAGGTTGTGAATCTGTCTTAAGATATGATGGTAGCTGTAGGTTTTTCATAGATGCATTTTATCAGGTGGAAGAAGTTCTCTTACATTCCTAGTTTGCTGAGCGTTTTTGTCATAAATGGATATTAAACTTTGTCTAATTTTTCCTGTGTCTACTGAACTGATATTATTTTTCTTCTTTGTTAATATCTTGGATTACATTTTTTTAAAAAATGTAAAATCAGTCTTTCATACTACCTGGAATAAACTAAACTTGTATTATTAAAAATTTTATATATTTTCAGATTTGGTTTGCTATATTTTGTCAAAGATTTTTGTATCTATGGTCACAAAGATTGTGTATTTGTAGTTGGTTGGTTTTTTTTTTTCTTTGCCACATTTTGAAGTCCAAGATATTTTGTCATTGTAAAACAAGTTAATGGGGGATACTGCTCTGGAAAAGTTTGGGTAGGTATGGTTGAAATGTTTAGTAGAATTCGCTAGGGAAACGATGTGAATCTGGAGGTTTCTTCATGGGAATTTTTGGATAATTATTTAACTTCTAAAATGGAAGGCATTCAGATTTTCTGTGTCATCTTGTGCCAGTTTTTATAAGTGTAGATTTTTCAAGTAATTTTTCTCTTTCATTGAAGTTATGAAAGTTATTGGCACAAAATTATTTTTAATGTTCACTTACTGTCTTTTTAATTTCTTTCATGATAGCCCTTCCATTATTTTTCGGTTTGAATTTAAAATTTATTTATTTATTTATTTATTTGTTTATGTATTTTTGAGATGTAGTCTCACTCTGTTGCCCAGGCTGGAGTGCAGTGGCACGATCTCAGTGCACTGTACCTCTGCCTTCCTGGTTCAAGTGATTCACCTGTCTCAGCCTCCCAAGTAGCTGAGACCACAGGCGCCCAACACCACTCCCGGCTAATTTTGTATTTTTAGGTGAGACAGGGTTTAGTGGAGACCAGGTTGATCTCGAATTCGTGGCTGATCCACCTGCCTCAGCCTCTCAAAGTGCTGGGATTTACAGGCATGAGCCTCTGCACCCGGCCCCCTCTGTGATTTTTCATATTCGTATTTTGTATTTTCTCTTTTCCTTCATATTCTTGGCAAATAATTTTTCAGTTCTATTAATTTTTTTCTTGAAGCCAATCTTTCTGTTGTCTCTTTTCTAATTCACTGATTTCTGTTCGTTCTTCCTCTGTCTACTTATTTTGGACCTAATTTGCCTTTATGTCCTCCTAGAGTCTTATTGAATAATCTTAGATTGATTTTAACCTTCTCTCTTTTTATATAGAAGCTTTTAAAATATAGAATTTTTCTAAGCACTGCTTTAGCTGTGTACCACAAATTTTGCTATGTTATATTTTTATTGTCATTTAATTAGATGTACTTTCTAACTTTATTTTTGATTTGCTCTTTGATTCCTGTTTTATTTATGAATGTGCTATTTGACTCAAAATATTTGGGGACTTTTTAAAACAACTTGGTAATTTTCAATTAAATGGCAGGAGAGACTATTCTGTAAGATTTTGAAATTTTTAGTTAATTGAGACTTCTTAGCCAAGCATATGATCTATTTTGATGGATGTTTAATTTGTAAACAGAAAGAGAATGTATTCTGTACTTGTTGGATTTAGTGGTCTAAACATGTCAACTAAATGAAGTTAGTTAATAATGTTCAGATATCTATATCCTTACTAATCTTTTGTGAATTTGCTTAATCAATTATTGAGAGAGGGGTGTTTACATTTCTAACTAAGATTTGGACTTGTCTATTTTTTCAGTTTTGTTACTTTTCTTCATGTATTTTATTGCTTTGTTTTTAGGAACATGAACCGTTATGATTTTTATGTCTTCCTGATGAATTAGCCTTTTTATTATCATTGTGAATTTTTCCTCTATTGATGGCGGTATTCCTTAACTTGAAGCCTATTCTCTATGAAATTAATATAGTAAGTTCATATTTTTTGTATTGAATGTTTTTACTGTGTATTTTTCCATGCTTTTCTTCAAGTGTATGTTTTGTACAAAACATATAGTTCGGAGTTTTTTAAATCCGATTTGGTTATTCCTGCCTTGAATTATAGTGTTTGGCTCATTTATATTTAATGTAATTATTGATATTAATTGTTTTAGTCTATCATTTTTCTGTGTGTCCCATTTGATTTTTGTTCTACTGCTCCTCTTTTTCTTTCTTTTGGAATAATTGATTTTTTAAAGTATCCTATTTTAATATCTCTATTGGCTTTTTACCTACACTGCTTTGAATTATTATTATTATTATTAAATTTTTTGTTTTTAGAGATAGGGTCTCACTCTGTCAGCTAAGTTGAAGTGCAGTGGCACCATCATAGCTCACTGCAACCTCCACTTCCCAGGCTCAAGTGATTCTTTAGCCTCAGCCTCCTGAGTAGCTAGGACTACAGGTGCATATTATTATTGTGATTATTTTAGTGGTCACTTTAGGGATTACCATATGCATCCTTAATTTATTACAGTCTAGAGTTAATATTGTATGATTTTTACATACCATGTTATAATCTCGTAACCGTATTGTTCAATTTACCCCTCCCATTTTATGTGGGAGTTTTGCCTATGTATTACATCTATATATGTTACAAAACCTGCAAACAGTGTTAGAATTTTTGCCTTAGGCAGTCTGGTCAGTGAAATCAGGGAAGAAGGTATACAATATATATTGTTTAAATGTATTCACACATTTAATGATGGTTTTCTTCCCGTAATTCTAAATGTCCATCTGGTGTAGCTCCTTTTCAGCATGGCAATAATCTCTCTATTTTTATTCCATCTTAATTTTGAAGGATATTTTTGCTGTACAGGTAATTCTAGGAAGGTAGCTTTTGATTTTCTTTCAGCTTTTTCAGTGTGCCATTCCATTGTCTTCTGGTTTCCATTGTTACGATGAGAAATCCCCCACTAATATAGCTGTTCCTCTATGTGCAGAGTGTCATTTCTCTACAGCAGCTTTCAGATTTTCTCTTTATCTTTTATTTTTAACAGTTTAACTGCAGTATACCTAACTGCGATCTTCGCATTTGTCTTGCTTGGAGTTTTCTGAGCTTCTTATATTAGTACACTTATTTTTAACCAATTTTGAGAAATTTTCAGCCACTATGTCTTCAAATATTTTTTACTCCCCAATTCTTTTTTTTTTTTTTTTTTTTTTTTTTTTTTTTT
>NW_016107502.1:1602506-1619303 GCF_001604975.1 Cebus imitator
TAGAGACGGGGTTTCACCATGTTGACCAGGATGGTCTCGATCTCTTGACCTCGTGATCCACCCGCCTCGGCCTCCCAAAGTGCTGGGATTACAGGCTTGAGCCACTGCGCCCGGCCTACTCCCCAATTCTTTATGTTCCTTTTCTTCTGGGACTCAACTTACTCATGTATTAGACAACTTAATAAGGTCTCACAGATCACTGAGGTTCTACTTATTTTTTAAAAACTTATTTCTTCTCTGTTATTCAGATAAGATAATTTATATTAGCTTTCTTTATCTTTAGATCATCTTACTAGTTTCTAGTGACTGCATTTTTCTCTTGACTGTGCACACGTTTTTTCCTATTTCTTCTCATGTCTAGTTATTTTATTTTACTGTTACTGATTGTATAGGATACCATGTATTAAGACTGAATCATGTCATCTTCCTTTAAAAGGTGTTGAGTTCTATTCTGGCAGTCAGTTAAATTATCGGCAGATCCCTGTAGTTTTGTCAAGATTGGTATAATTCTCTTTAGAGCAAGTCTATTTCAGTTTTGAATTTAGTTTTCAGATATACCCCCTGCCTCTGGGCTTAGTTTTATAAGAACAGCCTTTGGAGTGCTAATGCACTCAGTAAGGTCTCTTCATCCAGGGTTGGCTGGATTTCTAACATGTTTCAGCATTGCATATCTTCTGGTATCACTCGCCATTCATCTCCTACTGCTGTCGCAGGTGATCTTTATAGGACTCAGTGAATCTTACCCTGTGCATGTGCTACCCAGTCTTTGGCCAAAGACCTGTAGTGAATACTCATGCACATACGTAACATCTTCCCTTTTCATAGTTCACTCTGAAAGAAGGAATTCTGGGAACAGCAACCTCAGAATATACATCCATTATCTTGCTGTCCTGCTATCAAATCTCACAGGGCAGTAACACTGTGTATGTGTTAAGTGCATAGCATGTGGTTTACTGAGACACTGATGTGGTTGTTTTGGTGTGTATTTTTCAAATAAAAAATTCCCTCTTTAAAGAAAACATGAGTGGGCGTGGTGGCTCACACCTGTAATCCCATCACTTTGGGAGGCCAAGATGGGTGGATCATGATGTCAGGAGTTCGAGACCAGCCTGGCCAAGATGGTGAAACCCTGTCTCTACTAAAAGTACAAAAATTAGCCGGTGTGGTGGCAGGCACCTGTAATTCCAGCTACTCAGGAGGCTGAGGCAGGAGAATCACTTGAACCTCAGAGGCAGAGGTTTCAGTGAGCTGAGATCACGCCACTGCACACTAGCCTGGGTGACAGAGCAAGACTCCGTCTCAAAAAACAAAAACAAAAATAAAAAACACTTTAGGGTTAGAATGATCAGAAATCCAATATTGATAAAACTTCAATAATCCCGTCTAGATCGATTAAAATCATTGCGTCTGCTAATGAATGGAAGAAATCTTTGAAAATTTAAAAATTCTAAAATCTATGTTCAATTTTGCCATTTCTGGATTTTCCCAATGTTCCCCTCCCATAATCCTTTTTATTCTTATATTCCGACTTGCTTTTATGTAGTACTACAAAAGGGTAAGCTAACAGAAGCTGAGATAAATTTTATTTTTCTTTTAAACAGAAGAAAGGAAAAAGGGGTTACATTTTTATAAATATCTATAAATATAGAAGGATAGGCAAAATCTTCCAAATAAATAAATAAATATTGCCACATGACGATGGATATTAGAAATTGTAAAACCTCTGATGGTAGTGTTGAGTTTGTGAGATTACAACCAGCTTTCCACCAAAATCCTTTTGGGATTTTTCACTGGGGAGCCTCCAATAGCTAATTATACAGGATAATATTTCCAACAGGAAATGAAAACAAAAACATTAAACTATTTGCCATGCATGGCTATATACTATTATACATAGTTTTACTGTTTCAGGATAGGAACCAATCCTTCAAGTTCAGCTTAAAACCATCAGGTAAAAAACAGTTGTCCAATGTTTCTCTGATAAAAGAATAGACGAAAGAATAAGGTTAGTACATGATGGCAGTAAGAAAAAAAAAAAGTGGGAAGAAGCTGTTGCTGAATGGACTTTGCTTGTTAATATTCTGTCCTTCAGGTGGTCATTGAAAGAGAGGTAGGAAAACGGAGCCCCTCGCAGGAAGAACCGCAGTAATGGGGAAAGGCTGGGATGAGAGCTGACCGTCAGGCCCAGCTGCCTGCTGCCCCTCTGCTCCTGTACTGCTTGCTTTATGAAGCTCTGCTTCCTCCACATAGCACTGGGGCTCCTGGGACTGAAAGTGGTCTTCGTTTAAGGCACCAAGAATTTCTAAGGGGATTGAGACCCAGATGTGTCACCCTAGGAGTGTTTTAACTGTCCCAAGAGCCACTGCTGCAGCAGAGGCCTAGAGACCACAGCCACGAGCCCAACCATGTGGCTGCCTTTTGGTAACTTCTGTAACATGTCCCCTGGTTATCGGATTTCTTTCCCCTTGAGTCCTTGATGCCACTTCACTTAGAGAAAAGGAGACGATTTTTCAGTCACAGAAAACCTAACCCAGAGCGATCCCAGTGTCTCTCGGCCCCCTTCTCAGTCACGTGGTTATTGTTTGTTCAGAACGGATTACTACTCAACCTGGAAGTAGAGCCTTAATTAAATGCCTCTTAGGAGAGTTGGAATTTATTTCCATTTTGAAAATATGGAATCTAGCAGGGTAGGTTTTCATGAGCCAATATAAAAGCGATTCCTAAGATCAAATTTTCAAAAACCGGAGATGGGGCTAAGAGGTGAGGCTGTATCATGAGCCACTTGGGAACAGAGTGGGGCCATTCTGGGCCCTCTGGCTGTGGCTGCAGAGAGGGAGACAGTGAGACACAGGGTGCTCACCCTGAAGGGAGGCTGAGTTTTCCATTGTGATTCCTGCCTCAGTTCAGCAAGCATCAAGTCTAGTTGTCAAGTTTTCACCAGCCTACCACTGGTGTTTTGACAGCTGTTCTCCAGAGATGTTCAAGGAGGAATGAAGGCTTGGAAGTAGTGTTTTCATCAACTTGCCCCATTCAGCTGTCAATGTCAAGGTCTGCACACTCAAATGCCAGTGGGATCGAGGCACATAACATAAAAAACACACAGGGCAGTGGGGAAGCTTCTGGGATCTCTGGATCGCCTCTTCCCTACACCTTCAAAGTTGTGAGCTCAGTAACCCACTGCTTTTTTTTTTTTTTTTTTTTTTTTTTTTTTTTTTTTTTTTTTTTTTTTAATGCTTAGAGGTGATAAAGAAGAGAGGCCCAAGGAAGAGAAATGTGTTGGGGAGAGACCCTTTCTCTCTACCTTTAGGAAGGGGAAATTTCTAGTTTACCTGTTGGGGTTTCCTATTCAGAAAGGTGCTCTACGTGGAGTGAGGAAGGCGGTGAAACCCCATGACTTGAGCCTCAAAGGTCGAATCTCATAGGACCTCCTGGGGAAGGGACCCCACAGAAGCCCCGAATTCCATACATTACCCCTGTCACCTTTCCCAGCCTCGAAACGTCAAGGGAGCTGGTCCTTGGGAAGAGCTGCGTTTGCTGAAGGATGGGTTAAAGAGGGTGCCCTTCCAGCGGCCCTAGGTGAACTTGGGGAAGGGGCTGCAGCCTTCTGGGCCTGTTCCCTCAGCGCGGTTGTTCACCCGACCGCCCCGGACCATCCCCAACGGGTCGCTGCCCACCGGGCTGCTGTCCTCGGCGCTCACGAGCTCCTGCGAGCAGGAGGCCGGGGCCGGGGTCATCCGGGCCCGGGGCTTCAGCACGTTCAGGGGGTCTAGCTCCGCGTTGTCCTCGGCGCTCCGGGTGTGCCGCCGCGGTCTGGGGGTGTTGAAGTGAATGAGGGGGATCTCGTTCCTCCGGGACAGGAACTGGGAGTACGGGGGTGGGTTCATGCCTGGCAGGAAGGCCCTCTTCGCCCGGCCCAGGCTGACCAGGAAGTGGTGCTCAGGAGACTGGTAGACGTCGTAGCCGTTTTCCAGCCTCTGGGGTCGGAACCTGCAGCTCTCCGGGTCGAAATAGAGCTGGAAGGGCAAGAGTGAGCCGCGTGAAGGCGGGGGCCGCACCCTCCCCCAGCTCCATCTGCGGCCGCTCGCTGGTGCCCGCCAGCCTGAAGCCCTGCAGTGCCCGGGGCGCTGGGCCTTCACCCCGTTGTGCCCTGCTAGGGTGAGGTGGTTTTGACTGTGCTGAAGCAGGACGGCTCCCCGTGGAGAGATCGCGGCCCCTGGGGCTGCGCTCAGTGCCCGGAGGCCCGGCCGGCCTGGGCTGTGGCTTTCCTGGAGGAGGCCCCACCTCGTCCTTCCCGCCCTCGACCTTTTCCAAGCCTCTGCTGGCGGAAAGCTGTCTTGGCTTTGCCTCCCTACTGGAGAAAGGGGACGGGATGGAGTTTATAGGGTCAAACATGAACGAGGGCATTGAGGCCAGAGAGACGATTCGGTATAGGGATTGGAGACATGAACTTTGCCGACAGAGGAGCTGAGTTTGAGTCCCCTGCCACCAGCACTGGGTTTCACTGAGCCCCCCCACGAAGGCCTTTGCGTGTTGTTTCTTATAGTCCCCAAACTCCACACGGTAAGTAGTTTACAGACCAGGACTATCTACATGCCTAGAAGGTTTCAGCAGATGTTTAGTTAGTTATCTGGATTTCGGGAGTTGTTCAACAGCTTTTTTTTTACCCTACTCTAGCCAGACACTATTGTAGGGGCTGGGACGCAGCAGAAAGCACAACAGAAAGTCTCTGTTCCTGCGGAGTTTCTGGTGGGGATGAGTGATGGTAAGAGACTCCTGAGATAAGGAGTCCTACTGTTTTACTACAGGTATTGATCGACTTACCACCTATGCAACTTACGACCATTCGACTTTACCACCACAATCACTAGCCACGACTGCTCCGCGTCTGGCAGTGCAAACGTTGCCCAGCTGGGCATATGACAGTGTGGACCAGCTTCCGGCAGCATGACCATCTCCGCCTGCACCATTTCAACTGTACATATAGCCTACTCAACTTACGACCAAATCGTGTTAGGACCGGTCCGTGGTCCCGACCGTGGTCGTAAGTCTAGCACTAGCTGTATCCTAGTGCTAAAATCCTCAAAAAGATGCCAGCAGCCTTCAGTTTGGGAAATCCTTTGCTCACCAATCCAAGTGAATAGCTCTTACAATTGGGGCAGGGGTAATTAATTAAAAATCTTCAACTGGAGGGAGCTCCACAGGTCATGTGGTCTATTCCACTTCACTTTTTCCAAGTGAAAATGCTGAAGTTTGGAGAAGTGAGGAGATTTACCTAAAGTCACAGCTAGTCCCAGAATCAAGAGGACACCAATGGCTTTTCACTTTCTAATGTACTTTACAATGCGAATTGACATGACTTGAGGACCTATGACTGCATACCAGGGCCTGTGCTAGATCCAAAACTGGATACGAACGGTCAGTGAGACTCAGAGCTGAGAGCCTGGGATCCAGAGCCTGACTGCCTAAGTTCAAACCCCAGCTATCAAACCTGAGCATTCAATACTGAGACCGCATGAAGCACTCAGGGGAAACAGGTCACCAGGGTACACTGCAAATGGAATTGTTAAGCTAGAAAAGTCTATGTCCTGTCAAAAAATTAGATAATTCTTTGCAAATGGCAACCAACACAAAAAGAAACTCACTGATCCAAAAATGTTGCCTCTGAAGTCCATGCAGAGGTATCTTCTGCTCATCACACCTGTAATCACCACAAAGCCAGCATCCTCTGATCTGATCATCAGGGCACCTATGGAGAAAACCATGGTGGGACAAAGATTCATTGCACATCCAATTCCCACCTCTAAGCACCTCCTGAAAACCCACCTTCATGAAACCTCCCTGGATTGATTTTAAGGGTGGTGATGACTTCAACACCCTTAAATTCAGCCTCATTTCTACATATTCAGCCTTTCTTCTGACATCCTCTCTTAACCCCAGCACACATACAGTCATTCACCTCTTGCTTCATCTTGTTGCCTGTATGGGGCACTCTGAACTCCTGACATTCGTCTACAAGTGTTGAACACGTTTCTCTCTCTCTACCTGGACTGTCTTTATTTTCTCCTTTGCCTTGCTAATATCTTTGAATGTTTGTGGTGATAGTCACATTCTTTCATGCCTTCTACTTTGTGATTTTTAAATGTATGCTGAGGTGGGCCAGGTGCAGTGGCTCACACCTATAATCCCTGCACCCTGGGAGGCTGAGGCGGGCAGATCATGAGGTCAGGAGTTCGAGACCAGCCTGACTAACATGTTGAAACCCCGTCTCTACTAAAAATACAAAAATTAGCTGGGTGTAGTGGCACATGCCTGTAATCCCAGCTACTCAGGAGGCTGAGGCAGGAGGATCACTTGAACCTGGGAGGCGGAGGTTGCAGTGAGCCAAGATTGTGCCATTGCACTCCAGCCTGGGCGACAGAGCAAGACTCCGTCTCAAAAAAAAAAGAAAAGAAAAAAATCTATGCTGAGATATCTTTCAAGGATCCAGCTTGTCCATAGAGTCTGATTCTCCACCTGGATGTCTGTGTAATTGTCTAATACATCAGTCAACACCCAGTATGTGCACAGGACGTTATTAGAGTTGATCACCCTCTTCCTTCTCTAGTTATTGAAGTCACTCATTCTTCAAGACCAGGCTCAGGTGTCACCATCTCTGTGAAGACTTTCCTCATCTGTCCATGCAAAATCAGTTGCTCTTTCTTCTCAGCTCCTCAGGACAATGCCTTCACCTCTATTACAGCATGTACTCCATTTACCTTGCTTTAACTAAGTTTACCTAGTTAGTGCTTTCCTTAGAGTGAGCTACTTAGGAGAAGAGGGCATGACTATTTATATATGTTATATCGATATATGTTATATATGCTATATGTTAGAATTGATACCAGTGATGGATGGAATTTCCTTCTTGGGCTCCTCTTGGATTCGTTCTTTGTCATCTTCTCACTTGGTGGTGATCCCTCCCGGTGCAATCCCTCATGGACTTTCAGGGTCCTGTCTCAAAAACTAGTCTCCGACAAGGTCCTGAAACCCATTCACACTACCTTCATCTTAAGTAATTGATAATGGCTTTAAGTATGCTTTCTGTTTTGTGGCAAGGCACAATCACACTATATACTAGTGTAACATGAGTGATAATTCAGCAAGACTTCTGCCCCAAACGTTTAATTACCTGACGTTTTCTGTTAAAAATCATTACTTTAGGTCTTTGGGACAACTTCCAGTTGCCTAACACAGAATTTCCAGGTGCAACTCATCTGACCTCATAGCCCCCAGGGAGACAGCCAGAATCCCACTCAGGGTTTCTAATTCCTCTTCTGCAGCTGTATCTTGGAGAGTCTGTAAATGCCCAATGCCTGTGCCTAGCAAGTGATGGAAACTTGTGGGGTGATTTAAAGCCCAAACCTCCTCTCCCACCCCATGTAGGCTCAATACAAGGACCTTTGAGAAAGTAAGCAGGAATAATTACTAGCTGAGTAGAAATCATGATAGGGTCTGAAATTAGAATGACACAGAACAGAAGGAATGAGGATGGAGACAATCCCCAGAAAGCTTAGAAAGGAAGAGGACCAAAGAGAAGCTACTTGGTTTCAAAGTTTGGCTGAGGGGAACCTTGAGGGGAGCTTCCAGAAAGTGGACTGGGGTATGCCAGCTGCAAAGGATGCTGAAATTCCTCCACGGTGGTGCCTGCCTGTGTGTCTCAAATGTATGGCTGGTTTTGTGGTAAACCTTTGGAGAAACAAAAGGAACATGTAAGAAATGGTTTCTGTTCTGGTTACTTTTCAGTCTAATTGGGGAAAAAACCCATTTAGTAGTGGTCTTTGAGTGGTTGCACTCTAAGCACTTTGCATATTTTAAATTCTCAAAACAAATGTTATATTGTTGGTGCTAGTTATTATTAGTAGGAGTAGCAGTAGGAGCAATATCCTAATTTAACGGATAAGGAAACTAAGGATTGAAACTCAGGTCAGAGACATCTTCTTCCTACTACCCGGTAGTAAGCCTCCAGCAGAGCTCACTGGGAGTCTGAAAAGACACCATCAAGTGCTAAGATACATGCTGCAGGCAGTGAGGACAAGGAGTCACGACGCCGAGGATCAGAGAAGAGGCACTGAGCCAGGCACCAAGAACCAGGGTACTTAGATTCTTGTCCCAACTGTGCCACTTGCTAACCTTGCAGCCTTGGGCGACTAGCCTCAGTTTCCTCAGCTGTGAAATAGAACAATAGCTGTCCTGCCTACTTCACAGGGTGAAGATGAGAATCAAATGCGATAATAGTGGCAAAAGTGATTCCAAAGTGTCGAGCAAACAGAGGACATCACGTGGTGTGTTCTGACCTGCCGTTTATGCCAAGTCTTGACAGGCATGCTGTCCTGATGCTTGGGGTCAGTGTGGGCACTGCATATGGCACACACGTTCCTGGTCTCCAGAGCCAGTCCCCCTAGAAAGTATCCTGCAGGGTTGAGGAACTGTGAGCAGCTGCTACCAAGGTAGCAGACTCCTGCATCAAAAAATGTGAGCCAATGTGAAAGCTTAGAAAATGTGAGAGAGTCAGAGTTTCTTTCCTTTGCACTTTCAAAAGGCATCTTTTCGAAGTCTGCACAGATTCAAGGGAGAATTTTGGAGAATGAAAGAACAGATGACTGACTGCTGGAGCCACCAGCCCTGCTGGAGCTAGGCAGGCTTGATGGACTTTGCCTTCAATGAAGGAGGTGTCTCTATGTGTGTGACCTTGGAAGAGCATGAGGTTTGGGGGTCAAGATTTCCCCTAGGGCTTTTATACTTGTGTGACCCTTCAGCCAGTTATTTAAGTTCTTTAACTCTTGTTTTTTCATATGTAAAATGAGGATGGCAGAAACATTTACCTCATTTGATCATCTTGCAGACATAATGAGATAATGTTTTTATCCTTTAGAAAGCACCTGCCAAATGCTAGTAATTTTTCCTGTTACTGCTTTGCCTCAACCTCTGCTTATACAAGTAGAAAATTATCCACTCTGTTCTACACTTATGACCAGTAAGTGATAAATAAGATGGTGGTAATGAAGTGCTTTGAGCACCTCAAAAGAAAAATGGATGAAGAAGGGCTAAGGAGCCCAACGGTAACTCAGCTTCAAGTAAAGAAAGTTCCTGTGGGGAAGATGGAGGAAGTGAAAATATCAGGATCTAGGATGTGACACAACCAGGGGCAATAAGCATCTCTCGTTTGCTGTTTCCATATAATGAGGATAAAGAGGAGCTGGAGGATGGCTTTGTTCATGGAACAGGTGATATGGACATTTTAGGGGTATTTTAGCAGCACCTGTGAGTCTCAAGTGAGCTTGAAGCATCTGGTATGCAGTAATTTCATTTTGTCAAGTCCGATGACCCAAAGATGGGGTGTGCACCCAACTCTTATCAATTTATTACAGCAAAATAATAAAATGTACCAGATTTTACTAGAAATATATAATTAGGAGGGGAAAAATACACCTTACGTTTTAGGTTTCCGTCAGTGTAAAAACATTGCTTTACAGTCACCGATGAGGTCATTACAAATCCTTCAGCAGACATTTAATTAGTTGTGTTTCTTATCTACATGCATTAATCTTTCCTCTTTCTTTTGGATAATTTTTTTTTTTTTTTTGAGATGGAATCTCTCTGTCACCCAAGCTGGAGTGCAGTGGTGTGATCTCAGCTCACTGCAACTTTTTTTTTTTTTTTTTTTGAGATGGAATCTCTCTGTCACCCAAGCTGGAGTGCAGTGGTGTGATCTCAGCTCACTGCAACCTCCACCTCCCGGGTTCAAGTGATTCTCCTGCCTCAGCCTCCCGAGTAGCTGGGATTACAGGTGCGCCACCACGCCCAGCTAATTTTTGTATTATTAGTAGAGACGGGCTTTCACCACATTGACCAGGCTGGTCTTGAACTCCTGACCTGAAGTGATCCTCCTTCCTTGGTCTCCCAAACTGCTGAGATTATGCGCGTGAGCCACCACACCTGGCCTCTTTTGGGTTACTTTTAATGGTAGTGTGTAATTTTTTCCCTGCGCTTTCCCCCCATCATAATACACATGCTAATTGATTGAACAGAACAGAAAGTTATCTATATAAACTAGGAAAAGTGGATCTCCCTCCCACTACCCTGACCCTGAGGTCCCCTCTCTACATTCATGTTTAAGTCTTTAAAGATGCAATGTTTAGCTAGTGCTATGTCTAAGAAAACAAAATCACATTTCTATTTTTAAAAATCTGAAGTCAGTTCAATTTATTTTGCTGCTTCTCAGTCATTTTAATTCACTCCAGTTAGCACTCAGTGATCCCTTGGGGCCTGATACCAGGTGGGCTTTCAAGGAAAAGGTCTGCAGTCCAAACTGCCAGCCCAGGAGGTTGACTCTTCACCCTCATTCCCCACCATAGCCAGCCTGTTCTGTTCTACCCTAATTCTTGTTTAGGAGGAAGCATCTTTAGGGAGCTCCTTTCAGCAATAGGATTCCAGGATTCGAGACAAGTTGCGTAAACATTCTCTAGTTGGATGCAGCCCTTTCCGTCTAAGAAAATCAAAATAATTTACCATAATCTACTATCCTGCATTTTAAATCACATACAGTCTTGAATTGGAGGAAGGGTAGCCCCTCCATGAGAGGTGCAAAATTGTATTTCCTAAAAGTCTGATAGTGAGCTGGGTGACAAGGCAGGATGACAGACTACAAGGACTTGAAGAGTTGTGTCTTACTTTTCAGTCACAGAGCTTGGTTTAATGCCAGGCACATTGTAGATCCTGCTAAATATCCATTGAATAAAATGAACAAGACTTCGGATGCATCAAGCGCATCCAGATTTAATTCAGATTTTTGCCACAAGACTCAAGCTTGGTTTTCATGATGTTGACTCCTGAGTTTTACTATATCCTCTGGAGTTCTGGAACCTGTCTGTTACTTGGAGAGAACTTTTCTCCCTCCTTTTATCGCCTATCAACATGTATTTAGCACTTAAGAGGTTTAAACTATTAACTTTTCATGTTATATATCTTGCAACCAGGTTTAAGGACCTTTGGTTCTTAGAAGAATAAATGCCTTGCACACAGCAAAATAATTATTTAATTTTTTATAACAATAAAGGGCAAAACATAATTCCTATGTTTTCTTTGGTTAGAGATTGTGATTACTTTTTCTTTCCTTTAATTTGGTCTATATTGAATCAGTTTGCATTTTTCTGTATCCTTAGAGATGTTTCACATGTTTTCCCAAAATAAAAGATCCAGTCTTTTTCAATATCTATCCCCGCTCCCACCACATGACCCCTTATATAGGTGCACACAAAGGGGCCCTCATTTAAATCATGGCTAATGGATTGATTATTGTGGATTGTAATCCAACTCTCCACAAACCTGATCCTTAAAAACATTCCGGTTGTCCCATGTTGCCAACCATCTGACTAGATTGACTTGCTACAGATTTTCACCTTTCAGTTCCTCAGAGAAGAATCACCAACTCATACTGGGTATCTGGGTATCTGAAGCACCCATTAAACCTGTTGGATGGATGCATGCATGGACAAATGAATGGGTGGATGGACTGTGTACTTGGCCATTCTAACCAAGACAGGTCTGTCTTTAATACATTTTCCCAAGAATTTTTATAAGACCAAAGTTGGAAAGAGCCCCGAGATTGATCTATTACAATCTGGATAGGACCCAGGAATCTTCTTTACAATCTCCCTATTTAACCCAGTCCAAAGTCCATGAGCTGAAACTTAGTGTCTGCTGATCTACCTGGCTTCTTTTTCTGTTAGCCTCCTTGCCTTTCTTTCTGTGCGTTTTTTGAATCTTTTGACAGAGCAAAGGGAACATGGCTCCCACTCTGGGAAGGGCTTTAGTTGAAACAAATTATTCATGTAGAGAAAAACGAGCAAATACTAATTAGGAGAGTGACAGAATCTTCCCCTAAAATTTACACACACACACTCACACACACACACACTCTCTCTCTCTCTCTCTCTCTCTCTCTCTCTCTCACACACACACACACACACACGCACAATAAGACAATAAGTGGTTCCTGGGCAGAAAGCTAGGAGGGTTAGTTGGCTTAGCCCTCCAGTCTAGTCCCCCACCTCCCCAAGCCCCTACAGATGGACAACAGGGGCACTCCCCGTTCTTCCCAGCCTGAAGCCCTACTCACTGTAGATGGTCTGATGGGGTGCGCCATCCACATGGCCATTCTTGTGGATCTGCAGGTGGTAGCTGTTCCTGGCTGTGGCTGTGTACAGGTGGATCAGGCCACCCCAGCTGGAGGCAAGCAGTGGGGAGGCGTTGGGATAGGCTCTGAGGACGCTCATGCTGCAGACGCTGCACAAGGCACAGACCCAGAGCCTGAGGCGGGCCCCCGACATCGTGCTCTGCTCTGAGTGGCTGGAGCTGAGATTGAAACCTGACACTCCTGTCGGGCCTCTCCTGGCCCAGGCCTCGCTGGCCCTTTCCTTCTCCCTTGCAAGTAGCTGGTGTGAGGATCCTAGACTGGATTCCCTCCTTTTTGCCATCAGACTTTTAAAGGGTAGCAGTGTGACATCAAACAGGAAAAACTCCACTGTCCACATCCTCTGTGTTGTAATCAGCCCATTGAAAGAAAGTGCAAAGACCCCGGAGGCACACGGAAGGCACGTCGGTTCCAGACACACACACCCCTCAATTTCAAGCCAACGCTCCAAAAAATGAATGACGTGTGGGCAAAAGTTATCTGCCACTCTGGGCTGTCTGTTGACCTGTCCCACTTCCATCAGGAAATGTGAAGGCAGCCAGCGGTTCCCAAAAAAAAATCCAGCTTCAGTCAAGCAGTCAACCGACTCTTAGGCAATTAATCTCCCGTCGAGTGTACTTATTTTGGTTTTCTTTAAATTCCAATCAGCAAGTATGTATCCCGTGCTTAATCTGTGAGCAGCATCTGGTGGGTAGCTTGCAGGATATAGAGATACATGACACCATCAGGAGGATGCATCCTTTGAGACCCCCCCACTTCATGAAAGATGGGAGCTGGGAGCAGGGGCACAAAAACCAAAGTAGCCATTTTGGGAAGATTTTGAAATGGAAGGAAAAGAAACAAGGCCTCAAGGTCACCGAAAGTGCCAAGGTCCGCTTTCTCAGTTGCCCTGGTTTGGACTATCGAGAGCAATTAAACTCATAGTCTCTCCAATAGTAAGGAGACCCATTCAGAGGCCTCATGGGGGTTAGAAAGGCTGCTGGCTGCGCATCGGGGATCTGAGCCTCAGGACAGGGTGTCCCCACACTTAGTGTCTGTCCATGAGTGCTCAGCTTAGCACTGGATGCCCGCCTGCAGGTGATGTTTAGAGTGCGCCCTCCGGGAAGCTACACCTGATGTCGGGGAAATAGTCCTGGCACATACAGTCTAAAAGGGAGCAAGGTACTGAAACACACATCTGAAAAAAACACACAAGGAGACTGCTACTCTTCTAATTTCCCATGTACTGAGTACATGCCATGTCCAGGCATCAAGCTAGAAATCATGTACAGGTCGATACTGGAGACAGCAAGATGTGATTCCAATCTCAAGGAGCTCAAATCGAATGGAGGAGGCGGATAAAAATAAGTAACCGTAATACAAAATGAGTGCAAGCCTACAGGTATAGACAGAAAGGGATGGCATTTGTTACCTTACATTTACAGCTTTTTAAAAATAGTTTACAAAGCATTTTCACATCTGTTAGCTCCTTTGAACCTCACTGCCGCTCTGTGAGACAGGCACACCATGCATTACCAAGATTTTAATACTTTACATGAAGAAATGGAGATCTTAGTGTTTGCATGTCCAAAGGCACAAAGCAAATAAATGGTAGAGCCAGGACAAAGGCGTCGCGTTCCCTAGGCTGCTTCTCCACAGAATCACAGCAACAACTAACACTCGTGGAGAGCGTACTCCTCCGCTTCCTGCTCCAAGTGGTTTACTGGTGGTAACCCATTTCATCTCCAGAATAACTCTTTGAGGTGATGCTGTTATTTTCTTTATATAGATCAGGAAACTGATGCACACAGTTTAATCAACTTGCCTAGCGATAGAAAGCTAACATGTGGAAGAGTTCCAAACCCATGCAACATGTTAGAGCCAGAGCCAGGAGAGCTGGGAGCTTGGTAAGAAAGTACAGGCGGCAAAACACTCCTCTGTGATTCTCCAAAAACCCAGGCTTTTGCCCAGGATGACGCTCTGGGACACATGGTGCTTGTCTCCCCAGGGTTGAATGGAAGAAGCGTGGCATTGAATGTTTACATGTAAAACAGTCTTCTTTACTAATGGCCACGGAACGGATTATAAATACAGTGGCACATCTTAGCTACTTGAAGAAATAGCTAGCTTTCAGAATTGAGATGCAAATCGCTTAGGAACATTTGCCCTGCGTTTCTCCTTCTGGTTGTGGAAGGTAAGGAGATGGGAAGTAACTGTAAAGCAATCAGCAGCAATTGAGAACCTTCTCTGTGTAAGAGATGAAAGGGAGGAAGTGGCACTACAAAGGCAGGACTAACTTCTCTAGGGGCTTGCAGTGTAACTGGGCAGGAAACATCTTTGTTCAATACAAGGCACTGTGTGGGAGGAGCTTAATTACTAGGGCCAAATTAGTGAAGACGTGGTACTATATTTATAAAACGTTCTGTGGCCATTACTAAATAAGCCTGCTTTATGCATTAACGTTTAATGTCATACATCTTCTAAACAATCCTGGGGAAAGAAGAACCATGTATCCTAGAGATTCACTCTGGGTAAAGGCTTGGGCTTAGGAGAGAGTCACAGAGTCGTGCTTTGCTGCCTGCACTTTCCTATTAATCTCCTTCACAAAAAATAAAGGTTGGCCGGGTGTGGTGACTCACACCTGAAATCCCAGCACTTTGGGAGGCCGAAGTGAGCGGATCACTTGAGGCCAGGAGTTCAAGACTAGCCTGGCCAACGTGGTGAAACCCCGTCTAAACCCCATTTAGTAGGAACCCTGTCTCTACTAAAAATACAAAAAATTAGCTGGGCGTGGTGGCGCACACCTGTAATCTCAGCTACTTGAGAGGCCGAGGCAGGAGAATCGCTTGAACTGGGAGGTGAAGTGTGTAGTGAGTGGAGATTGCGCCACTGCACTCCAGCCTGGGAGGCAGGGTGAGGCTCTGTCTCAAAAAAAAAAAAAAAATTAAAAACCAACAAAACAAAACAGAAGAAAGGTCATGGTGGGTGGACGTTGTGGTCAAGGAGGGCTTTGAGGAAAGGAGAGAATTGAGGGAGCTTTGTAGGGTGCACAGGGAAGGGTTTTCTCCAGCACCTGCCAAGGCCTGATGGAGAGGGAGCGTAGGTGTCTCGGGATGAGTCCACAGTCATTGGGTCATTTGCTTAGCTCCTGGAGGGACTGGGGAAGGGCTCCTCCTCGGTTACCTCAGCTTGTCTTGTTAGAAAAGAGAGCCCCGTGCCGGCTTACCCATGTCCAGCGGCTCCCTCCAAGAAGCCCTGAGTGCTTAGCATCTGGCTCTAACGGCAGAGTACAGCCCAGAGGAGTAGATTTATTTCTAAGGAGGATGGGAGGAGAAGCTGCATTTCCCACTTGGAGAGAGTAAAGGAAGGTGTAAGAATCTCAGACTAATTCTCCCCATTTGAGATAGGGAAACACTGAGAGCGGAGACGAAGATTTGCCCATCGGAACACGTAGATGGCAGAACGTCCAGCTCCTGGCTGAACTCCCTACCGGTGGCTTCCAAATCTGGCTGCTCACTGGAATTACCTGTGGAGCTTTAAAGCCATAATTGCCCCAGGACTAATCTTAGGCCTACTAACTCTGCAGGAGCAAAGGCAAGGTATTTGTACTTTATTCAAAGCCACCCTGGAGATTCTAATCCTCCACACCAGATGTGGCTGGTACTAAAGTACTTATCAATAAACAGGCTTTGAGCGCCAACCGCACATCAAGCACTGGAAATAGTATACAGAGACCGAGCCCCGCTTCAGTGGCTGGCTCCACTTTCCGTTCCCTTCTAGGACGTCCAGCCTAACTGCAGCTCAAGATGTAAATGGGCCTTTCTAGGCAATTTAGTACTGGATGCTAAATCAGTACCCTGTGCTGGCAGGCAGCCTTTTCCTTGAGCCCAGTGTGTGGTCTCCTCTGAAGCTTCAGTGGGTAAGAGAAGGGAGAGGCCAGGAGATGTCGGTTGCTGTCCTTTGCACCTAGAGGGCACTCCTTCGTCACAGTTCAGGTCCAAGGGTCTGGGAACCAGTGTGACCTTAGGAGCCCAAAGAGGAACACAGATACCAGATGTGAGCAGGAAGCCCAGGGAGGAGGCCCCGGGTTTGTGCTGATTAGATGTCACTGTCCTTGGTTCCCAGGTAGCTACCGGAACACAGCAGATAGGCTGGTCCCATGGCAGGCAGGGAAACCTGCTATCTCCAGCCTGGCTTGGAAGCCCCTTCTCTGGCATCAAGAGAATTTGCTCCAGGAGCTGTGTGGAAGCTTCCAGTCTAGTCTCTGCCTTTACACTCATAGAGTCAAGGCTCTTAGTATAGATAAGGGCCTTGCAGTGAGTGGAGATCATGCTGCTGCACTCCAGAATGGGTGACAAGGTGAGGCTCTGTCTCAAACAACAACAAAAAACCCAACAAAACAAAACAATAAAAGAAAGATCATGGTGGGTGGACGCTGTGGTCAAGGAGGGCTTTGACCTCTTTTCCGGCCGGGAATGGTGGCTCATCCCTGTAATCCCAGCACTTTGAGAGGCTGAGGCAGGCGGATTGCTGGAGCCCAGGAGTTTGAGACCAGCCTGGGCAATGTGGTGAAACCCCGTCTCTAC
>NW_016107502.1:1619508-1626097 GCF_001604975.1 Cebus imitator
AAAGAAAGAAAAGAAAAAGAAAAAAATAATTTTATTCCTTCAAGTTTATTACTTTCCTTCATTTCCTGACTTTTTTTTTTTTTTGAGACAGAATTTCACTTCCGTTACCCTGGCTGGAGTGCAATGATGAGGCAATCTTGGCTCATCGCAAACTCCACCTCCTGGGTTCAAGCAATTCTCCTGCCTCAGTCTCCTGAGTAGATGGTATTACAGGAATGTGCCACCATGCCCAGCTAATTTTGTATTTTTAGTAGAGATGGGGTTTCTCCATGTTGGTCAGGCTGGTCTCAAACTCCCAACCTCAGCTGATCCACTGGCCTCAGTCTCCCAAAGTGTTGGGATTACAGGTGTGAGCTACTCCGCCCCGCCTCTCCTGACTTCTTTTTATCAGCATCTGTTCTGCAAAGGTACTGAAGAAGATTATCTCACCCAGGTCATATTCACTCAATGTAAAGACTTGACAATAATTTTCAAACAATAACATCGGTTTCATTGTCCTTAGCTGTGGGGAAAAAATGTGGGAGGAATCAAGGAAAAAGAAACGCTGGGAGATGGGAGAGAGGGTGGTCTCCGGGTGGCTTGCAGCTTTCTTTTCTTTTTGAGACCCTGGAAGGACCTGGCAGACCTCTGCTTCCTGTCCCTCCCTCCTCCTGAGTCTGTCGCCACCATTTCGGTAACGACGTCCCTGCCCTCTTGCTTTCTCAGAGACCTCCAGTCTTCAGGCAGATAGATATCTAAGCCATCCAGAACAAATGGTTGTTTTTGTTATGTCTTCTTGAAGTTCTCTGGAGAGGTGCTATTCCTGTGTCTTATCTGAAAATACCATCCCAGTGTCATCTTGACAGCCAAAACATGCTTCCCTGTAGCCAATCTGATTCTCTCTTGCATCCACTCAATCAACACGTAACCTTTTATGGAAAACCTGTTATATGGCTACTACCTTGCAAGAAATCTTTAGAGAAGTCTGAGAATGAAAAGGTACAGTCCTGATCTTCAGGAAGTTTGCAGTTTACTAGGCAGAATATTCTTTGCATTTTTCCGGCACTTCACAGCCCATAAAGTACATTCACATCTATTGTCTCTTCTGATGCTCAAAATAGACCTGTGGGCTGGGCTGGGAGGTGTCGGGGACGACTTTCCCAGGAGCATCCTGGCTCTTGACACGCAAATTCCATATAGCAGGAATTTAAAGAAAAGAGAGGAAAAAAGCTTTATTTTTAAAAACCTGTTTTTATTAAAAAGTACATCAATGCAGAAATGTGTGAAGTAGAAAGTGAACATCCAGTTTAGTTTGTACCCTCTAGAAGTAAAATGTTATCAAAGGCAAAATATTATAGGTTTAGGGCATATATATATAAAATGTACATGATATTTAATATAATAAAATACATTAATATATTATTAATAATGCATTAATAATATATGTTGATAAAATATGTCATATCAAAAAATATTTAATAAAATATGTATATATTTCTAATATATTAGAAATATATATCTAATATATTTCTTTAATATTAACATTAGATATTAACATTAAAGTGCATATTACATATATTTAAGGATATATTTAAATATGTACTTTTATTTTAAAATTTAAAAAATATTTTGCATCTATCAGCCAGGAAAATATTCACTTTTAAAAGACAAAATTGAGGGCATATTATATAAGCCCACTTTGTCCATTAAAGTCTATTTTGACCACCTTTCCAGGTCAGTATGCATATCTTTACCTCTTTCTTTTTAATTATTTCATTCCATTGTATTTGAGAGTGGTCAACTCTTCTGAAAGCTTCACTTCCTTCCAAGCTCTGCCCCTGAGACTTTGCAGTGGCTCTGAAGGCCACAGGAATTTATATTTGCACGTATGTGTATATACACATACACACCCATTATAGACATGCGCATACATACATATATACAGATACATACACACATATACGCATAATAATGGCCCTGCATGGGATGGCACTGGTGTCTGGGGTTACCACAGTTCTCTGCCATTTCAACAACTTACCCCGTTAGTCTAGGACTCATCCCTCCTACAGAATCAACCTCCAATTCCCTTCTTTCCCTTCAAATGACATCTTCCAATTTCTCCTCCCCAAGACAAAATTTCCAGCTTGTTTTTGTCATGGCAGTCTTTCCAAAATAAAGGCCTACAGGAGAGATTGTCTTTAGGGCAGCTCTTATCCAATACCCTGGGGAAGGGAGCCCGGAACTCCAGCAATGGGGGGACATCAAGGCTTGGAAAGGGCCTCGAATTCACAGAAAATGTGGAGGTGCTCCTCCACGGTTCAGCTGGGATGGTTTTCACTCCTGCCACTGTGGCCAAAAAATCTCCACACTTCCAGCGATCTCACAAAGACCACTGATAGCTGGTAATGACTGCCAATGACCAGGTGACAAGGATGGGCATAGAAGTGCGTTTTACTGAAGCCTTTGGAAAATAAGCCTCGATTTTCAAACGTGTAATATAAAACTTTGCACCCTATTTTGGACTTAATACAGAGCGTAAAGTTTTCATAAGAACAGGAAATGTTTGAGAATATTTAAATATGCATATCTGAGTGTTGATTTACTTAAGTTTAAAGTTGTTCAAGAGTATGAAACAGCTATGCTGAGCACAAGAATTCTGAAGAGAGAGGGTAAGTGAAAGGAAACTGATGCAAAAACGATGCAAAAAGAATGGCTGGATAAGAAAGAATGAATTCATGGGCCGGGCGCGGTGGCTCAAGCCTGTAATCCTAGCACTTTGGGAGGCCGAGGCGGGTGGATCACAAGGTCAAGAGATCGAGACCATCCTGGTCAACATGGTGAAACCCCGTCTCTACTACAAATACAAAAATTCAGCTGGGCATGGTGGCGTGTGCCTGTAATCCCAGCTACTCAGGAGGCTGAGGCAGGAGAATTGCCTGAACCCAGGAGGCGGAGGTTGCGGTGAGCCGAGATCGCGCCATTGCACTCCAGCCTGGGTAACAAGAGCGAAACTCCGTCTCAAAAAAAAAACAAAAAACAAAAAACAAAACAAACAAACAAAAAAGAATGAATTCACGTCTGTTGCAGCAACATGGATGCAGCTGGAGGCCATTATCCTAAACAAACTAATGCAGAAACAGAAAACCAAAGACCACATGTTCTCACTTATAAGAGCGAGCTAAACATTGGGTACACATGGACATAAGACAGGAACAACAGACTCTGGGGACTACGAGAAGGGGAGGGTAGGAGGGAGGAAAGGGCTGAAAAACTACCTACTGGGTACTAGGCTCACTACCTACTGGGTACTAGGCTCACTACCTGGGTGAGGGGTTCAATCATTCCCAAACCTCAGCCTCACACAATGTGACCTTGTAACAAACCTACACAGGAACCTTCTGATTCTAAAATAAAAGTCGAAAAAAAAAAAGGTGGGGGGAATGGCTGGAAACCAGCAGAAACAGAAAAACCAAAGGGCTAATTAACAGCAGGTGCAGATGAGAGAAGTCAGCCAGGAGCTAATTACGTTAGCCAATGACATAATTACAGCCAAGAGCATCGCTGGCAAGTGCCCTGCACAATGAGCATGGCCCTATAAGATGTTAGGGGCTGAGGCTGATAGGCCGAAACGCTGTAGGCTGTCATCAGTGAGTAGTTAGCTACTGCTTGGTCCACTGCCTGAGACAGCTGCACAATGAGGGGAACAGAGCACGGGGAGGAGACACAAAGGCAAGGACTGGAGCACAGGGATGTTTGGAGCAGTAGCATGCTTCTCTGTACGATGCTGCGGGTACATGGCACAAAGCATTTGTCAAAACCCGTAGAACTGTATGACCCAAAGAGTAGACCCTCATGCAAACGGTGGACTTTAGTTAATAATAATGTTTCAATAGTGTTTCATCAGTGAGAACAAATGCACCACGCTGATGCAAGATGTTAATAGGGGAAACTGTGTGTGTGCAGAGTGGGGAGAAGGAATACATAGGACTTCACACTCTCTCCTTAACTTTCCTGTAAACCTGTAACTGCTCTGAAAAATAGTCTATCAAAAAAATGAGAGCAAAATGGTGGGCACAATAAGCAAAATGGTGTTTGCCCAATAGGTGTTCAAAATTTCATCCCTGCCTGGAGCCATTCATTCCAGGATCAGATCAGTGAGATGTGCTAAAATAACAATTTCACTGTGCACAGCCAGGTACCTTTCATTCCTTTAAAACAAGACAAAAGAAAATTTCTCACCCATCCCTCTCACGGGGGTCAGCTTCCCTGTCAGAATTGGAGCTCATTTTTTTGGTTTAGATCTGTATGTGCAGTCTTAGGCAAGTTACTGCCCTCTTGCACTTGCTCTCTCAGCTTTGCATTGGGAACGTGGGACATGAGGATGAGACCACCTGTAAAGTTCCTCTCAGCTGCTGCAGTCTGGAGGTAGAATGCTGCCTCGTCACCCAGCTTCCCCAATCCATTTGCTTTATCACCTGCTACACTTGACCATCTACACGGGAGTTACCCACCTTGTCCATGACTACTGGAAGTGTTCACATTCCCTGCTGGTAGATTTGTTTCTCTCTCTCTGCTTTGCTTCAAATGTCCACACTAGATTAGGGATAAATTTAAGGAAGGCATATTCCTTTAATCCAATATATAGTATTAGATTACATATTTTTATAATGTAATATGACAGGTACCTATCATAGCTCAACAGATTTCCTCAACAGCAAATCTAAATATATACATAGAACCTTCACCCTGCTTCCCAAAAGGAAATACAAATGGCTTCCGTAATATTATGAAATCCATGGTCTTGCTATCTCAACTTTGGTGCCCATGACCAGAAGCTCATTTTGCCAGGATAAAAAGCTATTAAAGCACCTCAGATGCCCTCAGCTGGGGAACCCTAGAAAACTGAAGGTCATAGCAGAACTTGAGAGCAAAGGCCGTTGAAGCCGAGGCCAGTGATCAATAACTGCAGCCTCAACTCCCTTTTCCTTCCCTCTCACCCCTCACCCCCTCACCCCCTCCTCTTTTCCGCCAACACACTCTTCTTCCTGGAAACCCTCTCCTGGCTTCCACCGCTACAGCTTGTAGGAGATAAGACATGTGTCTCACGGGTGGGGGAGGCCAAGCCTTTGTGAGTGATTTCACAAAAGGTTCACATTGGGTGATAAGAACAGGGTTATGACTGTTTTACTTAGAGCTAAGCCAGGGAAGTCAGATTTGGGGAGAGGATGGGAAGAAGGGGCCAGTTTCGAAGGAAGGTTTCTCAGTGGAAGATTTGTTCATTTGTTCCCTCCCTCCCAAAACCCTACAGATATTCTGACTTCCTTAACTCTCCTTTCTTTCTCTTCTCCGTCACTCTTTACCCTCCAAGAAAAATGTATCTTTACTTTATATTAGAATGGTGCTTTTTAACTTTTCAAAATATTTTGTAATGGTTGTCTCATAGAAACAGTTAGTCGGACAGGCACTTCCCCCAAACTGCTATTCCTACAGGTCGTTGTGAAGCCAAGGCTCCCTTTGGCTGGCCACACTAGGGCATTCATGGTACTTACTGGAGGAACCAAGAGCCCCAGCCTCCCTGTTCCCACCCAGAGCCCCCCACATGTCTTTGGGCCTTTCCCAGTCAGAACCCCACCAGTGTTCTAAACTTGGGAGACTTGCATCCCCTTCCTCTGTTTCTCTCTTTCCTTTCTTGCCAATGCCCTGTAACCGAAGTGACCCAGGATTCTCTTCTCCCCACCCTCCTCTTTATATGAGCCATGAAAACAGAATCTGACAGTTGGGCATGGGGAACCCTGGGGGATCATCATCCTAACCTGTTTTCATTAGGTCGGTGCAAAAGTAATTGTGGTTTTTGTCATTACTTTGAATTAACTATTTTTAATTTCCCATTACTTTTAATTAAAGAAAATTAATTAATTAAAAGGGTACAGTGGTTCACACCTGTAATCCCAGCACTTTGGGAGGCTGAGGTGGGTTAGGTGTTCGAGACCAGCCTGGCCAACGTGGTGAAGCCCTTGTCTCTACCAAAAATACAAAAATTAGCTAGGCATGGTGTGTGTGCCTGTAAGCTCCAGGCATGAGGAGCTCCAGGCATGGAAGGCTGAGGCACTAGAATTGCTTGTACTTGGGAGGAGCAGGTTGCGTGGGCTGACATCAGGCCAATGCGCTCCAGCCTGGGCGGCCGAGCAACATTGTCTCAAAAAAAAAAAAAAGTAATGGCAAAAACTGCAACTTTTGCAGTGACTAATGCAAGAGGGGAACTGAGCTCTCCAGAGTGATTTGCTCAAGGTTACACGGCCAAGTTGAGGGCAGAGCTTAGAACTGGAATTGGGTTTCTGACCCTGAGCACAGAGGCCCTTCCAACAGCCCTCACTACAGTCATTCATTTGAACACACTCACTGGAAGGGAATCAGCCACCTGGGCTTTGAGTCTGCCTCAGGACTAGCAGGTGCCTTTTTGTCTGCCCCATACAGGTATCTCAGCCCTCATCTGTGCCACTTAGAATATGGGTGCTGTGGGCTGGGCGCGGTGGCTCACAACTGTAATCCCAGCACTTTAGGAGGCCAAGGTGGGCAGATCATGAGGTCAGGAGATGCAGACCATCCTGGC
>NW_016107502.1:1626572-1656602 GCF_001604975.1 Cebus imitator
AAAAAAAAAAAAAAAAAAAAAAAAAAAAAAATATATATATATATATAAAATAATATGGGTGCTGTGGAGATCATGGAAGCTGCATTGAGGAGCCCTTTGCACACACACCCTTCCTGGCCTCCTTAGTCCTAGCACTGCCCAGGGAGCAGTGAAGCTTGACTTCCCATAACTTCATTGGCCCTCTTCTCAGGGACATGAACTCCTTTTAGTGCCTATGGGGAAGGTTTTGGAATGATTCCTCGCACAATCGTTTTGTCTCCAGCCCTGGTCATTCCTGTACTAACTCACATCACGCAGCAGCAAGAGCCAAGACAGGAGTCCTGGAGGCCGCCTTCACCCTCCCCTCTGTAGGTCTCATGTCTAGCCTTTGTTGAGTACAGGGATTCAACTGGCAGAGGAGGTGCTCCTTCAGGCAGGTCCAGCTCTGAAACCTGTGTGCCTCAGCCTCCCATCACGGCTGCATTAACCATTATCTCAGCATGATCATCTCCAGACTTAGAAATCGGGCTTTTAGAGTTAAAAAAATATATGTAGCCTTCTTCACAGATGTCTAAGAATTTGCGTCTTGGTTGAGGCATTCCAACAGTCTCTAGGGACCTCTATTATCCTCAGACTAATCTCACTTTTTCTGGGGGTATTATTATTATTATGATTTTATTTATTTATTTGAGAAAGAATCTCGCTCTGTCACCAGGCTGGAATGCAGTGGTGCAATCTCGGCTCACTGCAATCTCCACCTCCCGGGTTCAAGCGATTCTCCTGCCTCAGCCTCCCGAGTAGCTGGGATTACAGGCGTATACTGCCACACCCAGCTAATTTTTGTCTTTTTAGGGGAGATGGGGTTTCATCATGTTGACCAAGATGGTCTCAATCTCCTGATCTTGTGATCCACCCGCCTCGGCCTCCCAAAGTGCTGAGATTACAGGCGTGAGCCACTGGGCCTGGCAAATCCTCTATTATTTTTAATTCTAAGGTAGAGTTTCCTGAAGTGTATGTCCTGGAAGTCGCCACGGGGGTAAGAGATGCATAGAGGCAGTGACTCTGTCAGCCTGCAGCTGCTGGAATCTGGGTCTGATGGATTGCCTCTGGAGTCTGGAGTAGGCTCTGTACCCTAAAAGTATTCTCATTTTCTATGTGGGCCATGATGTGAAAAGATTGGAAAGTTGTTGAACCAAGGTCCATATACTAGATACAGCGGAATAACAATCACAATGGCAAAGTGCTTTTGTAGACCCACTCTGGCCTATGTATAACCCCATGACTCAGGCCAGGGCAGTATCATACCATGGCATGTTTAAGTGACGTGTCCAAGATGACGTGTCACTGAAGCCGGGACCAGATCCTGCACCACCAGCCCTGTGCAATGACATTCTTTACATTTGCAAATCACTTTCCTAACTATACACTTTTTACAGAGCATTCTCATAGGCATTCTCTTATTCCATCTTTCCCAAACCCCATGAGATATGAAGAATCCTCATCTTCCATTTGAAGAAACGGAGGTGCAATCTGTGGCTTGCCTAAGACCATGCACCTAGTATGTGGCAGAACTGGGAGTCAAATCCAGGTTTTATTCTGAATGCAGATCTTTGTCGATGGCACCACAGCCCTCTTCTATGAATGTTCCTGTTTTCAAGAACATATCTTCAGGACTGAAGCCACCAGGATGGGCACATGGTGGGCCAAGGGCAGGGACTGGGGGAGGGCGGGGAACTTGGTACATGAGGAACAAGTTCTATCCCGGAGAGATCTGGTATTTCTTTTCTAGGTGGGGGACGAAGGAGCAATGTTAGAGCCTTTGGTTCCTCTGCCTGCAGGGCTCAGCCAGGCTGCTGTCTACTCCTGTGCGCCCACTCAGTTCCTTCATCCCAAACCAGAGGGAAGGCAGTCATGCTTCCAAGGCTGGGATTCTGCCCAAGGAAGGAACAATGGAAACTCGGGACTGCAGAGGAGCAGCCGTGTGCGTGTGTGTGTGTGTGTGTGTGTGTGTGTGTGTGTGTATCCACACAGGCTGTCCAATCTGATTGGTGTTCAAAGGCTGCCCTAGAGGACCCAGCCCACCCTCTCAGGATGCCTGGGGCTTGTCACGCAGCCCACGTCAAGGAGCAGACATCCTGGTTCCCACTCACCTCGCTGGAGCCGGTGACCCAGGCCAGCCCACCACGCTTGGGACTCTGCACATCCGGACTGGTGTTATCTCAGGATCCTGGGACTCCGTGGCTCCCCTGCCCTGACTCCTCCCTGCCCTGTGGACACGTAGCCACCACACACTTCTCAGAGGGCTATTTCTAGCCGAGGGGCCGGTCTTTCAGCCCCAGCCTGTCAGCTCCGGCCGTTTGTGTGCTGCAGCTGGGACGGGCGACCTGACACGTTGTGGGTTCAGCAGAATGCAGGATGTGGGGGCTTCCGGAGGCAGCATCCCCTCAGCCTGCTGGAGGTCAGGGTTGCTGAGATGTGGGGGTGGGGGACAGACAGGATGCTCCTGCCGCGTGCTCAGGAGGAGCTGGGTGTCTACGGGAGACGCTAGACCTCAGCCTCCTCACACCTCCAGCGGGTCTCTGGCCCTCAGCAGCCCTTTTCCTGGCAAGAATCATCTATTTGTCTTTAGTAGAGCAGATGGTGAACAGCCCTGGGGTTGAATGCAGGCCTTGGGGTTGGCTCAGAAGTCAAACCATGCCCCGTACCAGTCGTACCATCTTTGTCAACTCATCTTGCTTCTCCGAGCCTCAGTTTCCTCATCTGTGGTAAAGGGAATAATAGTACCTGCCTTGTGCTGTTGATAGGATTCAATAATATGACACATATAATGCTTCATCTTGTGAGAAGTGCTCACGGAAACCTGCTGGGTGTGTGCTCAATGTTTATTGTTTTTGTTGCTGTTGCTGTTGTTACCGTCCGTTTTCTAAACCCCAACCTCCGATCACAAATTCAACTCATTCCAACAAGGCTCTCACCTCCCAGCAGGATTTCCCACAGGCCATCAGAATCACTGCTATTTCAGATGCCTGGCATATTTTAGGTGCTTTGTAAGTTTTCACCGAATGAAGGAATAAATTTTTCCCTTAGTTTGATATGCTGAAAAGAACACTGAAGTTGCAATTAAAACAAAAACCAAAAACAAAACCTTGGTTAGTCCCGAGCCATGTCACTTGGCCAGTGTCGTGATGTGGCAGAGGAAGATCGCTCAGTGTCCCTAAGTTCCCCAGCTGTCACCTAAGGTCCTGGCTCCCACCCAGCCTCTTTCCTGGTCAGGAGGACAAATTCGTTCCAGGTTGGCACTGCTGTGTAAACCATACAGGGCTGTGCAGTTCAGGTTATTTCTTTGTCTTCAGCTGTTTCATGTTTCAGATTCCCACTCCAGAAAAAGATCTGTTTTATTTAACTTCCTTTCACATTGCCATGTTCTCCACCAGCACTGAGGTTTACCTTCATGGTGCCACAATCTCTTTGGTCTTTTTAATTCTCTCCCTCAAAACATAGGGCTCCTTTCCTTCCAAACTGAAGGAACTGAGCCAACTGACCTGTTAAGGAAGCCTTTCCCCAGCAGCTTCACCCAAATCCAAGAACTCCATCTAACCCATCACCCAATCACCCAACGCTCCCTGTACAGAGAGAGGCATTGGGAATGACGTACTCTTTTCCTCTGGGTGTACTCTCGCATTTTTGAGGAATTAATTCACTTATTCCCCATAGCTTTACGGTAATCATCTGGGCACTTCCCACACTCCCTTGGTGTCTTTCTAGGCAAAGTCACGTGATCTTGCTTGACGCTCACAACTCTCTGAGTGAAGCCAGCCTGGTCTTATTGCCTTTATCTTGTAGCTGAGGTCATGGACACCTAAAAAGGGTTATTACGGCTCGCCCATCGAGACACTGAGCAAGGGCACCAAGCACCGGCCCCAGAAGGTGGGCGCCTACTGCAGCTACATCCAGGGCCAAGTTCCGCAGTGCCGGCCAAGGCCGTGTCCCTGGGGCTGGCACCCGGGGGGCTGGCACCCGGGGTCCTGGCCGGGGTCGTCTGCAGTGGGGGGTGGGGAGAGGAGCCAGGGCCTGAGGCTGGCGGGGCAGCCAACAGTGGTGAGCGGCCTCTGGCAGCCAGCCCGCCATGGAGGCACCGAGAAGGCCCACAAGCACCGGCACATCCACACGTTGTAAGGCCGACAAGCCCGCCCCCCAGTTGCCTCTGCAGCCCGGGGAGCGGGGACGCGAGGAGACCAAGAATCTACAGCAGAAGCTGGAGGAGGTTCCGCCACCCCCACCCGAGTCCCGCTGGTCTCCCCGCTGGTGCCCGGCCCCCCGCAGACAGCACTTGTCAAGTTCGTGGCAACATCTACACCCTCAAATGCAGCTTCTGGGAGGTGGGATTCCAGGGCCCCCTCTCCATCCAGAAGAGTGCGTGTCGCACTTCCCGCGGCACATCCTGGAGGTGAACTTGGGCAAAGCGCCTCCCCGGCCACCCCTCCCTCCCCCGGCCCCGCCTGGAGTCCCAGGCCCCGCGGGCGGGCGGCTGAGGCTCCTAACAAAGCATTCCAGGCCCCCTCTCTTTCACCTCTGTCTCCTCTTCTTCCTCCTCTGGGTCTTCGTCCCTCTTCCTCTTTTTTTCCGTTTCCAAAGGAGGAAGCCAAAACCTCAAACCGGCGCCCCTAGGGGGCCGGGCACACCGCAGCCAGGGCGCCGGGAGCCAGCTGGCCGCCCTTCCCCCAGCCCGAGGACTCGGGGGCCGTTTGCGAAGACCCCAAAGACCCCTGTTCTGGTTCCCTCTCGCCCCCCTGAATATCCTCGCACACGACTGTACATGCGAACACACACACACACGCCTCGTGAGACCCGGGATCTGCCCCGGATCCCCAGTTCCCGGGTCGAGCGACCACATCATGCCAGGGTGCTTGCTCAGGGAAAGCCACGCTCCCTGTGTGGGGCCTGCTGGGGTCTGGGAGCCCCTCACTGAGCCCACAGTGCCATGGAAATCCTTGCTGGCTGCCCCCTCCCAGAGGGGCCTTCCCAGCTGGAAAGAGCTCAGAACTGACAACGGCCTCCTGCCATGTCAATGCCCCCCAAAGACCCTCAGGGGCTCTGGGGCCCTGGAGAGTGGCGTGGAGGGGGGCAGGGGGGACTCTCCTCCCCCACTCCTGCCCCTTCCACCTTTTCATTGTTGCTTTCTATGTAGAGCTCCCTAGACCTTTCACTTTTTAAAAAACGCGTTTTGTGTAGATTAAGGAACGTAGCTCTTTTTATTTTGCAATCCTGGCCCAGCTAGAAGCTGGGAGCTGATTGACCTTCTTCCTTTTTTCAGTGGCCACATTTTGGCTATCGACATGCCTAGAAGTATGTAAATTAAGTTAAATTTATTTCTGGGACTGCAAAAAAAAAAAAAAAAGAAAGAAAGAAAAAGGAGGGGTTATTGACTGACCCAAGGTCTCATAGCCAATGCATTGTGCCTGGGTCTCCAGTTTCCTGTGCGTTATGGCTGGGGGGATCTTGAAGGTGACATGGGGGTGTAACAGGGGTCTTCTGATGTGTTGCCTGATGTGGGAGCTCCAGCTTCATGTGTGATAGATTTGAAGGTTCCAGTCCTCTCACTGGCTGTCATCTTGGACAAGTGATGTGGTGTTTCTGGGCTGAGTTAACATGTCCATAAAATGGGGATATAACATCTACCGCGTATGTAACGTATCTGGCCCCTAATAGGTACCCAACACTTCCTTCCATTCCTTATATTTCCTCAAAGAACCCAACATCCCTAAAAAGTTGAAGTAAAGCAGGGTCATTTGAGGCTGGGAAAAAGGGATTATGCAAGATCTTCAGAAAGAACTCATGGGAATAAATGATTGATTGCACATGGGGTTAGGGGCACAGAGAGCGAGAAGCGAAGCGTGACCCTCGGTCTCAAAGTTGAGTGCCTCCAGGAGGCTACAGAATACTAGAAAGGAGGTGAACGGCTCAGCTTGGTTGGTCTTGGAGTTCATTAAGAGAAGTGTGGTTTCTGGGGTAGAGATCAGCCCTGGTAGTAGAGAAATGGGAGAAGGAGTTGTTTGCATAGAGGTGATAGTTAAGGAGATCTTAAAAAGAGATAATTCAGGGAGAGCACATGGACTAACAAAGGAGGGCCCAGGATGAGAAATAGCCACATTTAAGAAGAAAATGGAGGAAGAGGGACCCACGAAGGAGACCAAGAATTGTTACTCAGAGAGTTTCGGCTGAGAAATCTGAGTGCCTGATTCCTGGGTTAACGTTGGTTGTCGTGGATTCCTGAAGGCTAGAAAATGTACAGTAGATGTCACAGGCAAGTGTGCTGCCTTTGTCATGAGCAGAACTTCTAGCCTGGAAGCTCTGCTGGGTAGCATGTGAGTGCTAAGGGCCTCAGAACTAACTTGAAATGCTGACTAAAGACAGACAGAAGGCAGTTCTTCTCAACCTCTTTCCTCCAAGCTTCTATTGTCTTCACCCTTATGGTTTTACCTTTCCAACTGCCAAAGGAGGAGATGAACACATATATTTAAATGAATGAAAGATGGAAGGCTTCTTTTTTAAAGGCTTGAGCAGAGCTAATGTAGCCTCTTCTCCCTCCACCCTGCCTCCAGCCCCATCACAGTGGGCTGGACTTCTAAGGAGATAGGGAAGGAATAGAAGATCTTAGTGGCTGAGAAGAGGCCATGATGAGATTTACCCCTTGCCGATTCCATGTAAACTTCATTTATTCCTCCTACCGAAAAGCTCCAGCTAAGTGTATTGGAACCCCAATGTATACCTCTAAATGGAAAAAGCCCATTTTTCTATTGACAAATATCACCTCCATTCCCTGGAGGTGGAGCTAAGAAGTCTTAAGCTCGCTCTAGAACTCAGAATATGTCCTTAATTATAAGGAATGGGGAGAGGAAAACAGGAGGATAGGGTGTTAGGGAAGCCAGAAGCAGCAAAATTTCCAGAAAGGGCAACCATGTCAAATGCTGCAGAGAGGGGACGTAGCTAAAGGATCAAATAATTTTTTATTTATGATTTTGCAAAGAGCTGTTTCAATGGAGTAGGATTGGATGCCAGATTGTGTAGGCTAAGGACAGAATGAGGAATGAGAAAATTAAAATAGAGTACTCTACGGACACATTTTTAAAGTCTGGAATAGATAACAGTAGGAAGGACATAGCGTGATGTTCCAAGATAATTAGTTTAAAAACTCAGAAGAAAAATGGTATAATCATCAGACACCAAAAGAAAGTTTTTTGGAGAAATATTGCTTCATTCATTTACTTCCATTTTTCCAGTCATTGGGTCAGCTTCAGGAGAGTTTATAGGATAATGCATGACTGTCTTCTCAATCAGGGAAACGGAAAACTAGGCACTACATTTTGAATTTAAAAGTGATTTCCTTCTCAAATTGTCCATGTACCTTTTTTTTTTTTTTTTTTTGAGACAGGTTCTCTCAGGCTGGTGCTATCATGGCTCACTGCAGCTTCCACTTCCCTCCCCAGGCTCAGGTGATCCTCCCACCTCAGCCTCCTGAGTAGCTGGGACCACAGGTGTGCACCACCACACCCAGCTACTTTTTGTATTTTTAGTAGAGACGGGGTTTCACCACGTTGGCCAGGTTGGTCTAGAACTCCTGTGCTCAAGTGATCCACCTGCCTTGACCTCCCAAAGTGCTTGGATTACAGGTATGAGCCACCACGCCTGGCCCATGTACTTTATAGCCTGACAGGTTTGGCAAAAATCAGAGAATTCGACTTAGAAGATAAAAAGCAGTTGCTGTGTGCGTTGTTTGTTGTCTTTGTTCTGTGCTACAGCTTCAGCATATATATTCACTTAATATATATTAAGGCTGGACACAATGGCTCATGCCTGTAATCCCAGCACTTTGGCAGGCCAAGGCAGGTGGATCGCTTGAGGCCAGGAGTTCCAGACAAGCCTGGCCAACATGGTGAAACCCCGTCTCTACTACAAATACAAAAATTAGGCTGGGCACAGTGGCTCACGCCTGTAATCCCAGCACTTTGGAAGGCTAAGGCAGGTGGATCACGAGGTCAGGAGTTCAAGACCAGCCTGACCAATATGGAGAAACCCCGTCTCTACTAAAAAATACAAAAATTAGCAGGGCATGGTGTTGCGCACTTGTAGTCCCAGCTACTCCGGAGGCTAAGGCAGGAGAATCGCTGGGACCCAGGAGATGGAGTTTGCAGTGGGCCGAGACTGAGCCACTATTCCCCAGTCTGGGCGACAGAATGAAACTCTGTCTCAAAAACAAACAAAAATTAACTGGGTGGGTGACTCATACCTGTAGTCCCAGTTACTTGAGAGGCTGAGACATGAGAATTAATTAAACTCAGGAGGTGAAGGTTGCAGTGAGCCAAGATCGCACCACTGCACTCCAGCCTGGGCGACAGAGCCAGACTTTGTCTCTAAACAAAAAAAAACCGGTTGCTGTGTGCTGCTATCGTCTTTGCTCTGTGATGCAACTTCAGCATATATGTTCATTTAATATATATTGATTGGGTACAGTTGCTTTGTGATACTTCAGCAATGAAAAGAAAAAGACAGATGTGGCCTTTGCCCTCAAAGTGATTGATGTGTAGAACAGAAGAAAGACAATACTGTAAGTAACATTAAAGTGTGGTTAATGTTATAATCAGGGTAGAATTCAGCCCCAGGGGAAGGTGTGGCAATGGATCCTATCCAGGCAAGGGAAGCAGTGAAGAATCAGGAAGAAATGATGACGTCTAACCTGACATCTGAAAGATGAACAACTTTGGAAAATACAGAAAAGTAGAGGGGTAAAAAAATCCATATTTTTTCTGAACATAATTATTTGATAAGAGTTTATTTTCTTCTGATCCTTCTTTCTTAAATAATATTTTTTTTGTGAAAATGATACTTATAAATACTTTAAGAAAAAAGAGTAAAAAGAACAAAGTTAAAAAAAAAAAAAAGATTTCACTGCCTTTGTTAGTCTGTTTTGTGTGCCTATAACAGAATACCCGAGACTGGTTAATTTCTAAAGAACAGGTATTGATTTCTTATAATTCGGGAGTCTGGTAAGTCCAAGGCTGAGGAACCTGCATCTGGTGAGGCCTTTCCTGCTGTGTTATTCCGTGGTAGAGGGCAGAAAGGCAAGAGAGCATGGGGGCTGGGGGAGGGAGCGAGAAAAAGAAAGAGAAGGAGGAAAAGAGGGAGGAAGAAAGGAGGAGAAGACAGGAAGGATGGAGGGATGGAGAGGTTGAACTTGCAAACTCAAGCCTTTTTGTAATTGGCATTAACCCATTTATGAGGACGGAGCTCTCCTAATACTGTTGCATTGGGGATGAAGTTTCCAACACGTGCTTTTTGGGGAACACATTCAAACCGTAGCACCGCCCATAAATATCCACCCTTGAATGAATATTATTTCAGACATATGTATATTTATGGATAGAATAACAGGTAAAAATGTTAACAGAAATACTCTTATAAAAATGGGATCATACTATTTGTACTATTTTTTACAACAAATGTTTAATTAACTTACTTAGATTTAACAGAAGAAAAAGAAATGGAAATCAAACTGAAGGAATTGGTGAACTTTAATTCAATTTGTCTTTTCTAGTATAATATGTCCTTTGCATGAGGTTTTTTTTTAAATAAAATCCTTCTACATTTAAGAAAATAGATAAGAAAATATTATAAAAACCATTATGATATTAGAATAATTGACTATATTTTTGGATACTTATTTAAATTAGACAGTTTGGATTGGTTAAGTGCTATGAAAAATAAGGTAATAAGCATTTTTCACATGACCTCTCTCCTCACAACTCCCTAATTTCATTAATTATGTTGTTAATTTTACATTGTCAAAATTTATCAAAAGTTTGTCAAAGTTTATTTTGTTGAAATTTGTTCTATAATCATAATTTTCACAATTGTTTAGTCTTCCTTCAGTATCTAATAGTTTCAGGGCTTATCATCAGTACTCTTTTGACTGTTTCTCCTTTCTTGAATTTTTATTTGGATTTGTATTTTAATATATAAAATCTTATAATCAAATAGTTTTTTTTCCCTCCCAAGCATATTCCTGGGTGCTATCTTTCTAAGCTCTTTTTAGAGAAAGAACTTAGAAATTCTTTTTTTCTTTTCACCTGTATTAAATGACTTCTTGATGGTTATAATTTTGGGTTATAATTTTCCTTTCCTCAAAACTTTGTAAATATCACTACATTGTTTTCTGACATTAAATATTGCTTTTGGAAGTCTGAGGTTGGCCTGGTTTTGCTCCTTGTACATTATTAATTGGTTTTGTGACTAGCTTTTGTTTTCTTGTTTGTTTTTTTGGAAGGTCTTACTAAATGCCAGGAACTGTTCTTTTTTAAAAAAAAAATACTTGAGTTATAGTAATTAATTTAACTTTTTATATCATCTTCAGGATGCCTGAGGAATTTTTGAAGTTCAATACTTTAGGTGTATCTTGGTGTTGAAGCTTCCATGTTGGTTTTTCATGAAACCACAGATTTGATTCTTTCTGCATGTCTGTGAAAATTCTTGTGTTATATACCTTTAATGTTTCTAGTCCATTTCTTGGCTTCTCTATCTCAGGGACATGAAATACTTTTTATTGTGTTGTCTTTCACCATCCTTTGGATTTATGTGTTCTCTCTAATTGCTTTTAGTTATTGTCCTTGTCTTCTGTATCCACTGGCACAAGTGAAGCCTTTCCACTGGCAAATGTGTTCCTGTGGGGCGTATCTGTTCTGTTTCTTATTTATTTATTGCTTCTACAATGATCTTGCTTTGCTTCCTTATTTCTTTCCTTAGCTCTACAATTTTCCTCTCCTGCTCTCTCCCTCCTCTCTCTATGGTTCTCTCTCTGCCTCTCTGTCTCTATCTTTCTCTCTGTTCTTCTTTTATTGTTTTATCATCTTGTCTTTGTGTTTTCATTTTAGCCAGAATCATGTTCCTTTAAAGATTTATTTTTCACTGTAAAACACTTGTGAAGAATTTCCTTCTTTTCCTTGGGTTTTGTTTTCTTCCAGAATGGGTTCTTTGTTTTTTGCATGCTGTGATTCCTTCTTTGCTTTTACTTTGCTTTTTCTCTTCCTCTCTCACTACCTCTGTCCCTTCTTTCCTTCCTTCCTCTTCTCCTTCCTCCTTCCCTCCCTCCCTTCCTCCCTTTCTTCCTTCTCTCCTTCCCTTTTTTCCATCTTGCTTTCCTCTGTAGTATTTTTGCATAATTTCCATGCTATTTCTTTGTATCTTATTCATGCCTAGGCAGCTCCACTCTCACCTTCTGTTTGCTCTGGGTTTAGAGGTGAGACTGGAGAAAGCTCTGCAGAATCTATATGGATTTCTATTGGATTATTTAACTCTCCTTTCCCTTCTGAGATTTGGTAAAGTTTCTAGTGTCATGGGTTACTCCATCTTCTGGATTTCAAGGCATAAGACCTTTTTACAAAATTGGGGTAACACTACTGTAGTGCATTAGATATGGTTCAGGCCAGGCACAGCGTCTCCTGCCTGTAATCCCGGCCCTTTGGGAGCCGAGGCCGGTGGATCACCTGAGGTCAGGAATTTCAGACCTGTCTGGCCAACACAGTGAAATTCCGTCTCTATTAAACATACAAAAATTAGCCAGTTATGGTGGCACACGCCTGTAATCCCAGCTACTCTGGACACTGAGCGTGGCAGGAGAATTGCTTGAACACAGGAGGCATATGTTGCAGTGAGCTGAGATCACACCACTGCATTCCAGCCTGGGTGACAGAGAGAGACTGTCTCAGAAATAAATAAATAAATATATATATATATATTTGAAATTCTTCACTGTTCTTCCTGTTAAGAGACAAAGCCTAACTCTGCTCCCTCAAATGTGGATTGCCCAGATTTGAGTGGGTAAATGATGACAAGTGATGACTTGCTTTGGTTGGGAGATGATGGCTTAAGTGGCATTGCCTAACGCCCAAAGCTTAGCCTCAAGAGACATGCGGCTTCTGCTTTCTTATGCTTGGAATACTCCCTCTTGCAAGCCAGCTATCACATAAAGAGTCTGATGGCCTGAGACCACCATGCCATGAGGAAATCCAATCTAGCCACAGTGCTAGATATGTGACAGCTTCTTGGACCTCTCAACTACCAGCTAAATGCAAGTAAGTAAATGACCCTATCTGATGACACATGGAGCAGAAGAGCCACCCATTTGAACACCATTTTGTCTCTTCACTCTGCTTCACAGACGTCTTCTTTGGGACCCAATCCTCTGTCCACGAAGTGATGCTTAGTTGCCCCGCCCTGGAGCCTTGAGAGCTGCTTCAGGGCTGGAGCACTCATTGGCTCGTGGTAGTGTCAATCTCCACTGCCTGGGGACTCTGTGGAGAACCCTCCACCTCCATCTCCAGTGAAATGAGAGCTGAAGGGCTTTCCTCAAGGGTCCATGTGGTCTGAGAGGGGACAGGATACTGCGAAGGGCCTGCCTTTATCAAGAGACAAGGACACAGCATTCTAAGAGCCAAACAGTATAACCAAGACGCTGCAGGGAAAGGGGCAGCAGAGTCCAGGGGTCCTGGCAGGTGCAGAAACCTCAGGGCTAGTGGACTGAGAAAAAGAATAGAACTCTTTCTTCACTGTCTTCCCTGAGATTGATGGAACCAGAAACTTTGCTTTTGGAAAAGTCACTTTCTTTATGCCATTTTTATTTTCTGCCATTACTTCCTTGTTGTTTCTCCTGAAGACTAAGAAAAGTTTATTTGGGAAATGCCAGCTGCCTCAGCTCTCCTGAAGAGATGTCAGGAAAAGGCTTCCCTCTGGTTGGTTTGTTCACAGGACTGGTTGCAGTGGGGAGAAAACCCCAAGGAGATGGCAGAAACAGATAGAAAAGTAAAAAGTATAGAACTTTGATCTCCTATCCATTGAAGCATGCTGCTCCCATGCTCACCTGTAAGCACAGGCTGGACCTACAACTGGGTCTGAGGGGCTGGGGTAGGTCTGCCCCTCCCTTGCTGCCCCCTCAGTTCCTGGAGGCAGGGGTCTTCTTGTGTGTCCACCCCGTGTAGATGCTGGCCAGTTGTGCCTGGTCCTCCTCCGGCTTTCTGTGGGCCTGTGTGTTGCTAGTGGACCCCCTCTGTGGTATGGTGGTCTCGGTGGAGTGGTTGTGGCTCTTGCCATAGTGTTCAGCTTCACTCCACCATCCTGTCCCTGAGAAATCTCCTAAAGATTTCTTAGGAGAAATTGGGTCTTCTTTTGGCCCAGCCAGCAGCACTTGCCAGCGAGTGCTTCTCTGGTGGGACATCCCATCTTCCAGCAGGCTGCTGTCCCACACTTCCCACTTCTCACTGGCCTGTGAGCTCTCCCCTTGAAGCCTCAGGAGCTACCAGGTTCTCCTCCTCTGGTCCCTCTCTGTGCACCTGGCCTTCCCTGAAGTGCTGGTGGCCACCACACCCTTCCTTCCCAGTTGACTTTTAGTCCACATTGATGGGAGGGGAGACAAAGAGTGGGGCTGCTTTGGCTGCCTCTTTAAAACCTTTAATGAGGGCTGCTGGTGGTGGGGGGGATATGGTTTGGCTTTGTGTCCCCCAGATTTGTAGAACTTTGAACTTGAGAGAGATGATTTAGGGTATGTGGCCAAAGAAATTTCTCAGCAGCCAAGTATTCAAGATGTGGCTTGGGCGCTGTGAAAGGCATTCAGTTTTATAAGGGAAGCAGAGCATAAAAGTTCAGAAAACTTGCAGCCTGTCAGACAATGTGATAGAAAAGAGAAACCCATTTTCTGATGATAAATTCAAGCTGGCTGCAGAAATTTACTTAAGTAACAAGGAGCTGAATGTGAATCCCCAAGACAATGGGGAAAAGTCTCCAGGGCATGTCAGAGGTCTGTGAAGGCGGCCCCTCCCATCACCCGCCCAGAGGTGTAGGAGAAAAAAGTGATTTCAAGGACCAGGCCCAGAGTCTTTGTGTGGTGTGCAGCCTACGGACTTGGTGCCCTGCGTCCCAGCAATGGCTGAAAGGGTCCAATGTAGAGCTCGGGTGCAAACCTCAAGCTTTGGCAGCTTCCACATGGTGTTGAGCCTGCAAGTACACAGAAGTTAAGAATTGAGGTTTGGGAACCTTGCTTAGATTTCAGAAGATGTAGGGAAGCACTTGGATGTCCAGACAGAAGTTTGCTGCAGGGGTGAGGCTCTCAAGCAGAACCTCTGCTAGGGCAGTGTGGAAAGGAAATGTGGGACCCCCACACAGAGTCCCCACTGGGGTGCTGCCTAGTGAAGCTGGGAGAAGAGGGCCATCATTCCAGACCCCAGAATGGTAGATCCACTGACAGCTTGCACAATGTGCCTGGAAAAGCTGTAAAAACTCAATACCAGCTCATGAAAGCAGCTGGGGCCGGGGGGCTATGCCCTGCAATGCCACGGGACAGAGCTGCCTAAGGCCATGGGAGCCTACCTCTTGCATCAGCATGACCTGGATGTGAGACTATGGAGTCAAAGGAGATCATTTTGGAGCTTTAAGATTTGACTGCCCTACTGAATTGCAGGGGGCCTGTAGCCGCTATGTTTTGGCCAATTTCTCCCATTTAAAACAGTTGTATTTACCTAATGCCTGTACCCCCACTGTAACTGAGAAGTAACTATCTTGCTTTTGATTTTACGGGCTCATAGATAGAAGAGACTTGCCTTGTCTCAGATAAGACTTTGGACTATGGATTTTTGAGTTAATGCTGAAATGAGTTAAGACTTTAGGGGACTGTTGGGAGTACATGATCGGTTTTGAAATGTGAACATGTGAAATTTGGGACAGGCCAGGGGCAGAATGATATGGTTTGGCTCTGTGTCCCCACCCAAATCTCAACTTGTAGCTCCCATAATTCCCATGTGTTGTGGGAGGGACCCAGTGGTAGATAACTGAATCACAGGGGCAGGTCTTTCCCGTGCTGTTCTTGTGATAATAAATAAGTCTCATGAGATCTGATGGTTTTTAAAAAAAGGGAGTTTCCCTGCACAAGCTCTCTCTTTTTCCTGCTGCCATCTGTGTAAGATGTGACTTGCTTCTCCTTGCCTTCTGCCATAATTGTGAGGCCTCCCTAGCCACATGAAACTGTAAGTCCATTAAATCCTTTTTCCTGTGTAAATTACCCAGTCTTGGGAATGTCTGTATCAGCCATATGAAAACAGACTAATACAGCGGGTGCAGGCCCCAACCCATTAACAGCTTTCTTACAAGTGTGAGGGTTCTTGGAGCTCCTTGCTTGTATCTATTAGCCACAATTTAAGGACAACAGGAAAAGTCCCAGCATGTGTCCTAGCATATACAGTATTTTAAATGAGACCATCTCAAACACTCCTCTATATGTGGTAGATGGCAGGAGACAGACTGTAGGTGACATTGTTCCCATGAAGACACCCAGGTGCTGGGACACAGGGACTCAGAAAGGCAGCTGTGGAATTGTTCCAGCTCTTGAGGCTCCAGTGTGATGGTCTTAGACAGATTGTGGCATATGACAAGACCAGGAGCCCCAAGGCCTAAGAGCTAATGAGCTCTGGTAAAACTGAAAGCCTGAGCTCTATAAGCTTGACTTTAAGGCACTCTCTAGGTTCATTTCCAGGTAGTTCTTCATTAGTATTTAGAAAATTTATGTCTCGTGTCAGCTTATTTCAAAATACTAAAAGGGATTTAAAGCTGTTGAGGGATTTTGTATTTTTTTTAAAAAAGAGCATTTTTAACAGACCAATAGGTACACAATATTTTAGCTGTGTGCAATGTAATATGTTGCTGTAGAGATGTCCTGTATTTCTGGTGACAGTACTTGAAACACAAAAACCAAGATGCATTGAACTATATGTACATACTTGTTGGGACAGTGGAACAGAGTATCTGAGATTGCGACTGTCCTTGAAGAGCTAGAACATGTGCTCATTGTTCCTGTGGAGTGCAGCCACCTCCCTTGACCCAGTTGCTCTGCTGGGTTCTAGGCTGCCAGTCCAAGGGATTTGAGAGCTGGAACAATACTGAATATTTAAGGTCTAATGGAACCTTAGTCCCATTCTCAGATGGAGAAACTGAGGCCCAAAGAGAAGTGTGTTGTCTATAGTCATGTGGTTAATAAGATATTTAGATTTAATTCAGGGAAGTAAACACTGACTATGCATGTCTATAAAAAACAGCCAGCAAGAAAGTGAAAGTAATTTACCCAATCACTCAGATTTGCGCTCGTTTTTTTCTTTTTCTTTTTCTTTTTAGACGAAGTTTCACTCTTGTTTCTCAGGCTGGAGTGCAATGGCGTGATCTCTGCTCACTGCAAACTCCACCTCCTGGGTTCAAGCGAGTCTTCTGCCTCAGCCTTCCAAGTAGCTGGGATTACAGGCGTCCACCACCATGCCCAGCTAATTTTTTGTATTTTAAGTAGAGACGGCGTTTCACCATATTGGCCAGGCTGATCTCAAACTCCTGACCTTCAGGTGATCCACTTGCCTTGGCCTCCCAAAGTGCTGGGATTACAGGCGTGAGCCACCACGCCCAGCCTGTTTTGCACTGGTTTTTAATGGTTGTCATTATCTCTGGGTGTGATAGTATTTTACAATTTATGAAACGTTTTCCTACCTGTGGTGTCAATCTTCTCAACATTCGTGCATGGTGGTGTATTAGTAATGCATTTGGCTGCAATTATCAGAAAACAACCACAGAGGGGGCTATTTTCTCACATAACAGGAAATTCGTAGATAGGTGTTTGTTGGTGGTGGTTTATTAGCTCAATAACGTTGGGGCTGACATCACTGTGATTCTTTACCCTGTGGTTGAAAGATGGCTGCCCTGGCTCCAGGTATCATATTCATTTTTCAAGTCAGGAATAAAAGAGAGGACAGAGGTTGCTTCCCACAGCCCTGGGTAGAATTCTTCTTATTGGTTAGAAGTATGTCACAGGTCCACCTCTGGCTACAGAGAGGCTAAGTGACTTTTGTCTGGGGCTGGACACATTGCTGAC
This sequence comes from Cebus imitator, assembly GCF_001604975.1. Classification (NCBI taxonomy): domain Eukaryota; kingdom Metazoa; phylum Chordata; class Mammalia; order Primates; family Cebidae; genus Cebus; species Cebus imitator. The sequence continues at coordinate 1,643,500 of NW_016107502.1, forward strand.
CCAAGAAAAACTGAGTTCCATCAGCAAGGCAACCAGCAGTGCCTGCCATAGGTGGACCTCAGCTGCTCCTTCTGTCCTGCCTGGTCAGCGGGGATGTTTGGCTTTGCTGCATTTTCATTTCCTTTTTCTGCACAAACCTATTTATATAATAACCTTCATTCCTCCTGTGATTACAGGGGAAGAAAATGCTCATTGTAGAGCCCTAGAAAATTCAGGAAAAAATAGAGGGTAAATAATCTATAATCTTATACCTAAAGATAATGACAAATGTTAACATTTTAGAGTATTTCCTTCCTGTAATTTTCCTTCCTGAAACATTTATAAATGATATTATATATTTATGATTGTATCATGCTATTTTTACTCAATAGTATATTGCATGTTCCCATGCCATTAAAGTTTTTCAAAGTAATAATTATTTGAATTTTTGCTATTTTTCTGATCACCAAAATAACACATACTCATTGTAAACATTAGTGTTTTGCATATGAGTATTTCCTATATTTCTAACTCATGAGAAAACCACTATAAATAGGAACTTTATCAGAATTTTAAAACTATTCCCACGTTATTGGACAATCAGGTTATTTCCAATTTTTATTATTAAATACAACACTTTGACAAATATACTTATACATGGATTTCTTTCACATTACTGATTATTTTCTTTGTGTAGATTCCTAGAAGTGGGATTACTGGGTTAAAGGCTGTGAACATTTTTAAAGCTCCTGATGCATGTTGCCAAATTGCTTTCTGAAAGGACTGTGCCATTAATACTCTGGCCAGCATTTTATAAGCATGCCCAACTTACTCCAAACTCACCAGGATTTCAGAATCTCTTTCAGCCCTTTTGCAAGAAAGTAATGTGGCTTAGCAGAATGCATAGCAATCAGAAGTTCAACTAATTTTGACTGGTAGTCGGAAATCCTGATTTTAAGTTCTGAGTATATCAGAACTTGTGTGTGACATTGGGCAAGTCACTTTATTTCTCAGTTTACTTAAAATTTGTTATGTAGTGTAGTAGACACTGTTGGTGATCTTTTCAATAATTACTTCCTCTTTATTCCATTGTAACAGAACCCTGATCTGTTCAGATGTGTACCTCTCCTCTCTGCAGCCTTAGAGCTTCAGGAGATGCTGACCTCCACTTTGATGGGTGGACACTGATTAATATCAGCAGTGCTCATCAGACTTTTTGATCTCAGACCCTTTTACAATCTTAAAAATTATTGAGAGACCTAAAGAAGGTTTGCTTATGTGGGTTGTATCTATTGATATTTACTGTTTTTGACCCTAAAATCGAGAAATTTAAAAACAATTAATTAATTTAAAAATATCAACATATGGGAGGCTGAGGCATCCATATGGATCAAATGAGCCCGTGTGTTTGAGACCAGCCTGGGCAACATAGCAAAATCGTGTCCATACTAAAAACACAAAAAAATAGCTGGGCGTGGTGGCATATGCCTATAGATCCTCCAGCTTCGGGAGGCTGAGGTGGGAGGCTGAGGTGGGAGGCTGAGGTGAGAGGATCACCTGAGCCCATAAAGCCAAGGCTGCAGTGAGCAGGTTCACCCATTGCACTACAGCCTGGTGATGGGAGTGAGACCCTGTCTCAATTAAAAAAGATAATAACATATAAGCCCATAGTATGTTAATCTGATTCACATATTTTAATTAAAATAACTATATTTCCAAAAAAATTTAGTAAGTGTAGCAGTATTGTTACGCATTTTTGCAGGTCTTTTTACTGCCCAGCTTCAGAGAGGACACCTAGATTCTCATATCTGCTTCTACATTCAATCTGTTGTGAGCTCACACATCATGTAGTCTCTAAAACTTTGCTGTAAGAGAATGAGGAAGAAAAAGGGGATAATAATATGAAAATAATTTTGGCCTCATGGACCCCTTAAAGGATCTCGGGGCTTCCAGGGCCCCGAAACCACACTTTGAAACAGCCATGGTGACCCCCATTCCCTTTGCTAGTAATTGGTTCAGGAGTGGGCTAGAATGCTTTTCTTCGGGAGAGTGAATTTTCCCAAAGCAAACCAGCATCCTCTCCTAACTCCTCATTGGTCAAAATTAATTTTTGCTCCCAAAGGAAAGCATGAGAAATATGTTATTTTGCCTGTACGTGACATCAGGAAATGCTTCAGTGATTTTTCTTCCAGCCTGAGGATGACGTCAGCCCATGTGAAAAGCAAAGGCCAGGGATGGTGCGCAGGCCACGCTGTGTCTCAGGGGCCGTGCTTGGAGTTCACCCTCGTGTGTGAGATAGAAGATTGATTCGGAGAAGGCATGTTAACAAAATTTGGTATGAGGAAGTACAGGTGCTACACAGACCATACCCTAAAATGAGGACTGGGGTAAGTGGAGGAGGTGTCTCTGCAGGCAGCAGGAATCGAGAATCCTGCTCTTCCAGGCTGGGAAGCTGGTGACAGTGTTATGTGGTTGTGAATTAATGGGTCCCACTCTTTTCCGCTAGACTTGGGGATGGTAAGTGCCCATTGAGAGCACTAGCGGAAATGGTTGAACACTTAGGGTATTAGTGTGCACCTGCTATTATTTTGGTGGCCTTTGGTAGAGTCCTGTAAGAAAGAGACAAGCTTATGCCTGTCTTAAAGAGGAGAACGCAGGAATCTTATCTGCAGGAGATATTTGGACCCAGAAAATATCTACTAGCCAGGTCTCTCTTAAATACCTTCCTTTTTTTTTTTTTAAATTTGAGATGGAGTCTCACTCTGTCACCCAGGCTGGAGTGCAGTGGCGTGATCTTGGCTCACTGCAACTTCTGCCTCCTGGTTTCAAGCGATTCTCCTGCCTCAGCCTCCTGAGTAGTTGGGATTACAGGCGAGTGCCGCCACACCCAGCTAATTTTTGTACTTTTAGTAGAGATGGGGTTTCACCATATTGGTCAGGCTGGTCTGGAACGCCTGACCTCATGATCTGCCTGCCTCGGCCTCCCAAGATGCTGGGATTACAGGCGTGAGCCACCGCATCCTGCCCCAAGCACCTTCCTTTAAGCTTCTCCACGGACACACTGGACAGGCTATGTTAAGATCAGCTTGGTGGTGGTGACCCCCTGCCTGAGAATATTCTGGATTGCCTCTAGGCAGAGGTCTCTAAACTAGCTCCAGGGAGATGGGCACAGCCCAAAGGCCAATGATCAGGAGACTCAAAGCACATATATCCAGACAGTCTTTGACCCATGCTTAATAAGCCATGGAACTGACCAGAAACAAATGGATGGAAGCCTATTTACTTTTAAAAGAGACCATAATCTTGGCCAAGAAAAGCCATGATATTTTTATTCTGTAGGGCAATCCCCACACCTTGAACCTGTGGTTGCTAAAGTTCTTTTAATTAATTTATTATTATTATCATTTTGAGATGAGATCTGTCTTGCCCTGACTGGTCTTAAACTCCTGGGCTCAAATGATTCTCCTACTTATTTTTAATTTTTCTCACAGTTTTGTAAGTTTTGGGAGGGGAGCTTAAGTTTTAACATTTTGTGATTTGCTGTATAAAGTCTGCATTTACCCTAATTATCCTTAATTATTTTGCAGATTTTGATATCATTATATCTCTGCCTTTTTCTTAGTACTAACTTTTTAAAAAAATCTCTTTAAGAAACTTTGAGCAAGATTCTGGCTGATCTCAAAGAATTACGGAATTTTAAAGCCGGAAAGGACCTGATATGACTATTCTCTAGTATTGGTTAAGTGATCTGCTTCATAAACTCATAAAGAGTGTGTTTATTGGGCCAGGCACAGTGGCTCATGCCTGAAGTGCCAGCACTTTGGGAGGCCAAGGCAGACAGATCACCTGAGGCTGTGAGTTCGAGACCGGCCTGATCAACCTGGAGAAACCCTGTCTCTGCTAAAAATACAAAATTAGCTGGGTGTGGTGGCACATGCCTGTAATCTCAGCTACTCGGGAGGCTGAGGTAGGAGAATCACTTGAACCTGGGAGGCAGAGGTTGCGGTGAGCTGAGATGGTGCCATTGCACTCCAGCCTGGGCAACAGAGCTAGACTCCGACTCAAAAAAAAAAGAGTGAGTTAGTATACTTCTAATACAACATTTTGTATTGTAATGTGTATGAGTAAACCCACTCACAAAGAGTGAGTTTATTTAGTATACTTCTAATATGACTTTTATGTACCAAAATTATCTTTGAATGCAGTTTTCATGAAGATAACTGATACATAAGCTGGTGTTAATCTGCGCTCCGGTTGACTTCTGGTAACAGTCCTCTTTTTCTCTACCTTAATGTCGTCTTCCTGGTAAAGCTGACCATCAGTAGAGGACAAGGGTGCCCTCTCTGTAGTGGTTATATCCCCTTCATAACTCCAAACACTGGTCTGAGCACGGAAGATACTTAATGAATGTTTATCCATGAATGGGCTAAATGAATGGAGGCGGCCCAACTCATGAGACTCGTCCTCCTTTATGGCGAGGCATAAATAACACACAAATTCCAGAAACAGCAAGAAGGATACCATTCCGGTAAAGAGAAGAGACTTGTTTCCAGCCGGCATTTGCCAAAGTTGGTGCAGGAAAGAGGACAGCAATGATGATGATTTCTCAGAAAATGTTTTGTCCAGGCACGGATACAACTGCCCTGGGAAACAAAACCAAAGGTGCAGAGGCCAGGGGTCTTTCTGACCACCTTCCTTTTCCCCTACTCCAGTTTTTCCCTCTCTTCCCAGGCATGCTCATCAGCAGTGCACCCCAAGATATGGCTCAGAGTCCGAGAAGCTTTGGAATTTGGAAAGGGCCTGAATCAGTAGGACAGAAGAAAACAGAAGCAACATCTGGAGGCCTTGAATGTTATGTTGCAGACCTGGATTAGTTGTAAATTGTCTGTTTCCTTGCCAAGGAAGAGAGGCAGAGGCCCACATGGAAAAGTGGAAACTTCAGAAATCATGTGTACAAAACTTTGGGAGCCCTCAAAAAGTCCTAAGAGATACTCTTTGGAGCACACATCTGCTGATGTGAAGTTTTCAACAGAAATAAATAGAATGGAGGCACTACACAAGAGGCCGGTGAAGACCGGTTTTTTCAGTGTAATGAGGTCTGAGTGAAAGAAAAGTAAAAGAAAGTCTCTCAGTGTCCGGTTAACATAGGCTGTTTGATTTAGTTTTGATTGTTCAACACGTTTTCTTGCCTTCTTCGTAAGGGCCATCAGTGTGACCGTTTCTGAGAGATCTGCTCATCCTGGCTGAATTAAGGAGGACAATCAAGCATAAAAATCATGTAGGAATCTGGACTGATTCCTAAGAAAGCGTCAAGTGTTGAATAAGTCTGTTATAGATCACTTAGCTGAAACCCTTGACACTTGGGATGGAATTTTTTAATTAATTAAGACGGTAAATGTCGAACTCTCCCAATTTTTTGTGTTTATAAAATTATGACTGATACTCTTTTTTCCCCTCCACTTATGGAAGGCTTGAAGAAATTAAGGGTGACATTTAGCTTGAGGGTGTATAGAGGGGAAAGCAGTGAAAGGGCAGGAGTGTTCCTGCACTCCCGTGAGTTCAAAGAGGAGACTGAAGCTCATTGTCATATAATTACAGGGAATATTGGGGGCAGCGTCAACATGCTGTCTCAGAGGCTCACATGTGGGCACCAGATGCAGTTCCTATGCGATCTGAAAAGCAGTATTGTGCCTGCATAATTAGAAATGACCTCAAGTTATTATGCCCTCTGGGCCTCACTTTTCTCATATGCAAAAGAGGGGGCTGACTGGGACTATTTATTCTGTACTCAAGCTGGGCAGTTACCAAACATAACAATATAACAGGCTGCACCACAGGTGAATGATTGGAAAATGATTCTGGATTTGAAATCCACAAATGACTCAAGTGGAAACCAGGCATCAGTGTTTTTTAAGAGCCCCACAGGTTACTCTTAAATGCAGCCAGGTGGACAACCACACACCCAGGTGGTCTCTGTGGTCTCATACAGCAAAAGCTTCCAACGTTTACAGCTAATGGATAGCTGAATAATAGCATATGCATTGCAGTCATTTTTCCAGTTTGTGAGGGACCTCTGAAGGGATACTTGTAGGAATGTGCTTATTTTATAACTGATGACCGGCAAGGATGCGCTTTTTAAAAAGTTTGGAGGGGCTCGATTTCAGCTTGGGCCATCTAGGTACACTAATTCTTTTCCATGTGGGGGTGTACCCATGAATATGCTTCTTGTGGCCTGGAAAATGCTATGGCCAGAAAAGCATAACTGATTTAAGAAAATTTGATAATTTGGTTAGTAACGCAAGCAAGGAACTTTCAGGAATAATTCTCTAGGTCATCAAATCATCTTTGCACCTAGAATGTTTACTGAACGGCTGCTTTTCCTAGGAGATGTTGTCCCAGGTGTATTGTTTTAGATGGCTCTGGGAGTTCTCTCGAGCCCCTGTCAGATAGATTCTACTGAAGAGAGACAGTCATGCTTCCGTGCTGGGATCGCTTTTCTCCGCCTCTGATACTGCCCGTGTTTTACAATGAAGACAGCACAGATCCGCCTTTGTTCCCACGCAGGCACTTCTGTCTCTAGCGTCAAAACAGTAACAGCTAAAGTTGATGACGTTCTTATTGTGTGCCAGGCATTGTGCTGGTGTTTTTTTTTTTTTTTTTTAATAGTTTGTATTACCTCTGTTTTTTTGAGACAGAGTCTCACTCAGTTGCCCAGGCTGGAGTGCAGCGGCGCAATCTCGGCCCACTGCAACCTCCGCCTCCCAGGTTCAAGTGATTCTCCTGCCTCAGCCTCCCGAGTAGCGGGGACTATTGGCAGGTGCCACCACACCTGACTAATTTTTGTGTTTTAAATAGAGACGGGGTTTCACCATGTTGGCCAGGCTGGTCTCAAACTCCTGACCTCAAATGGTCCACCCGCCTCAGTCTCCCAAAGTGCTGGGATTACAGCCGTGAGCCACCGGGCCCAGCCTGTATTACGTCATTTAATCCTCCCAACCACTCTAGGAAACAGACTGTATTCTATTATTACTCTGGACTGAATATTTGTGTCCCCTCCCCACCCAAATTCATATATTGAAATCCTAATTTCCAACGTAATGGTGTTTGGGGATGGGGCCTTTGGTAGGTAATCGGGGTTAGATGAAATCCTGAGGGTAGAACTCCCATGATGGGATTAATTCCTTTGTAAAAAGAGGAAGAGACACGAGGTTGCTCGTGAGAACGTACCTGGGAAGAGGGCCCTCCCCAAGAACCTGACCACGCTGGTACCCTGATCTCAGATTTCCAGCCTCCACAACTTTAACAAACAGCTCTTCACTGTTAAAGCCACCCAGTAATGATGTTTGTTATAGCAGCCTGAGCTGACCAATAGGAGTTGTTGTTTTTTATTGAGACAGGGTCTTGCTCTGTCACCCAGGCTGGAGTACAGTGGTGTGATCATGGCTCACTGCAGCCTCAAACTCCTAGGCTCAAGCAATTCTCCAACATCAGTCACCCAAGCAGGTGGGACTATCGGTGCACACCACCATGCCCAGCTAATTTTTTTATGTTTTTTGTAGAGCTGGGTTTCACCGTGTTGCCCAGGCTGGTCTCAAACTCCTGAGCTCAAAACAATCCATCTGCCTCGGTCTCTCAAAGTGCTGGGATTACAGGTGTGAGCCACCTGTAATTATTTTTATAGATGAGAAAACAAGGACTTAGAGAGGTTAGTTAAGCTTAACCCGTCCAGAGTCATAGGGTTAGGAAATGAGAATCAGAACACCAACCAGGAGGCCAGGAATGGTGGCTTATGCTTGTAATCCCAGCACTTTGGGAGGCCAAGGTGGGCAGATCATGAGATCAAGAGATCAAGACCATTCTTGCCAACATGGCAACACCTCATCTCTACTAAAAATACAACAATTAGCTAGGAGTAGTGGCAGGTGCCTGTAGTCCCAGCCACCCAGGAAGCTAAGGCAGGAGAATTGCTTGAACCCAGGAGGCGGAGGTTGCAGTGAGCCAAGATTGCACCACTGCAGTCCAGCCTGAGTGACAGGGCGAAACTACATCTCAAAAAAAAAAAAAAAAAAAAAAAGAAAAAAAAGAACACCACCCAGGACTCTGACTCCCCAAGCTGTGCTTGTGTTGTTTGCCACAGCCCAGAATGGCTTCTCACTCAGATCATCTAGCTGCCTCCCATCCAAACCCACTTGTCAGGATCCGATTCAAGACTCCCCATGAGACCTATTATTCCGGTTTCTCAAACCCAGCCTGAGTGTGCCTCCTGCACTGTGCACTCAGCAGTGATCGGACGCTGCACTCGACCTCTCCTTCAGCATTGCTCAATGTCCGTTTCAAGGATGGACTTTTCATGTGGCAGGCTCCCCTCCATCCATGTGCTGTAAGCCTCCTGAGGGCCTGGACTTAACTTTCTCTTCCCTCCACTGCCCAGCTCAGAGCTAGACCCAGCACATGTTTTAGGAGATAATTGAATAAATGAATAGATTGACAAATCTTCTGGGTTCCTGCTACCAGAGAAAGAAACACCAAAACACCAACTACATCCTTACCATTGATTAATTTCTCATGTTTATTGAGCTCTTATTGTGAGCCCAGATAAGAGCTCCTCCCACATTCCCTCTAAGCATTTTCTCTTCCCCAGTTCTTTTTAAGTTGCCTCAAAATGTACTTTTCTGCCTTATAAAATCAAAGGAGCAGTTGAATGCAGACTTAATTTTCTGAAATGTGTGCTTTCTATTATAAACGAGATCTTAGTAAATCTGAACAGACAAATGTCAAAATCGAGACCCAGAGAAGCAAGGCAAATTGCCCAAAGTCATATGGCCAGTAAGTGTCAAAGCCAAGGTTAGACTGTGGGCCTCTGACAAAGTTCAAACCCTTTTTCTCGGTACTGTGAAATGTCTCCACTTTGAGCGGCAGTTAGCAGAGAAGGGCCTTTGACCTGTGTGCTTTGCTAGATTTCTGCCCTGGGTTATCATAGTGCCTCCCCGGGTCCTGGATACAGAGAGCCCTCTACTCAGCATGTGTGATGTGGGCAAGTCACTGCCATCTTATTTTCTTCTGCAAAATGATGAATCTCTATTAGATTGATTCTAAGGCTACTGTCAGCTCTATGCATTTAATTCTGGTAGCAAATGATTGTGTTTATCACTTCTCATTCTTATATTTTCTTAAAATAGATAAAATGTAAAAAGTACGCTATCATATAGAATACATAAATATTTAGGATGGTGCAAAAGTAATTGCGGCTCTTGTCATTGCTTTCAATAGCAAAAACCATAATTATTTTTGCACCAACCTAATCAAATATATTCTGCTGCTATTAGTAATGACTGGTATGAACATGTCTGAATCCCCAAAAGAGCTGTGACAATGCCTGACATGCACTGAATGTTTGCTTCATGCCGGGCACTGTTCTAAGCACTTGAGATCTGTAGTCAGCCCTCAGTATTGTGGGTTCTGTATCTGTGGATTCAAGCAATTGCAGATCAAAATATTCCCAAAAGACCAGGTGTGGTGGCTCATGCCTGTAATCCCAGCGCTTTGGGAGGCTGAGGCGAGCAGATCACCTGAGGCTGGGAGTTCGAGACCAGGCTGACCAACATGGAGAAACCCCGTCTCTACTAAAAATACAAAATTAGCCAGGTGTGGTAGTGCATGCCTGTAATCCCAGCTACTCAGGAGGCTGAGGCAGGAGAATCGCTTGAACTTGGGAGGCAGAGGTTTCAGTGAGCCAAGACTGCACTCCAGCCTGGGCAACAAGAACAAAACTCTGTCTCAAATAAATAAATAAATAAATAGCCATCTGTACTGAAAACATACAAAACAGTTTTTCTTGTCTTCACTCCTTCAGTGATACAGTGCATGACAACTACTTACGTAGCATTTGCATTGTGTCAGGTATTACAAGTAATCTAGAGATGTTTAAAAGTATACGGGGTGGGGGGAATGTGCATAGATTATATGCAAATACTGTACCTTTTTATATCAGGGACATGAGCATCTGTGGATTTTGGTATCCAAGGGAGGTCCTGGAATCCATCCTTCATGGATGCTGAGGAAGGGCTGTATTTCCTGGTTTAAGTCATAGAACAAGTCTATGAGGGAGGCACAAAGGATCACATTTATTTTACAGGTAGGGAAACTGAGTCTCAGAGACCGAGCCTCACTAACTCAGGGTAAATGACTTACCTGAGATCAGACAGGTAGGAAGCTGTGAGGCCAGGACGTGGACCCAGGTGGTTTGTCTCTAGGGACTGTGCCCTCATGCCCCAGCTCTCTGGCCTCGCCTTGGGTGCAGGGACTGGGCACTAGACTCCTCGGTGTCCCCACACGGCAGCTAACAGTGCTGAGCACACAGTGGCACAGAGTCAGAAAGTGAACTGGGGTGGACTGAACGGAAAGGGAAAAGCGGCTGGTTGTGCGTGACTCCCTCACTGGCGAAGCTTCCAGTACCGGTGCCCCAAGGCAGCTGTGAGCAGCGTCCTAAGAACCTCTAAGAACTGAGTGGGTATTTGGGGTATGCTCAGCCTCCAGGGGAGATGCAGGCGTGTTGGTCCCTGTCGGTTCTTTCCAGCTGAAGGATTCAGTGTTCTGCTGATTCCTAGAGCTGTTGGCTGAAAGGGAAATGTTTACGGTCAACCACAGCACGGGAGTAAAGGTGACAGGAATCATGCATGTGTTTGGCCTGATGCTTATCTTGTGGACCACCCAGTGACAGGCAACCATTTGCTAGCTTGTCATCAACAGCACAGGGCTTGCCCCAGCAGCTTCCTTTCCAATTACTCACAGCTACTGTAAGTGGGGGAGAATGAGGGCACAGGGGGGAAGGGAGCTGTGTCCTGAGTGCCACCATGGCAGAAGGCCAAAGGGGTCTCCGAACTATCAAGATGAGACTCTCGAAGCATTTGTTCCCTGGACTGGAAAGTCTGGCGGCCCATTGCCCTACGCCCAGAGCCACTCTAAGTGCTCACCAACACCACTTACTTCCTTACTTCATCCCTGGACTCCAAGTGTATTCATCTATTCACTTATTCTTTCAGTGCAAGTTTTTTAAATGAGCACCTATGGTGTGTCAGCCAGTGGGTTTGGGGTCGGAGATACAGAGATAACTAGCACTCAATCTCTGCCCTCAAAAAGTAACCAGCAAGTGGGAGAAGCTGGCGAGGACAGAGGTAACGTTGGAGCAGGGCAAGAAATGTGTGCAGAGAAGGAAGGGAACCAAGACTAGAAGCAGGGCAGTCCCTGAGCTATCTAGTGTGGGGTCCTGGCCATGTGTATGTGTCGGGGGGGGGGGCTGGCCATGGTGCAGCGTCAGCTCCCAGAGGGAGCCAGCCCTGAAGTGTGTTTTGCGAATCTCCGCTCAGCACTTGACAGTCTGGCTCCTCTGTCAACACTACACACATGACTCTATGGGCAAGTGCAGAGAAGGGTCCTAGAGGCCTGCAGTGTATGTAGGGCACAGCACCAATCATGGAGGACTTCCTGACAGAAGTGAGACCATCCACAGAGTTCAATGGAGCGTCTCCATATCACTGCTTCCGGGAAAGCCCCCACCCCTGCCACCCAGTGTGGGCTATGTCTGAAAGCAGCCTGTGTCTGCATGAAGTGGCACTAGCTTTCAAGAGTGGAAGACTCCACGCAGGTCCAGTGACTCTTGTAGCTGGGAATGGTTGGATGTGATGATTGTCAGAGAGGATTCTGGGGAAGGGGAGGTTGGAGAGCAGCTAGCATGGCCGACAGCGGTGAGTCCTGTACAATTAATTAGCAACAGAGCCGTGTAGAACCGTACTGAAGCCTCAGACAAGAGGAAAAATCAGTCATGCCAATTGTCTTTCTTTAAAATGTTGAGATTTTTTCATTACATTTTAATGCAATACCCAAGGCTACAATTTCTCTCTTGCTTCACCCTCATCCTGGCCCTCGTAGCTGGAAATCTGCATAATCTCATTCATCTGGCCCTGACTTGGTGGCAGTATTGCTGAACAGACCCACCCTGTCATCAAGGCAAAGCCCCAGGATGCAAGCTCATCAGGCAGTGACCAAACTCAGGCCACTTCTCACAAGACCTCCCCACGAAAAGTTGCTGAGACATGGGCAGCTGCCATGTGACAGATTCTGCCTACCCTCACCTCACCTGCATTTATAGGAATTATCTGCTTAAGTGACTGCAGAGAGAACATGAGGACAAAGGGCAAATGCAGACCTTTTGAGAGCCCCAGAAATCACACTTGTGTGGGCAGCTCATGCTCCTTCTGTGCGCTTGGGAAATAAATTCTTGAGTCAAGATGTTCTCACCCTCTGGGGCCGAGCACTCATCCCTTGGCCCCTGTCCTCCCCATGAATCTCCTGCTTACAACAAATTACTTCCCATGGATCAGAGCTCAGCAGAGATGCCAAGAGCCCCGCCCTAAAGATGCTTCCAGCAAGGGACCTGGTGTCAGGGTGACAAGGCAAGTCTCCTACTGTACCTCCCTCTGCCACGGCCCCAAAAGGGCTGGCACGCTGGGGGTTCAGACTGTCGAGAACGTAGTCAGTGTGGCAGGAGAAAAAGTGTAGGTTCTTCTGAGTCCTGCCTGACTTAGATGCAGGATTCCTTGAGGCTCAATATTCTGGGCTTACAGGCGGGCCGAGAGCTTTCAGTTGTGTGTGAGGCTGTCTTCTGAGCCTCTGTAACCTCTCCCTGCAGCCACGGACGATGCACACGGAAGGAGCATGAGCTGCCCAGAGCAAGTGTGATTTCTGGGGCTCTCAAAAGGTCCGCGTTTGCCCTTGTCCTCATGTTCTCTCCCCAATCACTTAAGCAGATAATTCCGACAGGTGAGGTGAGGGTAAGCAGAGTCTGTCACTCCACAGCTAGAGCAAAGAAATTACTAATGCATGTTAAGAATATTCATATACCCTATAATCCCAGCACTTTGGGAGGCCGAGGGAGGTGGATCACGAGGTCAAGAGATCAAGACCATCCTGGTCAACAGTGAAACCCCATCTCTACTAAAAATACAAAAAATCAGCTGGGCATGGTGGCGTGTGCCTGTAATCCCAGCTACTCAGGAGGCTGAGGCAGGAGAGTTGCCTGAACCCAGGAGGCGGAGGTTGCAGTGAGGCGAGATCGCGCCATTGCA